>NW_019154129.1:2661718-2744041 GCF_002288905.1 Enhydra lutris kenyoni | reverse complement strand
CTTTCTTTCTTTCTTTCTTTTCTTTCTTTCTTTTCTTTCTTTCTTTCTTCCTTTCTTCTTAATAGAAAAATTTAATAAAACATTTTTATTTATTTATTTGAGAGAGAGAGAAAGAGCATGCACATGAGAGGGGAGAAGGTCAGAGGGAGAAGCAGACTCCCCATGGAGCTGGGAGCCCGATTGCCAGGTTTTCTGTTTGTATCCTTTTCCTCTTCCAGGATCCAGGCTAGGAGATCACATTACATTTCATCGTCATGGCTCATGAGTTTCCTCTGGTCCAGTGACAGTTTCTCGGTCTTCCTTTGTTTTTCTTGACAGTTTTGAAGAGTACTGGTTGTAGACTATCTCTCTGTTTGGGCTTCTCTTTTATTGGACTGGTGTAATAGTCTTTGGGGAAGGATCGATAGAGAGAAGTGCCCTTCTCATGCATCATGTAGGGGATGCATGCTGTCGACATGACTGGTCACTGGAGAAGTTAACCTGATCACCTACACCTGATTCATAAATCCCTATTTTCCATTTTCAGGGCAGGAGCATGGTTGATGGGAATACTTTTTGCTGGCAGGCAGGGGTGTCTTAGGGTTGAGTCAAATAGCACGTTCTCGAGGAGCGCAAAGCCAGCAGATCTGGGGCAAGAAGGCAAATCTATTGACGGGAATTAAAGATGATTCTGTTGAGCTCCTGTCCACGATGGAGCTGCTGCAGGCGGTTCGAAACCCGATGTGACAGGAGAATTAACTGTTCTGACACGGGACGAAGGCAGCACGGGATGTTGGATGTTTGTACACATTTTAGGTGTCATATTCAAAAACGGGAAAACCCCAAATGCCTTTCACCATGTGAACGGATAAATGAATAGAAGCAGATTCGTATAATGGCATACTCCTCAGTCACGAAAAAGACTACAGTGGCAGTATGTGCCGCAGCATGGGTGAATCTCAGAAGCCTCTTTCTGAGGGAGAAAAGCCAGAGGCAGAGGAGCGCGTTCTGTTGTTGTTTTTTTTTTTTTTTTAAGATTTTACTTATTTAACAGAGGGAGAGAGAGAGATCACAAGCAGGCAGAGCAGCAGGCAGAGAGAGAGGGGGAAGCAGGCTCCCCACTGAGCAGAGAGCCCGATGCGGGGCTTGATCCCAGGACCCTGAGATCATGACCTGAGCTGAAGGCAGAGTCTTAACCCACTGAGCCACCCAGGGGCCCCGAGCGCGTTCTGTTTGATTCCATTCACATTAAATCCTAGAACGGGGAAGTGACCCCATGGTGACAGAAAGGACTGACCATGAAGGGGCACGAGGACACCCTTTAGGGAGTCGTATTTGATTGGGGTGAGGGTTAGATAGCCACACGCACTTCTGTAAACTCGTCAAGCCGTGTCCCCCAAATGAAAACATTTTATTTTACATAAATTATACCTCTCTGATACTGATGTAAAAAGATAAAAGAAAACTAATTAAGGACAGAGTCGTAGACACTGAGGTTTTATGGAAAGAGGTAGATGAGAGGTCACGGGGAGAAGCACAGACCAGGAATGTGAACCTCTCCAAGGGCATCGAGTCCTCTGTGTAGGTGGCATGTGGGGACAGCACGGAGGGCTTAAAGCCACTCATCCTCTTTCCTGATCCTCCCCACGCCTCCCCCAGGTCCTCTTTCACAGCACTCAGTATTAAATATATCTGTATCCCTGAATTACACTAACTTTCATGTTCTTAATGAAATGGCTAATACTTTTTTTTTTTTTTGGCCAACTTAAAAAATCTCAATTTCTAGAGATGGAAATGTCTATTTACATTTAATTTGTTTAGTTCATATGCCAATTTCAATTTGGGTATAAAATAACACATCATTTTGGGGCACCTGGTGGCTCAGTTCATTAAGTAGCTGACTCTTGGTTTCTGCTCAGGTCATGATCTCGGGGTTGTGGGTTTGAGCCCCACGTCGGTTTCTGTGCTCGGTGTGGAGTCTGCTTCAGATTCTCTCTCCTCCTTCTCCCTCTCCCTGCAGCATGTGTTCTCTCCCCCCTCAAATAAATAAATAAAATCTTAAAAAAAAACCAAAATAATAGGTTATTTTAGAGGACAACTTTTTTTCTCGTGCTCCCATTTCATGAAATGATTTCATCCGGACTCTTCACATGTGTTGGGCCATCTGGGTCTCCACCACTGCCTCAGCCACCCAGAGAGGCATTTGTTCTGTTAGTGAGTCCTGCTTTCTGCTTGCCACAGTGGGGACCCATTTGTCTCAAGGCCAGCCGGCCCTGGACATGGCTGACACGGGGGGGCGGTGACAGGGTTGGTTCGTTAGCCAGTTGGCTGCGTAGCACGTTCAGCACAGAGGATCCAGACACCCAGTGGAAGTGTACCCACTCCTCTAATCTGTATAGAGCATATCCTAAAAGGATGGCCTCTCTGCCCACGAAATTTGGCCACATAGATGACTTTCAGTTTTGTTCACCCAGAGGACTTCCACTCACATGGTCTGTGAAGTCCATAGCTCTCTTGGCAGCTACTCCTAGAATTCTCTTTGGAGTCTCTGCTGTAAAAGCAAGGTCTTTGGGAAGAGCCCAGGGCTCTCTTACAGATAGCTGACTATCCTGTTATCTTACAGATAGCTAACTAAACTTGGCTCTCTAGAAGCCAAACTCAGAAGAGTCTGGGGAGGGAGTCTTGGGCCCTTGGGTCAGACCCTTCCTGAATAAGTTATTTGAAGACAGCAACTAACTAAGGACTGAATAATAATAAGAAGAAAGTTCAATATTGGTTTAGTTCTTTGTTCAAAAAACCTGTTTTTGAGCATTGATACCAGGTAGCCGTATAGATAATTCCAAACATTTATACACATGGGACCGTCGGAAGAGTGGCAGTATGATGTAACTCTACCTGTAAAGCAAGCCTACACCATGCACATTTGTAAATGGTTGGAATTCTGTCACAGTGGCTGAACTCTCTGATAGGAACAGCTCTAGTGTTCATTAATTGCTCCCTCCGTTTGTAAGTAAGTACAATGCCCTAGACAATTTGTTATGGCCTGGGGATGTGGTAGTTGGCACGGTGGTCTTATAGGCCCTTGATGACTTATTCATGGATGTGTTTCAAGATCCCAGAACACATCCAAGTATCTTACACTCTTTTGTCTTTGCATCTCCTACTGGTTACTTCTTCCTTTTTTTTTTTTTTAAACCTATAACTTTAATATTATACATAAACCTCCGTAGTAACTACCCCTGAGGTCAAAAAATAGACTATCACTTGCACCCTAGAATCTTCCCTCATATTCCATCCCAATCAGTATCCTCTGCCTCTCTATCCTTCCTACTGTAACGTTTCCTTTCCTGATGGTAATTGGTCAGTTCTTCCTGATACTTCCTCCTCTATCCACCTGGCAGGTTCCTGCTTATCCTGGGAAAACCCAGGTGATGCATTATCCGTTTTGTAGGGTTTTCCCTAAGCTCTCTGTGTCACTCCTCCCCAGGCCCTGATAGGATTAACTCCTCCCTGCTATATGCTACTCTACCTTCTAAGTGCTGTTGCTACTGCTGCTGCTGCTTGTTCTTATTATTGTTATGGTGAATTGCAGTGGTTTTATTTGTGTCTCTCTTTTTCCCAATAGATAGGAGCATCTTTGGGAAGAAAGTATATATATATTTCCCACTTCTGCATCATAATGCCCAACACATACTGAGCACTCAGGAAGTGTTGTGGCCTGGCTTTCTAAGCAAGTTCAGTGTCTAGTTGCTTACTGTTGAAGCCAGTTTTTAAGAGCCGGAGGATTACCTAGGTGACTGGCATTCCACCTGGTAATTCAACTTCCCGTACCCACTTTTAAGTCCTGAGAGGACCCTTAAGCCAATCGTCTTTTGCTATCCCTGACCAAGGTACTGGTCAAACCAATCATCTCTCCTCTCCAATTACCTGCTCTGTGTGCTTTTCATGAGAATCTCCTGTGCCACCGTCTTGAGCTCTCAGAGTTGCTGCATCTCTTGCCACCGGAAACCTAGTGGGGCACATGGGGCCTGTCACCCTCAGTCAGAGAAGCGCTCAGAGACCTTGAGCCATGTACAAGGTTGTGCCCTTCGCCAGTAGAAAGTAGGAATTGAAAGTTGGATTTTCTGGTTCCAAATCTAAACCGGGGTACTTTTCAGAATGTGGAGGCTCCCTTGTCTACACATCCAGCGTGTATCATATATGCTATGTGTATTGTGTGTGCCATGTATTATAGAGGACGCGGAGAACGTGAGGTTATTTCCTAGAGGAACAAGCAAACACATGTAGAATGCAGAGAGACAATATAGAGTCAACATGGAGAATGCAGGAGAGATGAGAAAGAGGAAAACAGCCCTGGACAGTCAGGCGCTGATGTCACACTCACAGCTGGTCCTTGGTGCTCTCCGGGTGGACATCGGCAGGTGCACAGATGACCAACACCAGACAGGGCCACCCTGTGGCTATCACGGAGCCAGACAAACACAAGACATTCTGTAATCATGTGTGAGCACAAAACAACACCACTGTTGAAACCATAAAATCCAGGCATCCTTATTCCCTGGCTTAGGGAGTCATGTCTGCTTCCTTATCAGTTATGACTTCAGTGCTACTTTATTCCTTCTGTTCACTAGATAAGATTCATTAGGACCCCCAGTCATAGAATTATCGTCATCTTCATTTCCTGACACATCCAGTCCAGAGTGAAGCCTTGCTCCTTTGCCACTTCTCTCGATTCACACGACACCATCTCATATCCTAACAAGTTCCTGCTAATACTACTAATAATCTCTTCCTGAGATGCCTCATGGCATCTTCTCCATGGTGGACCATCCCCCTCATTGCAGTGGGCCAGTAAAGCCAACGTCATTTGAGGAAATGTGTTCCTGGGGGTCTTCGACTCACGGGTATACAACAAATGGAAAAAGAAACACCAGATGCCTGGTGCAGATAATCGTGATTCACAGGCTTCCTGTGAAACCTCTGGAAGTCTGTCAATTCCAGTTTTCAGCATGGATCTTGTCTCTTCTCTGAAAGAACCTGAGACCCTCAAAATTCTTCCATTAGTCATGGCATAGAACAGGATTTCCAACCTTGGCTGAGCACTGGAACCACTTGGGTAGCTTGAAAAACACAGATACCTGGGTTCCAACTCCAGAGATGCTGGTTTCATTGGTGTGGCCCATGGCCTGGGCATCAGCATCTTTAAAGCTTGTGGGTGAGGCCACTATGCAGACAAATTGGAGAATTACTGGTAAAATATGATTTCAGCAGGTGTGTGTATATATAGAACAGCATAAGAGGATGTGAATGTATGCTTGACCTGAGTGCTTGTGCGTATGTGATATTTGTGATAGAGGAGGAATGTGTTTATGTGTGCTATGTGGAAAGGGGATGGCTCTGTGTGTGTGTGTGTGTGTGTGCACCACAGTGAGGCAGGTCTCTATGTGTGAGAGTGTGCACTGTGCAGCCCTGTGGGAGATAAGGACATCAGATGGCTGTGGGGGCCAGTCACACCTGCAGTTTATCATGGAGACGGTGGCCAGAGGGTGTCTGTGCTAGGTCCATTGGCAGTTGGGGAGGAGTTGCTAACTGGGGACCTGGGTGGGAAGAGGAGGCTTAGTTAGCAGAGCAGGGCCTTGAGTAGCTGGTGGGAGCATCTAAAAACCCAGTGGCGTGTCAGTCACTTGTGGACCTGTGCTGCTGCCCTGATTGGGAAAAGATGAAGAGTGTGAGTCTTCTACCTCTAAAAACTTACCTCCCCAGTTAATGTTGCTTAGAGCAGGGCTCGCCGACTTTTGTGGGCATCAGAGTCACCAGGAGAGATTGTTAAAACATGGCTTGCTGGGCCCTACTCCCAGAGTGTTTGACAACGTACATCTGGGGAGAGGCCTGAGAACTTGCATTTTAACAAGTGCCCAGGAGTTCCCGGTGCTGGTGGTCTTGGGACCACAAACGGAGAACCAGTGGTTCTCAATTTCCCTGGGTGACTGCTCACTGGGCCCACTTGGGAAATTAATCTGTTCCTATTCTTATCTTGGACCACTTCAATCAGCATGTGTGTGTGTGTGTGTGTGCGTGTGTGTGTGTGTGTGTGTGTGTGTGTGTCTCCTAAGCAGTGGGAGTCCTCCAAACTCCCAAGATGATTCTAATATGAAACCCTGCCTGGCAGATAATAAGCTGCACAAAGGCAGACATGTTTCTCTTTTGTACACTGGTGTATCTCTGGTGCCAAAAAATTGCCTGTCCCTCAGTAGATGCCCAGTAAACATTTGTTGAATGAATGTGTGAATGCTACTTACGAGGTACCAGCCCTCCAAGACTGAGAGTTAGCTGTTAATTCAGCATTTACCTGAGCACCTCCTGTAGGGAAGGAGGTGTATGAGAGTAGTTTCTTGCCTCTCCACATTGAAGTTCTTGAACCGTTCGCAGGTGTGTGTGTGTGCGCACGCGCGCGAGGAGCCTACAGGGGTTGAATAGCCTGGGTCTTCTAGAGCTCTGGAGCTCACCACCCTCAGGTCCCTGTATATGATTGAGATTTTAACTTTTTTCCCACTTAGCTATTGGGAAAAACCTATCAGTGGTGAAGAGAGCATGGACCAGCCATGGCCAGGGCCTTGGCTCTGTCGTCCCCTCAGCCTGGCCCCAGTGATAGAGATACCCAGCTTCCAGTTCAGATTTAGTCCTGAGTGGACGGGATTGTGTCATCCAAGACCTCTTTGCCGCCAGGGCTGATGCCATTTACCTGGACACCAAGTTTGAGTTCAGAGCTCTTTTATCATTTTTATTCTGTTTATTGCTTACCAAAGAAATGTGTTCAAAGGGTGCCTGGGTAGCTCAGCGGGTTAAAGCCTCTCCCTTCGGCTCGGGTCAAGATCCCAGGGTCCTGGGATCGAGCCCCACATCGGGCTCTCTGCTCGGCGGGGAGCCTGCTTCCTCCTCTCTTTCTGCCTGCCTCTCTGCTTACTTGTGATCTTTGTCTGTCAAATAAATAAATAAAATCTTAAAAAAAAAAAAGAAATGTGTTCATAACTAGTTTTTGTTGGAAAATGGGACAGATCTAAGGGGGAGGTATGGTTTTATTTCTCTTGCTATGTTGGGTCCTACTTTTTTAAATACGGATTTATTCATTTATTTGGGAGAGAGAGCAGGAGTCCACGAACACGTGAGTTGGGGGCGGGGCAGAGGGGGAAGGAGAGACTCTCAGGCCGACTCCACACTGAGCATGCAGCACGATGTGAGGCTAGATCCCCCGACCCTGACCTCATGACCTGCGTTGAAACCAAAAGTCAGACGCTCGACAGACTGAGCCACCCAGGTGCCCCAAGGTCCTAATTTTTTTTTAAAAGATTTTATTTATTTATTTGACAGACAGAGATCATAAGTAGGCAGAGGGGCAGGCAGAGAGAGAGAGAGAGGGAAGCAGGCTCCCTGATGAGCAGAGAGCCTGATGTGAGGCTCGATCCCAGGACCCTGGGATCATGACCTGAGCTGAAGGCAGAGGCTTTAACCCACTGAGCCACCCAGGTGCCCCCGAGGTCCTACTTTTAATGAAGACATTCTCCTTACTGTATTCACTCAGGAAATGTTTATGAAATGCCTATAATGTGCCAGACTCTAGTAACTAGGGAGGGCATGTGAGCAAGACCTGGAATCATGGCTAGGATAGCACTGTCCAATAAGACTGTGCTGATGGAAGTGTTTCCTATTTGTGTCATCTGCTTGAAACATGGCTGGTGTGACCGTGAAATCAATGTTTGTTTTGTTTTATTTGAATTAATTTACGCTTAACTTTAAATAACCACATGCTCTTTACCGTGGCTACCGTATTCAACCAGATGGGACTGGTGAGTGGGGACGGCACATCATTGAATACATGCCGACAGCACCTACGATGTGCTTTGAAGGTGAAACATAAAGTGCTTTGAGAACATCTATCAGAGAGGCATGGTATGTCACCTGGGGGAATGAGAGAGAGAGAGAGAGAGAGAGAGAGAGCAAGCACAGGCCGGCAGGAAGGGCAGAGGGAGAAGCAGTCCCCCCATGAGCAGGGCTGGGCTCCATCCCAGGACCCTGAGATCAGACCTGAGCTGAAGGCAGACACATAACCGTTAGCCACCCAGCCACCCCTCCTTACATTCTTTTAATTGCCCTTGGTTTCTTCTCTCTCTAGGAATCCTCCTTCTTACTCCTTAGCCCCAGAAAAGCATCCCTGTGCAGATAAACCCAAGAGGAGCCCCGAGTCCAACACTTCAAACACTTCACCATATCTGGGTAAGTAGAAATGAAAACTGGTACCATGACATGTGTACTGGTTATGGTGTTAGTGTAAATATTTTCCCATGGCCTTAGAGATGCTTCTTAACCGTCATTTTGATCGCAATCATCATGTGTCCCCCTATGTTGCTACACTGTCGTGTATCTCATCAATTTCCTATGTTTGGCCTTCAGGCACTATTTTGTTTTATCCCCAGTGTAAATAATGCTGTGATGAACATCCTTACGCGGAAATCCATGCTTGCGTTGCCAACTGTTTTTTTGGGGTAGATTCTTCAAGGAGAGGAGGGTGATTACTGAATCAAATGTCATGAAGGTTTTTTTTTTTTTAATTTATTTTAAAGGTTTCTGATACATGTGGCAAAATTGCTTTCTGGGGCATTTGTACCAATTCATAATTTCTTCAGCTATGAATGAGAATTGTGGTGTATTCTGCTCTTCTCTTTTTAAACTCCTATCAAACATGTCTGCACGTTGCTACGGAGACTTCATAACCATTATTTGTAGTGGCTGCATGAAGCTTGATTGCAGTGGTGTGCTATAATCATCCTCTCTCAAAAGAGGTTGCTAATTGATGCTGTTCACGCTGGGCTCTCCATGGCCCTGCCAAGTGGAGCGCCTCCATCAAGTCACAGCTGTCTGGAATCCATCTGGCCCTCCAGAGCTGTTCTGTCAACGTTCCACATCCATGGGCAGCATTTCTTAGACACCTCCTTTCCTTTAATGAGACTCCAGGAAATAGGGGTTTCTTGGAGTAAAATCCAGCCCACATAGGCAATATTGGCCTTGGTGGGGACAAAAGATATCTCAACTAGGGCATTCATTTCCACCTGAAAAGAAAGAACATTGGATTGGGAGTCAGAAGATTTAGGATGAGACCTGAATTTTTTTTTTTTTCTGACATTCTTTGTGCCAATCAGGACTTTTCTGGATAGAAACAATGGATAGAAACCTAACTCATACTGTGTAAACAAAGAAGATAATTTGTTATTTCATACGTAGCAGTGTTCCTTATCTTCAGGGGGTATGTTCTAAGATCCTCAGCAGAAGTCGGAGCCCTCATATATTGTGATTTTTTCCTATGCTTACACCTATGATCAAGTTTAATCTATAAATTAGGCATAGTATGAGATTACTACAATGACTATTAATAACAAAATAGAATAATTATAACAATATTGTAAAAAAAAGGTTTATGACTGGATCTCTCAAAATATCTTAGTGTTCTGTACCCACCCTGGTTGTTATGATGTGATGTGTTAAAGGCCTACATGATGAGATGAAGTGAGGTCAGTGATACAGCTCTTTTGACATAGTGTTGAGGCTGTTGTCAGAAGGAGGATCATCTGCTCTTGGTCCACGGCTGACCATGGGTAACCAAACATGGAAAGCAAAACCATGGATGTGGAGGGTGAACCTGTAAATGTAGATATCAGGGGGATTTAGTTGCAGGTGTGGCTGGATCTAGGATTTCTAATAATACTGCAGCCTTGATCTTCCTTTCCAATATCTCCATTCTGCATCTCTCTACATTGGTTCAATTCGCAGAAGACTGTCCTTTTATAGTCTATCACCAAACATGCTCTTAAAGACCCTAGGACAAGGGTCAAATTTTACTTACTGTCTATTTTCCTAAACAGAATTTTACTGAAACACAGCCATACCTCTATTCATATTACCCATTGTTCATACATGCATGGCCTATGAATGCTTTTACTCTGGAGCCTCAGAACTGAGTATCTGTGAGAGAAACTGTAGGTAGCCTGCATAGTGGTTAATAATTGCCCTGTGGTCCTTCACAGAAAATTTTTGCTGACACCTGCTCTTGAAGAAGGGTATTAATCCTCATTCTCAAAATTCTCAAAAATGTCTCCCTGCTTGGTCAATTATTAGCTCCTCGGCTACCCTCTCATTCTTCGTTTCATATCATGGTTTCTACCTAACCCCTTGAGTCTTGGGTCTTGTTCTTTGGACCTTCTATGTGGCTCGGATAGTAATCATTCTAAAATATTTTCCTTAAAGGCCATCCTGACCTTAATATTAAACCTTGACCCTAAACCCCAACTCTAGACTTAAACCCTAACCCTAACCTTAATCCTTAGGGAAGGCTGGGACTTTGAGTTTGATAACCATCATCTTAGAACAACTTCACGAGCCATGCTCTTCAATGGATATTGTGTATATTCTGCCCTGAGAGAGGAGAGATGAGAAGAGTTGTATTTATAATTTAAAAAGAAGCGCTTTGATCATTGGAAAGGCTTAGTATATTGTCCCAGGCATGCTCAGGTAGATAATTATTTTAAGCAAGAAATAAGCATGTTCCTTTATGTCAACATGAAAATACAATTCCTGCCTCATTTTTGGACCATCTGCCTCATTTTCAGAGCCCTCACATTGAGAAGTGCCCATTAGTGTTTTCAGCTGTGTCAGAATGGAATTTTATCCCCTGAATCCCCGTTGTTGCTGTTAGACTGACCTAGCTTCATGCATGATCCTCTGACACCTTGGGTCAACAAAAGCATAAATGGAAACTTGTAGGAAAGGAAAGAATATATTCAAGAAGACATGGAAAAGGAGAACTGGATGGGAGGGTGGGAAGAATGGGAACAAATCAGGTACTAGATCCCAGGCATCAATCCCATGCCACAATCTGATCGAATCAGCCTCTGCTTTACATTCTTCAATGGCTGCTAGTGTTTACTGCATAAAGGCTAAGTTTTCTGATGCCCCCCCCAACCCCCACCCAGCATCATCTTACACTACTGTACTCTGGAATCCTGTATTTCAGTCCTGTGCAATTATAGGAAGTTTCCCCAGTGCACATTGATGTGTAAGGCTTTTGTGCTTTGTCCATGCTCTCTTCTCTTTCTGGAATGCTCTTACTCTTTTTATCTGCCTGGATAAATCTTGCCTGTCCATGAAGATCCTGCTCAGGTATCACCCTCCATCAGGCTTCCTCTGACCCCTTCCGTGCTCCTCCTCTGTACCCCATGCAAACATCAATCACGGTACTCATTCCTTCATTCAGCAAGCATTTACTGGGCTCTGCTCTGTGCCGGGTGCTATGATAGATGGCGAAGATTAACGGTCAGTATACCATCTCAATCCCAAGTAGTTGTGGAAACAGATAAATCACTGAGAAACTACCCAACCATGCTGTAATGTGGGAGATTCAAAGGGCTCTGGGCCACGGAGGGAGGCAGCCTCCTCGAGCCTGGGGGCTGAGTGTTCTAGGAGGGCCAGCGGCATGATGGGAGTGTGCGAGCACACAGAGTTTGAAGCCCAGGAGGCATAAAAGCAGTTTGGGAAGGGTTAGTTGTGTAGGGAGTTGGGTAGGACTTCAAGTTGTGAAGGGCTTTTGCCAGCCGATGTTAAGCGTTAGGACTCTGTCCTTAGAACTATGGGGAAACCACTAAAAGTTTTAAGCCAGAGAGTCACATCATCAAATTTGTATTTTGGGTATATTTGTTTTATTGTCTCCCACACTAGTAATAGGATCAGCTACTGTTCCTGGAGGCTGCCGCAAGAAGGACACGATGTTGGGCTCTATATAGATCACCTCCCTTAAAGTTTGTTACTATCTTGTAAGACAGGTACTGCTGTATAAACTTATTATTTCATCATATAGAGATTCAGAGAGATTAATTAACTTGTTAGAAGTCATGCTTTCAACCATTAGAATAATTCTGCACTTTATAATTCTCTAAAAATTGAGATATTCATAGTTGCTACTCGAGAGAACATGGAGCACATTTGCTTATATGATCCCGTTCATCTGCTTGATATTCTTAGAACGCTTGTAAAGGCTTCAGCTCCTTTTCATGAATGATGACACCGAGCAAGTGATTTGGCCAGGTCTTGGTCCACCTGGAAACCAGGCTCTCGAGGATTGCCCCTGTATATGGTTAGCCTTCACGGCTTTGGCTTCATCTCACAGAAAGCACATGGCTGCATTATTCTCTTCAGAGATCAAAATAATAATAATAAATAAAAAAATAATAAAAAAAATCCTCCCCTTGGGGGAGGAGTGGGCTGGTTGATCTTTGGAGTTAGAAGGATCCCAGAGGCAATGTCCATTGGTGTGCAGATGGGGAAGAGTCCATCTGTTCTGGTTGAAGGGACAGAGCACCTTAGTTTTGGGTATGTGAGACCCAGTCACTCACGAGTTACAGTTGCTTCATCACAGAGATCCTAGGCTTTCTTTTTTTAAATTCCTTCTTTCCTCTAGTTTGCTTCTTTTCTCCTTTTTGTTTCTTCTTCCTTCATCATGTTCACCCTCACCAACATCATCACCATCAACAAACACGTTAGCATCATGACCTCTGCTTATCAGGATCTTATCACGGCACTGTTGTCTTTGTCACCATGATCACCAAATCATCATCATCATCATCACTCACATCTACATCAAAGGCAACACATCATTGTCTCATTGGGGTCTCATCTTTGCATCATTGTTTCTGTCATTGTTGTTATCATGGTCACCACTACTGCCCTCACTCCCTTTTAGTGAGTGCTTGCTCTGTGCCAGGCACCGTGCTGAGCTCTTTCCACACCTTATCTCACAGCACCTTCAAAACGAACTTCTGTGCATGGTTATCCCCCTTTTACAGATGACAGACCCGTGTCTCAAAGAGGTGAAATAATTTGTCCAAGTTGACAAAACAGTCACCACTCTCAGTATTGTATCTTCTGTAGAATTAAGATCCATCCCAATGACAGCAGAAATTTCAGTTTATTTTTAGAAATTAAGGAAATTACAAGGTTGCACTCTCACGCTCTGTGAATTGGAGGCTGCCATGAATCCAGCAAAGGAGATTTAGGGTTATTATTCTCTGGCAACAGTTGTTCCCTAATTCAGAAGGGCTGTTCTTCTTTTGACTAATCATTAAATTTATGTTTATGATTATTATTTCTAAAGGGAAATTTGGTGTTGAACCATTTTAGAAAATAAATCAGAGTTGCCTGATTCCAATGCCTGCATTTCCGGCACCACGCTGTCCGACTCCCCTTGGTGATCATGGCAAATGTAAGCCCCACAGTTTCCAGGCTTTTGATTATCTACCTTACCAGCACACCTCATTTGGGTCCCTATAGTGTTAAGTCCTCTGTGGCAACAGTTTCTTCCAGAAAGTTCCACCTAAATTGGTGGCCTCATCTCCCAACTCTGTCCTCTCTCCTTTCTTAGTCATCATCCAGCTTTTATAAGGAGGTGGTGCAACATGGTGGAAAGTCAGATGGGAATTCAGATACTGGCTGTAATATTTACTGGCTGCCTGACTTGTAACAGTTTACCTCCATAGTTCCGAAGTTCTTCATTCTTCTCTGTAAAATAGAAGTAACGCTGACTACTCCATAGAGATGTTGTGAAGCTTAAGTGAGAATCCATGTAGATGGTCGGATGTGTATTAGGTGTCAGTAAATGTTGATGCTAACTCTCCAGAGTGAACTCACCCTTCCTTCTCTTTTGCCTGCTAAAAGGCAAGTTGAAATCTTTAGCATACAGGACAGGGATAGATGAAGCTGGTGGGTCTGAGTGGTTCAGTCTGTGCCTAGCAGAGGGTTCTTTGGCAAGTCCACTAGCTTGGCTAAGAATCTTTTTCCCCATCTTTTTTAACATCCAGATGTCAGCTACCAACTTATACTACTCCTTGAGTCCTCCTTCTCATCTCCCGAGTAAAAACCACCTCACGTGAGAGCATTAAGAAGCCAAGCAGAATTTACTGAAGATGTTGTGGGGAGACAGGGAGTGAGTGTCTAAATCATGTTGCCCACAGCAAGCAGAGTGAGAAATTCCCCAGTCTCTTAGAGTTTCATCACCCATGTGTCTGTTTTTACTGATGCCCACTGCAGTGCCCTGGATCCCTTCTTTTCTATTATCAGAGCAATTCTTCTCTGCCCCAGACTTGCAAATTCAACTCATAACAATGCTTGGGGAAATAAAAGAACCCCAGGGTCACTGTGATCACCATTTAACCAAGGCACTTTGGTGTCCTGTTTTGTGACTTGCACATGACTTTTGAAGTCTTACGCTCTACTCCAAACTGTTAATCAGAGTGTTTCCTAAACAAATACGGTGCTCTCTTCATGAGAAGTTGTCATCCCAGTGGGTAGGGGAATCAAATCCTGCTCTACCTCATTACGTGTAAAATGAGGGTGTTCGTGGATGCCAGCAGCTTCATCATTTAAGTCTGTTTATACTCAATAAGTTATGGGCTTTGTGTCCTCTCAGGGAAAAGAAAATCTGGTGGTTTCTATATTTGCTTAAACATAAGTCCCAGAATCAGACCCTCTCTGGCTTGGGTACAGTTTCATTGGAATTGGAGCTAATATCCATTATCTCTGTACATCTCTGTCCATCATCTCCATACATCTCTTTGCTTGTTTCTTCTTGTGCCACATGGACATGTACACATGAACCTTGGAATTCAGACCCATATATGACCTTATTTCTGCTTTTTCTCTCCCTGATCTGTTTCATATCTTCTCATTAATTAATTAGCCAATTAATTATACACATGTTTATAGGGCACCATCTATGTGCTAGGGACTGTGGTAGATACTGAAAATGTGGGAAAGAAGGGTGGACATGTCCCCTGCCTTTACAGCATTAAGTGTGTGTGTGTGTGTATGTGTGTGTGTGTGTGTGTGTGTGTGTGTATTAATCAACCAGGTAAAATAAGTTAAGGACAAAATTGTGGTATGTGCAATGAAGGAAAAACCTACACCAGAAAATCTGTCCACTTGGCGATGTCAGAAGTTTTCTAACCTCTGCCTCTGTCTCCTGTGTTGAATCCTGACCTCTCTCTCTGGACTTAAATTTTCAGTTCTTTTGGAGGTCATAGTGGTCTCATTCTGTGTTCTGGAGGTGGGACAGAAGGGCATAAGGAGATGAATGCAAATAATGGAAGTGGCAAGTTCAGAAGTATAATTCTGAAAAAGGATTATCACCTGGCCTGGAGGTAATTGGGGAAATCTTCCTAGAGGAGGTGATACGTGGGCTGAGTTGTGAAAGGCAGTTAGGAGCTAGACAGGCACAATAGAGAAGGGGAAGAAGAGTGGTCCAGGCAGAGGATACCACATGAGCAAATTTTCAGGGAAGAGAAACAACTGTGGTATAGGTATGGGTGTGCGCATGCGAGCGCGTGTGCGCGTGTGTGTGTGAGTGTGAGAATTGAGGGGATTTCACGAAGTGGGAGGCATACTGTGGTGAGGAGTGAGGCTGAGAGGGCAACACTGGCTGCTCAGAACCTCCAGTCAGAGCTGAGCTTCACATGGAGCATGATCACAGAATTCTGTAGAGAAAGCTGGAATGTCAGCCTTAGCCATCCCACTCATCTGCTTCGTTCCAGGCATCTCTTTAAAGTCTTATTTGTTGAGCCCTGTTTTCTCATGGCTGTTTGTCCAGACGTCTCTCCCTGCTTAGCCAGGTAATCCGTCCCTTCCCTGACAGTAACAAGGATATGGATCTTGGGAGAGGCTGCCCGGAGTGGCCGGAATTCTCCAGGGGGCGAGACAATGGCGGAAGTGTAAATCACACAAGAAATATTGAACTTTGGAAGCCAGCGAACAATAATATGCCACTTTATTCCACTCCTGCCGGAGGTTTATATATGTTACTGTCACTTTTATACTGTTCTCCACCACTGGTAATTTTCTCTCAATCTAATTTTTATTTCCCAAGGGTCTACCAAGGTTAAAAAGTGCCGAAAAACCAATGACTATTCTTTTGCCAAGGGATAGTAAATTAAATTAACCATTGCTGGTGGCCAGCTCTGGTCAGAACCATTTATATGTAAATAGGTGAAACCCCCTCAAGGCATTGCTGCAATTATTAGTTGTTCATTCCAGATGTTGACCATAATAGGAAAGGTCATGAACAAAACCGGAAACAGGGGGAGGATTTCTGTAGCTCAAGCACCAGCTCTTCAATGGTGAAACCTCTCCTGTAAGCTTAGTGAGTTGAGTCTGAAGGGGAAGCAGGTCTTGCTCCCAAACTGACCATGGAAACAAGGATGAAAGGGTTAAACCCTGTTGCGTGAGCATTGGTTGGCGTCCTACCAGGTTCTGTCCAATCAGAACAGTCAAAATTTGCATACTGCTTCCTGGATGGTCAGCATAAATTATTTCTAACAGAGACCCCTCCCCTCATGATTAGAGTGTTCCTAATGATTAGAGAGAGAGAGAGAGAGAGAGAGAGACACTGTGTGTGTGTCTCTTTTGAGGTTACTTGCAACAACAAGGAACCTTCTCACCGAGTGGCATGATGTTGGTGGAAAATGTGCCAACTTGTCTTTGGTTCGCTGTCAGAGGGTTACAGAGGATTGCTTCTTAGTGGCAAGTCTCAGAGCCTTGGTCCACTCCCCCTGCTCCGTTGCTCCCTTCTTTTTCTTCTCCCTGCCAAAGGGACTTAACTCTGGCACTCCTCTTTAGTCTACTATCACTTATGTTATCTGTCGCTCCCTACAACTGAATGGTTTCTGGGCTGCCTTCCTTATTGACAGCCTGTTTCTGTACTCTGAAACCCACCTGGATGGCTCCCTAAATCAAGCCCCCCGAGACAAATGAAATTAAGGAAGGAAAAGCGGGTTTATTGGAATAAAAGAGTGAAGGTGGTGATTTTCGTGCTCTCTCGGCCTTCTGTCCATTTTGCCCTTCTCACCTGGGAGAGGAGCCTCTCCCCCATCCTAGAAGGTCTACTCCGGGGCTGGGCTTTCCTCAGGGCTCCTCTAGCACTGTAAGGTAGCGGAACGGTTTATTAATTTCTCTGATCTATTCTGAAATACTCTGAACATACCGAGAGAAGTAGTACTTTGGAAGATGTGGTCAGTGCGATAACCCTCCAGGATAGTTTTGAAATAGACCACTGGGGATTTGAGGACCTCATTATCTTGGCCCCAGTAGAATTGTTTTCCCTTAAATTTCCCACAGACACTGTCCTTGGCTTTCACCAAAGACTGCGATACTGCTTCAGGGAATCCAAAAGGTTCAGAATTAAGTCCAGGTCCTTGTGCACCATCCAGCCAAAGGACAGCATGGAAGCTGATTATCAAGCCAGCATTTGTTGGCCAAGCTGTTTTCCTTTCTTTGGCTCTGTCTTGCTGGAGGAGGGGGTGCCTTCTTCCCTGTATTAGGCCCAGTCAGCAGTCAGTACCCCTGCTCCCACCCAGAGAGGGGAAAGGTTATTGCTAAATTGCATAAAGGCACCATGTGCTCAGTAAGTGGAGCCTGCCCCTGGGAGGTGTGTGCGTATGGAGGGCAAGGCATGGGAGCAGGGCTATCAGTTCTTCCAGAGACACTGCAGCTCAGCGGCAGTATTTGCTCAAGGGCCAGGAAAATGTCTGCCTCCCCTGGGGAATCGTTTAAGGGATGAGTTTCCTTCTATACCTTGACTGTCAGGGGGCTCAGAATCAAATGGTCTCATTGTAATAAATGTGTAGGATCTTGAGGTGTCAGTCTCTGCATTATATTTTACCCAGTCTTGCCCTAACCTCTGAGTTCTGACTTCGTGTTTCAGTTTTACTAAATTGGTATCCTATATAATCTTTGGCAAGAAATTAAAAAGAAAAATTATGCTGTGTCAAAAGGTGGTAACCTGGAGAATGAATGGACCCAGTTGTTTTGGGACAGAGTGTTTCCTAGCACACAGGAAACACTTTCACTCTCCTTCCTCCCGTTCCTGCTGCTTTAGTAATACGTCCTTCTGGGCATGACACAAGGCAGTTCTCCTCACAACCAGGGGCTGGCCCATCCCTTGATAAACCGGGCAAGCAGGGAGTAAATCTCAGAACAAATTAAAGGGATGAGGACGTTGTTCAGCTGACGTTAAAACCGCATTCATTGGGGAAAGTATTTTCCCACAGACATCATAAAATTATTTTAGGAAGAGAATTATGGCTGGAGAGGAAGGACATTTTGTCACTGTCTGACCTGAGAAAGCACCCTACCTTGAGCAAACCACCTCTTTCCTTCACCCAGACAGCAAGTAAGAAACTTAAGAGAACGTTCCCTGAAGCAAAATTCCTGCCAAAATTGCTTTAAACACTGAGTCAATATCATTTAATTGTGCATCCCTTGGCACAAATCAAGCAAACCAGCCAGATATATACGCGCATGAGTTTATTCGCCCAGGCAGTTAAAGAGTGTTTGTCTCTATATGGGAGAAATTGGTATAAATGAACTGTGGCCACATCCTCCTTTAAATAGTGCACACGTGTCAGGCTGTAGGGTTCATAAATTAGCCTTTTGGAGAGTTCAATCATAATCGAATATACTTAATATTCACACAATGTAATTTGAACATTAAAGATCTTGAACAAAGATCACGATCTTGGAAGGTATTAAATTAAAAAAAATACTCCCCCAGAATTGCTTTATTAGCTCCTGATTTCTGATTTATGTTTCATTAGCCTGTGGTGATAAGTATGGAGCCGTCTAAGAGAAAAGCACGAATCCCCATTTTGGAACATTAAATCCAGATTTTTGATGATAACCTATTTTTGTGCTGCTATTAGGAGAGCGCCAGCTTGTACCCACATCCAGTTATTAATCTGTGAAATGTTTTCTCTCTGGTGTGTTATGTTCTTTCTAAGTCTGCTGCACTTAACCGTCACCGACTAAGTGGGTTATTAAACGGGAGCGAGAAATGAATCAATCAAGTGTATTCAAATGCTCAGTCCCCAGCTTTGTTCTTTGACTTCATTATTTAGGCATTAAATTCCATGCAACACCAGATGTAATTGTCAATACAGAGACTTGATTTGTGGGGGATGAGTTCTCTTTGGCAATTACGGTTTTAGGTTTGCAAGCACACCAGAAATCCTTGCTACGTGATAACACCATTAACATGGCTTCCATAATCACATCGTTCAGTGGGATCATGGCCGGCTGTGTTGGGGAGCTGACATGTTTGTTGAAGAATGGAGCTGGTCTTTGTAGTCGTACATGAAAGCACGTGTCCGCTTGGCCGCTGGTTACACAGTGCTTTGGGGTAGGGCTCTCCTTGGCACTAGAAGGCAGCTCTTCTTACTCTGTTTACCCAGCTTAGTTAGAAGGAAAAACATCAGGATGTGTAATGTTAAGAGCCAGACGGCCCAGGGTTCGAATCCTTCCTCCACCACTTCCCAGCTGTGTGACCTGCGTGGCCTTGGGCAAGAGACTTAAACTCTCTGTGCCTCAGTTTTTCTCTTCTGCACATGAGGTTAATAATAGCACTGTGTTACTTCGAGTTCCTCAGAAGCAGACACCAAGACAAAGATTTGAGTACGAGTAATTTATCTCAAAGGCTCAGAGAAGCTAGGTAGGGGAGTGGGGAAGTGGGCCAGGGAAGGGAAGGCAGCCAGAAAGGGCGTATTATTCAGCCAGTGGCCACTGAGGCTTCACAGAAATCACTCTCAGTGACTCGGGTCGACATCGCATAGCACTCAGCTCCGAGTTACCCCTCTGGAAGGATGAGTGTGCTGGGGTATTAGTCACTGTTGAAGGATGTTCCCAGGGGAGGAGCAGCAGTGTGGGCCAGGCGGGAGGGGGAAGCAAGCTTTGGCAGCCCCAGAAACCCCTGGCCAAGAAGCAGGTGCCAGAGACTGGGAATCAGCCTGCGTGTCCTCAGTGATCCAAGTGAGGGCTCCTGGCATCTGCTCCAAGGACCTGCCTCCTAGAGTCATTCGGAGGGCTCAGTGAATCCCCCAACTTGTAAAGCTCTCCAAACAGTCTAGCTTTGATCAGCCAGCGTGAGCACGTACACCACCTACCTCACAGGGTTGGCACAAGCACTGAGCAAACTGCATAAGTGAACCCCGAATCAGCACAGTGCCCCGCATAGGGGAAGTGCTCAGCGGGTATTCATTAAACAAAATACATCTCCTTTATACATCTCTGCCCACGGGACATTCTTTAATTAGTTTATTTGTTCCTCTCTGCTAGCCCTTGCTGGCCAGTGTTAGTCAGAGCCTGTCATGGGGTAGGTCAGAGGGATTTTCACGGTGCTGAAGCACAGAGGCTGAAATCTGGCTGCTTCTCTTACTGGGAGGCCTTGGGCAAGGCTGGGCTCTCCTACGGCTCAGTTTCCTCATCTGTGCAATGGGTGTCATAAAAGCACTTTCTCAAAGGCATGTTTAGGATAAAATAAATGACGGTTGTAAAGATCTATAGAGTGTCTAGTAAGTAAGTAGGTCTGCATTCATGACATCCTCATGGTTGCCTTTAGTAGTGGTGGTAATAGTAAGTGGCAGACCCAAGATCTGAACCTAGGTCTGTCTGACCATATCACACGCATTGCTTCTGATAGTTAGGTTATCTGATGGGTGTCCTTTAGGCGTTGCAGGGAGCACCCTCTAAAATGGCTCCCAAGGGGTCCCCAACTCCCACTATTCACGTCCTTGAGTAATGCCCTCCCGCCGAGTGTGAGCTGGCTTCCGATAAACAGATCACAGGAAAAGGGATGGGACGGCACTTCCAGGATCAGGTTGCAAAAAGGTTAGGTTCCTTCCATCCGGATTGTATGTTCTCTCTCCCTTGCTCAACTCCGAAGCCAGTTGCCGTATCTTGGATTGTCTAATGGAGAACCCATATGGCAACAGCTCTGGCCCACAGCGAGAGAGGAGCTGAGGCCCTCAGTCCAGTACCGCTGAGGAGCTGAATCTCGCTGGCAGCCATGCGAGTGATCTGGGACGTGGAGCCTTCCCCAGCTCAGTCAGCCCAGGATGACTCCAGCTTTGTCAGAGACGGCGGTAAAGAACCCAGCTAAGCTATGTGTGGGTTCCTGGCCCACAGAAACTGAGACGATCGACATTGTTTTTTCTGCACTAAGGTCTGGGGCAGTTTGTTATGCAGTGGTGGACCATGAATACAGGAAGTGTTCATTTCTACTTCCAAGAATTGATGACAGTCAATGTCCAGTTTGATCTGTCACCCCAGCATAAATGGGAGTTATCACTCTAAGGTCTGGCTCTCCATGTCCTCAAACACCAATTCCCTTCATTCTAATGGTGCCTTGAGAGAGGAGAACAGAGTCCTGGAGTCTGGCGGGTCCCTAACGGCTCCTCGGACCACAGCTTGACACTCACTGTGGAGACCTTGTTCCTCAAAGGAGAGATCCGAGTTGTGACATAAAGTAGATAAACACGCCAAACACCCATTTCCCAAGTTGGTACATCTGCTGACCTGGCAGGAAGGACACTGTGTGTGAGGGAATCTGAGCCGGGAGGCCCTGCTTTTGGATGCGAGGTCTTCCAGGGAATTGAGTGTGGTCACTGCGTGGATGTCAGGCTGAATGCAGAGCTCCTTGTGCTCTGCTGTCTCTGTCTTGGGTTGGAAACATTTCAATGCTCCACTGAAGAGAGCCAGAATGGAAATACCAGGCTGGGATTGGAGCAGTTGAATGGTGGCTGGGGGAAATACGGAGTGGCTTGAAGTGGAAAGGGCTTGCTTCCCCTTCTGAATGTAAGAACCAGTCATCTGCTGCTGCAGGTGGGAAACATAACCCAAGGACATTTTTAGGTGAGGACGCATGAAACAGGTGGATGCAGCATGGGGTTCTCAAACTTTCCTGGGGAGTAGGGCTGCTGGGGTAAAAGTTCACGAACGTATTCCCAGGTTCTGTTCCAGATAGCCCGAGCTGCTGTGGATTGCACATGTGCCCAGGGTGGTGGTTATCAGGTGAGGGGATACCCAGCATACTCATTCCCGGCTTAAGCATCCGTTCATCCCTCTGCTCATCTGCTCGTCTGCTCATCTGTTTAACCAGTGAGCACGTATCTAGCATGTGTCAGGCACTATCGCGGCGGCCGGGAAATGCACTGAAAAGTGACACATGGTCCCTGCCCTTTAGGAGCCCACAGACGGGTCCAGGAACGGGCACAGAAGTGTCCTTCACAACGTGGCATGATGAGCTCAATTTGACAAGGAAATAAAAAAGTAAAGGCAACTATTACATACTGATCGCCCTCCTCCCCCACACCTGCCTCACTTAACTTCTGGTCACCAATTCTTCCTACATGGTTATTTAAAGTGAAAATAATATAATTTAAATATGTCCTTGCATATTTCCTCTTAGGGTTAGTTAAATTGTTCATCTGATTGTTTCCAAGGATTTCAAAGGGACGCATTGCCCTGTACTCCCGGAATTCTAATTAGCAAGCCAAGTGGATTTGACTGGATTTTCATACATCCTTTCGCCCAGAAGGACTTGGGCCACAATCTCAGTTATCCTGCCTGCTGGTTCCTTCCTCAGAAACAAAAGTACCACCAGCCACAGGAAATGAGCCCCTTGAGGCAGAATGATTAGCCTTGGCCTCAAACTGCTTTCAGAAGGTTTGCAAACAATATAATGGGAAAGTCTGAGGAACGGGGTAGGTTTCTTTCTTCTCCCTTTTTAAAAATGATTGAATCCCACTGTCTTCTGAAGATGAGTATTTCTGCTGGGCAGATTTGCTTTGTAAATTACAGACTTGAGTGGATTCTTCTTCTTTTTTTTCTTGCTTCAGTGAACTGGGAATTAGACATATTTGCAATCAAATAAAATGTGAGGGCTCTTGACAGGTTGGAATTCTGACAATTCTGTGGTATCGTGCTCATGCATCACCTGTTGGTGAGCGTCATCTCGGGTTCGGGGCGAGGTTCTCTGTTAATGATGGAAGGATGTAGCAGTGACCAAGGGAGACAGGACCCTGCTCTCAAGGGCTGAGGGTCAAGGGGTGAGAGAGATTTTATATAACGGGACAGAACAGGTTATATAAGTGCTAAAGAGAACGAAGGCATGCAGTCAACAAATTTAGTGAGTGTCGATCCACTCAATAATGCCAGGCCT
The DNA here is from genome assembly GCF_002288905.1 of Enhydra lutris kenyoni. Taxonomy (NCBI): domain Eukaryota; kingdom Metazoa; phylum Chordata; class Mammalia; order Carnivora; family Mustelidae; genus Enhydra; species Enhydra lutris. Next base: position 2,720,982 of record NW_019154129.1, on the reverse strand, counting down.
GTTTCTAGGTGCAAGGAATATAGCAGTTTCCAAAATAGACAAAAATTCCTGTTTTCATAGAACATTTATTTCTGTGTGTATGTGTGCGGGAAATACGTGCCATATTTTTCTGATTTATTTTGTTTGTCAGATGGTGAGTGGTATGGAGAAAACTTTTAATCCAGGAGATGGGGTAAGGAGTGTGTGTGTGTGTGTGTGTGTGTGTGTGTGTGTGTGTGTGTGTTGTGTGCAGATACCTGCATATGTGCACATCTGGTGAAGAGCACAATCTTAGGGTAGGTAGCTGTATGTGCCTTCCATTGCTGCTGTGATAACATGATGTATTACATGACACTTCTGGAGGTCAAAAGTTTGAAATGGGTCAGCAGGCCTGTGTTTTTTCTGGAGGCTGTTGTGGGGGGGGAATTTGTTTTCTTGCCTTTTCTAGCTACTGAAGGCCACCTGGATTCCTTGGCTCATGGCCCCTTCCTCTTTCTCATTCTGACCCTCTTGCCTCCCTCTTGTGATGACAGTGGGCCCGCTTGGATAACCCAGGACAAGCTCCTTAATCACATCTGCATAGGTCCTCTTGCCATATAAGGTTCAAAGGATTAGGAAGTAGGCATCTTTGGGGAGCCATGTTCAGCCTAGCGCAGTAGCCAAGGAGAATGTCCTGGAGTTTTAATCAAGTTCCTGAAGGAGAGGAGGGCGGGCACTATGCAAATAGCTGGGGCAAAGTGGGTTCTAGGAAGAGAGGGTCATCGGCGAAGTTGGTGAGTGACTAAAAATGTTTTGAGGAGCAGCATGGAGGCCAAGGTGTCTGGAGCAGAGTCAAATGATGGGGAGAGGGGTGTGAAGAGGGTCAAAGAGCTGATGGGGGGCATGTGTTTGTAGTCTCCGTGGAGGAATTGGCTCTCGCTCTGAATGAGACAGGGCTCCCACTGAGCACTGGCTTTGAGAGCTGTGTGTGGGAGCAGAATCTCCATCAGACTGAGAGGGCGAGGGAGCAGGGCAGTCTTCTCAGAGGAGGGAAGCTAGAAAGAGACACCTGCAGGCTTCCCAGAGATATCACTGTTCGTTATAGATAACATTTAGTGCGTGCTTGGTATCATCTGCCATACCGAACGCTTTCTAGGTGGACTTCATGGAATTGTTTACCACGAAAGGATTCCCTCATGCCACAGATTGCTTTGTGGCAGATGGATTGATTGTTCTTTTACAGAAGGGGAAACTGAGGCAGAAGGATTCATATTAGGGAAAATAGCTAATAAACACGTTGGGACTAGAATTTGACCTTGGATCCTTCTACATGCAGAGTCCAGACTTTTTGCTCCACTGTTTCACGTGGCTGCCTCTCCATTCCCAGTTGAGTGGGGGTTGAAGGTCTGTCTACGTGACCACTGGTACTTGGGAAGGAAGAAGGCAGGCCCATGTCAACCTCGCTTTTTCTGTTGGTTTGGGACATTGGCATGCACGGAGTGAGGTATAGGAAGCAGAAACATGTGAGGAGGATCTGACATGTTTTATGCCCCATTTATCTCTTCATGACTTGGGATGCCCACTGGGGAGTGGGCCAGAGGTAGGTACTTCTCTTGTAGGCAGCCTGGGTGAGTAATGCATGTGCTGGGTGCTGAAGGCTCATGGCAGAATAGAACAGATAGGTACCATGGTCCTTCCTGTTTGAGTGGAGGACAGACAGTAAGCCCGTGAGACAAAGCAGGATGGTCTAATGGGAATAATTGGGGGGCAGTTGAGATGGGTGGTCAGAGAGAGCCTCTCCAAGGAGGTGACCTTTCTTTGAGACCTGAAGGCTGAGAAGCCACCACCAGCCAAGGAAAAAGTGTCCCATGCTAAAGGAACAGCAAGTGTAAAGACTTGTGTCAGGCATGAGGTTAGTGCTTGGGAAATGGAAATTTGTCCCTGGTGTTGGGGCGGAGTGAGGGGGCCCCTCTGTACACCATCAAGTGGATGTCTGCAGACATAGGCCCATAAGCAGAGCAGTACGTTGGAGTTTGCTCTAAGTGGGATGGGGAGACCAGTGGAGGTTCAGAGCAGGGAGTTACCCTAATCTGATTTACATTTTCAGAACTCGCTGGGGTGTTGGGTTGTTGGTAGGAGTAGTTGGGAAGGGGGGTGAAGGAGAGCTATCACCATCATCCAAGTGACCTGGAGCAGTGATGTCACTGGAGGCGGGGAGGTGCAGCTGGATTCCAGATGTGATGGGTCAGGGAACAGGAGGAACCAAGGGTGATTCTAAGATCTGCAACTTCAGCAACCATGTGGATGGTCATGGTGACTGGGGAGGGCTGGAGGAGAAAGTGGTGTGACACTGGGGGAGGTGGGGAACGATGAAAATTATTAGAAGTCTCACATGGAATTCGAAGACAAGAAGTAGAGGTCAAGGTACGCAGCCAGACAGAGGCAGGGACAGTGGAGAAGATGAGTGGGACATCTGGTGGTTGAAGGCGGCTAAAGGGAGGGTCCACCAATGTTCTATCGGCATTCGGTGCTTTTGGCGACAAGCTTAATGTTTGCCAGGGTGAGCTCTCCACGGAGCTGCTTACGCGGTGTCAGTCTCCAGCTTCCAGGAGTGGGTGTGATAGGGGAGGAGAACGTCTGGCTTTGTAAAGCCTTTGCAGAATAAGGAGGAATGAAGCCTTGCCAGAAAGATGCTTCCGTACGCTTCCAGCGGTGGGCTGGCTTGGGGACCATTCCCCCACCATCGTGGAGACTGCCGCAGGCAGGGATCCAGCAAATCCAGTGCCCGTTTGTTTGAAGATGAGGAGCCAGGTCTCTGGGCGGTGGGGTGGGGGCTGGGGGATTGTCTACAGTGTGGTAAGAATGGCGGAACTGACAGCCTGGATAGCCGTTTGGGTTTGCCAAAGCACTTCCTGCTTTTCATTAGAGATAGTTTTCCTTTATTGAAAAAACTCTTTATTGAAGTATAACATCCAGTCAGAAAAGCGTATTTCTAAGTCAGTGGCTCAGGGATTTTTCACAAACGGAATACATCCATGTAACAAAGAAATAAAACATTTTCTGCCAAAGCATTCTTAAATTTCAAAACCAGGTACTAGAATTGCCTATTTCTTTGAGGTCTCTTCTGTCAGTGGCCGAAATCAGACCCCAAACTGCACTTAGGTCAGTCAGCCCCAAAGGTGTGTGTAGGACGTAGGTTCCCTGTGCCCTCTTGATCAGCGCCCCCACAGTCCTCCCTGAAGCCCACATCCCTCGTCTGCTTGTGCTCCCCTATGGCCCATCTGACTAGGCCAACGATCTCCGGTGAGACACAAGCATTTACGTTTCTTCGGTTCTCATTCACCCAGGGTGCAGCCACCTTCTCAGAGCCTCCTCTTTATACAAAATGTGTAGATATACATGTCTTGCCTTTCCCTTGGTCTAGGTAGTGAGAAGCAGTACAAAGGACCTGGAGTTTCTGGTACAAGCCTTGGATTTCTAGGTCTGAGAAAGTCATCTGGTGAAGAATGGACTGAATCAATAATAGGGTCTTTATTTATATTTTATTGTATTTTTATTTTTTATTTTTGGAGGAAAGGGATGAAGGATTCTTTGGTGTGTCAAGGACAAGGGAACATTTTTGTGTTTTTTCTTTTTTTCTTTTCCTCTGAGGTTTGACTATCCTGCCAGGCAGGTGGCATGGGGTGCTGTCACATGGCAGTGACAAGCAGGGGCTCTCGAGTTGGTCAGACCTGGATTTGAATCCTCCCTCTGGCTCTTTCCAGCCAAATGAACTTGGCACTTAACCTCTCCAAGCCTCTGTTTTTCCATATGTGAAATGGAGCTCAGAAGAGGTACCATCGCAGAGAGTGGTTATGGACATTGAAGAACAGATTCCCTGTGAAGGGTTTGGCATAGCATTTTTACCACCACTAGAATGATCCTCAGCACTGAAGGAATAGTAGTGGCCGTGAGAACAATGTTAAACTTCTTGTTGCATGGTTATTATCGCTCTTATTACCTTGCTGTTTGGCGGGTGATGAGAGTGAGACCTGGATTAAGTGACCTGTCCGAGGGCACAAGGCAGCGGTCGTCCCCTGACTCTGAAGCCAGTTCTCCTTGCCCTCAGCACCTCTCCCCCCATTCAGCATACCCGGGCCCCTTTCCCAGCCCATCTGGTCACCGATGGCAGCTCAGATGAAGCAGCGGGGGCAGCTGCCAGCCTGGGAAGAGAGACTGGGCAACCCTCTGTGCCGGGCATCATTTAATCAGATGACCTCCAAAGCTGGCTTTTCCAGCCACCATCTAGCCTCCAGAAGAGCAGCATTAAGGAGTTAATGGGGCTTGGCGGAGGTGCTGGGCCATCTGTTCTTAATTACCCAAAGTGCATGAGGCCGAGGGCAGGCTGGCCTGGGGGTGGCTGGGCACTGCCAACATGGTTGAGTTGGCTGCCATCTCTCAGTTGCCTGGCCTCATGCCTCCCAGCAACCCCAGATTCCAGAGTCCCTCACTTCACCTCCTTCTGCCTCTCCCACCTCTGAGTCTGAGAAGGAGATGCTTATGTACCAGAACCCCAAGTGAGCTTATGTACCAGAACCCCAAGTGAGCAGAGGCAGAGATGGAGAGCAGGAGAAGGGAAGTGTCGGGTTCAGTGCTCCAGATGCAGAGCCTGAGGCAGGGATTCTTGTGAGGACTCTTGGGGAGAGCCCTCAGGAGGAAGCATGGGTCCTGCCTCTGTGCGAGGTTGGGGGAGGGAGTGGGTGAAGCAGTATCCTGGAGTCCAGCATGTGCAGCTGTGAGTTGCTATCAGCCAATTTTCACAGAAGCTGGGGAAGGGATGCACCCACCAAACAGGAAATCTGGTTCGGGTACTAAGAGGAAGGTAGGAGGGCTATAAGGCAGACCCTTGAAAAACAATCCCGTTTGGAAAGAAACCAAGCCTGTTGTGTAGATCCACCCCCCAACAGGAAACTGCATTGTGTCCCTCCTTCCTCAAGCCCTGATCCACATAGAGCCCTTGCCGCTTTTCAGCAGAGGCAGATGCATGGTTAAGAGACTGGGCTTGACATGCAGAATTGGGTCCTCTGCTGGATGACCCTGGGGAGGCTACCCAACCATTCTGTGTCTCAGTCTCCTTGCCTGTAGAATAGGAATAATAATGCTGCTTACGTTTTGGAGCTTTCCGTAAAGATTTAATGATTTAATGGTGCTTGTAAGTTACTCGGAACATGCTGTTTCTTGTGAAATTCTTAATTGATGGTGATGGAGGGAGTGACATTGGTTCTTCTTTGTATTCTCCCTCTCACTTCCTTCCCTTTTGTCTTCTTCCTGTTTCCTACTATTTTTGCCGCTTTTGGTAGGGCTGATGATGGTTGTATCGCCTGACAAGTTAGTGGGCTTGGTTCAGAGTGAGGCACAGTTAAGTTTAGGGGAGGAGCCCCAACCCGTTCCCAGGTGATGCTGTGCTATTTCTAAGACAATCTTGAAAATCCATGTATATGTACATTGTGTGTGTGTGTATGTGTGTGGTGTTGCAGGGGGAATCCTTGGCCTTCCCCTGGGAGCCAGAAATATGCAGTCAGGCAGCACAGAATTTGTGTGTGCACTTTGTCTCTTAGAAGCTGGGTGGCAGGGGCACCTGGGTGGCTCAGTGGGTTAAAGCCTCTGCCTTTGGCTCAGGTCATTATCCCCGGGTCCTGGAATCGAGCCCTCCGTTGGGCTCTCTGCTTGGCAGGGAGCCTGCTTCCCCCTCTCTCTCTGCTTGCCTCTCTGCTTACTTGTGATCTCTGCCTGCCAAATAAATAAATAAAATCTTAAAAAAAAAAAAAAAAAGCTGAGTGGCATTGGCAAGTTACTCATCCTCTATGAGACTCAGGTTTCTTTTTTTAAAAAAGATTTTACTTATTTATTTGACAGAGAGAGAGAGAACAAGAGAGGAAATACAAGCAGGGGAGAGGGAGAGGGAGAAGCAGACTCCCTGCTGAGCAGGAAGCCTGGTGTGGGGCTCCATCCCAGGACCCTGGGGTCATGACCTGAGCCAAAGGCAGACGCTTAATGACTGAGCCACCCAGTTGCTCCTCTTTCTTTTATTTTTTTAAGATTTATTTATTAGAAGGGTGCCTGGGTGGCTCAGTGGGTTAAGCCTCTGCCTTCGGCTCAGCTCATGATCTCTGGGTCCTGGGATGGAGCCCCGCATCGGGCTCTCTGCTCAGTGGGGAGCCTGCTTCCTCCTCTCTCTCTGCCTGCCTTTCTGCCTACTTGCGATCTCTCTCTCTGTCAAATAAATAAATAAAATATTTAAAAAAAGATTTATTTATTAGAGAGAGAGAGTGTGCACGAGTGAACAGGGGGTGGGGTAGGGGGGAGAGAATCCTAGGCAGACTCCCCACTTAACTTGGAGTCCATGGGACTGGATCCCATGACCCTATGATCATAACCCCATCCAAAATCTAGGCTTAGATACTCAACTGACTGAGCCCCCCAGGCAGTCCCGAGACTCAAGATTTCTTATCCATAAAATACCTAACATAGCCATGGTGTGAAGATTAAAGAGATACAGTCTCGAGCCTAGGTCGTGCACACTGTGGAAACGCATAGCCTGTGCATTTGTCTGCCTTCTGGCATGCTGTAGGTCCTTCTGAATTAGTTTTTATTCTCACACTAAATGTTGGTGGATTTGGGTTGAGTTCAGCTACTTCTGTGTTGGACTCTGGACCATTTTGTTTATCTCACAGCTTCAGGCGCCTTCGGTTTTGGGGCCCTTGAATCAAAGTGTCTGATATGGTTCTGAGGCTCTAGCTAGGTGCTCCAGGCTGCTGTGCCCTCAGATGTCAGAAAGACATGGGCTCGGTGCCTGCTTTGCCACTTCCTGCTCCTGTGTCTTCACCTGTAAGACGGAGCCATTGATATGTTCCTTTTAGCATTGTTGTGCGGATGAAATTGGATGATACAGTCTAGCTCAGGTGTGTCCCACAGTGAAAGGAGAAGCTGTGCCACATGGTGTCCTTAACGAAACTGAGGGAGAACGACCTCTTTGCGGCTGCTTGATTAAATTGCTCAGAACTTTCTGGAGATTCTAAAACATTAATTCAATAGGCAGGGCTGTGCTGGCCACCTTCATGCTCTGGGTCCAGGCTGCCTTCATTTGCACCCTTGGATCCTGACTCAGGACTCTAGCTGCCTGGTGTACACTGCAGGACGGGAAGATGAGCCTAATTATGAGGGAGTGAGGGTTGCCTGTCCCTGTGATCATGGCAGGGTTTGATGCCTGAGATCCCTGTGGTCTGATGGAGATGGGGCTGGAGTGGAATGTTGGATCTGTAAGCAGAGCGCTGGGGTCACCGGCCAGGATCACGGCTCAATTGTAAATCTGCCGCAGAGCTCCAAGTTGCTTCTCTGAAAATGGCATCCCTCCTCTCTGTCTGGCAGGAGCTGGGGTTGTTGTCCGTACTGTTCACCTAATAGTTCCAACTTCCCAGTCCTCTGCTAGGATTATGTTTCCGTATCTACTTTAAAGTTAGATGAGGACATAGGACCTGCTCTGGGCTCAGTCAGCCCCTGTGGATGCATGGCACCAATGCGGCAGCAGCTTGTAACATCCCGCTGATATCTGGGGCTTGCTTGTTACTGCAGTGTAACTCATGTGCCCTGACTGATACACCTGATCACTGCATACAGAGGGTGGGGACCCTGCCTGACTTTGTGTACTGTCTTTCCTAGGACCTACCACAGTGCCTGACACAGATCAGCAGTAGATAAATACTTTGTTGAAGAATGAGAGAAAAATCTGGGCACCACCAGATCTGAGTTGGGTCCTGGCTTTGCCACTTGTTGGCTTTGTCAACTTTGGGAGTTCACTTAACCTTCTAGTCCTTACATTTTCTCATACTTGGGAATGAGAATACTGTTCCTTGCAACATTACCTTAGCATATTCTGATACTGTGAAAGTTTCTGGCACACAGTAAGCATATGACAACTAATGAAAATCTTTTGCTTTGAACAGAGAAGGAAGGGATGGAAGAGAGAGGACCAAACCCATATAAGTATTTCTTCCTGTAAGACGGATTAGGGTGGGAAGGAACTTGAGGGTGGCATTGATGAGGGAATGAGACCCAGGGAGTGATTCCAAGAGTGAGGAATGGGGAAGGGAGGGATGGGTGAAGCAAGGAGTAGGCGGATCTTCCTCCTCGGAGTCCTACAGAGCTAATTCAGATGGCTCAAAACATCCCCAAATATTTGAGCAGAAGCCATAGCTAGTACGTTTTTAATTACCCTGCCAATAAAGATTCCTGGGCAGAACGGTCTTCGATGCACAGTAATGTTTTGCAATGTTTTTAGTAATTGGGTTAAGATAATTTATTAGAGCACTGACTGCATGTGTTTCAATAATTGCTAAGACTAGAATATTAGCCTTTCCTCCCTGAATGCAAATCACTCCCCAGGGGGCCAAAGCTTTGGAGAATATGGTCTTGAATATGCAAATCAGTTTGAGACAAATTCTGAGAGCTGACCACAAAGCCTATGGTGAGTATTTATTTTAAATCACACTTGGAAGTTTCCTAGACTATGAATGTCACGTTCGGGTCTGGTTTTGTTGGCCAGGTCACAGCCTGTGGTGGGTTGACCTACTACTGTTTCTATTAAAATTAAAGGAAACTCAAGTGCAGATGGGAGGTGAGGAGGGTTGACAAGAGCCCCACCGAGGTTGCCGGCAGCATGAGAGACAGAGTTAATGGCTAAAACAGATTTTTCCCTCATCTCTATTTTTCCTCCTGAGCTTGTTGGGGGAAAACAATCTAACCCTATTTAAGAAAAATAATCAGCCAAAGAATTAACAGAGGAATTGAGAGAATGAGAGAGTCTTGCTGGGGGAGGGGGGCTTGTTTGCAATCAAGATTTAAAGGTAATAAGCTTCCTAAGGTTAATTTGGTTTATCTGACTTGAACACAGCATCGGGTAGGGTGGGGGGAAGAACTCACTTACTAGAAGATTTGCATTGTCAGGGAATAACAATAGTCGTAGAATGTTTATAGTGCCAGACTGCATCCCAAGCATATTATGTGCATCTAGTTCATTTAATCTACGCAACAACCCAGTGAGGGGAGGTATTATTATCCCTAAGATGAAGTGGAGTCTTGGAGAAGTGAAGCATGTTGGGTAAGGCGTCCCTTTTGTAAATGGAGGCGCCAGGGTTGGAACCAAGACCTCAGAACCCTGAGCTCTTGCACTGAACCTCCCAGACTATATTGCTGCCACCATTTACTAAACAGCCACTGTGTTTTGGGCAGCAAGCAAGGTCCATTGCAGGCCCTGGTCCATTTAACTGTTTAAATGCTCATTAAGATGTATGTCACTGCAGTCTGGAAGATGAGGAACAGAGGGGCAGGATCTATGGATCTCCGATAAGTGGTAGGGTTGACGTTGGCAAGAAGGGTGATGGTGATTTTGATGGGAGTGGACAGACACAGTGGATATGCGAGGCAGAGACAAGGTTTTAGAAGGTGCAAATAGCTTCTAAATAGCTTAGCTTCCTCATTCATAAAATGGGGATGATAATTGTACCAGCTTCAAAGGCACTTAGTGCCATGCCTGATGCATAATTAGTGCTTAAATATTGGGTATTCATATCTCTTGTATGGGATAATAACAATCAGGACTTTCTGACTACTTAAGAAATGCAAAAGGGCAATAATTGGTCACCACCGTTTGGAAGGTAGTTCAACCTGCATCTCCAAAGAGTGAATAAACCTTCATACGTATATCCCCAACACAAAGAAAAAAAGTAAGGCACATTCTTCGACTGTGAACCCCAAAGTAAGACATGAGAGTCACCACGTCTCTGTGTTAATTGCAAAATAACCAGAATCCCACCTTTGTTATTCCACTTTTAGGTCTCTTGGGAGCTGATGGGGGGAAGAGGTATTCATGAAAGACAGTGAGAAAGGCAAGTAAGAAGGAGGTTTTATAGAGAATTCCTCTTCTCACCATCCAGCTGAGTGTTGGCAACATATCCCAGTATCCCCACAGCTGCCATAAATAGGCAAGGAGGAGAGTGGGATACCCACTCTACAGGTGAACAAGGAGACTTAAATACTTCCTTGTGACTGTCGAGTGACCGAGTGGCAGTGCAGAGGCTCGCACAAAAGTCCCTGGCTTTGTATCTCCTGACCATTCTCCGTTCTTCCCAAGAATCCTGGTGGAAGGTAGCAGGTCCTACCTTCCTACCAAGGTAGCTGGGCTTGTTGAACGTCCCCATTCTCTCACCACTCCCACTGTCACATCACTACAGGACTCATTGTCAAGAGAGCCATCACCCCTGTCACAGCCAAGGTAATTTTACCCAGGGTCTCCCTCCTTTCTTCCTGAGCTTTCGCATCAGTTGAGAAACTTAGTCGATCCCATCAGCCTCCCCAAGTAATGGATAGTCTGTATAATAAGAGGACATTACAGCTTCCCCAAAAGTTTCCTAATGGATAATAAATTATGAGAAGAACATTCTTTGCTATGTAATTAATGGAAATTTACCAGTTTTAAGCTTCCTCTGGGAAATTTTCCATGTCAAATGAATTTGTTGATGGGACCCGAGAGGGAGGATATCACAACTGCTCCACTGTGTACTTCTTCATTAGTCAGCTGCTGGAGGTTAAATTTTCAGTCACGTCTTCGGATGGCTTTGATCTCTGATGACAGTGTTAACTCTATTTGCTCCTTGGTATCACTCTGGTACTTTAAAACAGTCTTTTAAGATAGCCTTGCTAATTATTTTGCTGGAAGTTTAATTAAATCTTGTCACAGAGGAATATGCTATCTTGGGGTATGGCTGCTAAACATAAGTCAAATTGCTAAGAAAAAGGGAGGCAGAGTAGATATTTATGCATACTAAGAATGGAGCAGAAGATAGGTTTCCTTACTAAAGGACGTGGGATTTACAGAAGTTCAAATCCTTTTGTCTGAACGACATTCAGCTTTTGCCGAGAATGCCAAGTCTGTTTTAATTTTACACTTAGAACCAGATGTATTGTGATCAACCAATTAATATTTTTATTTAGTTTTACTCTGGGACCATAAGGATAAGGTTGCTATCTTCAGGGGGCTTATGGTCTGGAGGGGGAGGAGTATGGAAGGAGGTGTGGTGTATTATATACAGAAGGTCAGATGTCCAAGAATATTCATCATGGCAGTACTGGTAAGAGGAAAATTCTAGGAAAAAGCCTCCTGAAAGAATGAAGTAGATTTAGTGTATGGATGAAATTCATATTAATGTGGAGTTCATCCCATTCAGTTAGGACTGATTGTCAAGATATGTTTAAGATGAAAAAAACAGAGTAAGCAAACAGTATAGAAAAGGGGTTGGGGGTGCGTGGGTGGCTCAGTGGGTTAAGCCTCTGCCTTCCGCTCAGGTCATGATCTCAGGGTCCTGGGATCGAGCCCCACATCAGGTGCTCTGCTCAACAGGGAGCCTGCTTCCCCCCGCTCCCTCTGCTTGCCTCTCTGCCTACTTGTGATCTCTCTCTCTGTCAAATAAATAAATAAAATCTTTAAAAAAAAAAAAAAGAAAAGGGGTTGGGAAACTTTTTCTTAAAAGGCTGGATAGTGACTATTTTTTAAATTAATTAATTTTTAGAGAGAGAGAATGTGAGCCGGGGGAGGGGCGGAGGGAGAGGGAGACAGAGATTCTCAAGTAGACACCCCACTGAGCGCAGAACCCAATGTTGGGCTCGATCTCATGATCCTGAGATCATGACCTGAGCCTAAACTAAGAGATGAACGTTCAACTGACTGAGCCACCCAGGCTCCCCTAAAGGCTGGTTAGTTACTGCCATAGACTCTGTGATCTGTATGGTCTCTGGCCACGTAATGTGAAAGAGCCGTAGACACTACATAAAGGACCAGGCCTATGTTCCAGTAACACTTTATGCATAATGAAATTTGAATTTTGGAAATGTTTATATGTCACAAAATATTCTTCTTCTGTTGGTTTTTTTTCTTTCTTTCTTTCTTTTCTTTTCTTTTTTTTTTTTTTTGTTCCCCAATCATTAAAAAATATGAAAATAATTTTTGGCTTGTTGGCAATACAGGAAACTGGAGGCAGTCTGGATTTGGCCTACAGGCCATGGTTTGCAGACCCCTGGTGTAGAACATGTCAGTACTTATGTGGAAATAGGCACACAGCACATACACCTATACTCACACAATAGGTGTGGTGTTTTTGAAATACTCCATGGTGGTTAATTATTCCCTTAGAAGCCAGTTTCTTTCTTCACGGCACCCCTTGAGTTATTAAAGCTAAGCCATGAGCTGATTGCCCCAGAGAAGGAGAGGACCGCATGGAATGGAACAAAGAGGTCATCATTCAACCTTGAATCTCAAAGATGACTTATTTATTTTTTCCCAGTAACTGGCAAGAAAATAATCTTTAGATTGAAACTTCATTCAGAGATAAAGGTTTTTGTGCATTTGTTTGTTTGCCCTTTCTTTCTAAATTCCAAAGGCCTTTTTATGCACCAGGGTGCAAGCCCAGACAACTTAGACTATAGGGTTTTAGGACAGGGCGTGTGTTTTGCTTGGTGGAGGTGTGAAAGGAAGCCTGTCTTGTCCTGGAGGAGGAGTAGGGCCGGTGGGAAGGAGAAAGGTGTGTGTGTCTCCAGTGCCGCCTCTATGATGGATACACAGGAGGTGGTGGTAGAAACAGGAAAATAACTCTGGGGGCCTTTCAGAGCAGGATGGGATATGCTCCTGATTTCCTGCAGTGCAGACTGAATATTCTCACACCCCGGACTTTTAGAAGCTCTGTGTCAGTTTGGTAGAGGAATAGTGAGGGAGGAACATGGGATGCATTCTCAGCAACCTGTGTCCAGAAGTCCCCGTAGTCTTTGCAGGGTGATGTGGAGATGCGAAGAGAAACTGGGGGCCATCTGGAGTCAGAACAAAGAGCTCTCAGAACACAGGGACTTTGCAACAAGGGGCGAGTGGCCAGAAAGAGAAGTAGTTTCCATTATGATACCTTAAATGTCGAGAGACCCACCATCCCTTTTGAAGATACCAGGAACAGACCAGTCCAGCCATATTGTTGCAGGCACTAGAAAAATCCTAAGAGATGTGTGGTGACCTGACACTTCCTTCCTCTCCTGCATGCATGGGATATCTTGTGGAAAAGAGAAACAGTCCTGCTATAGAGTTGGACCTTCAGGTTTGATTGAATGTTTATCCTAAAAAGTCTGACCCAACTCAAGACTGTTTTAAACTTCCTGAGATGAGGCTATAAAACCTGGCATGTTTAGTGTTTTCCATACTACCTAGTGGAATGGGGCTCTGAGCAAGATGAAATCAGGGAATCTGAAGTTTGCTGCCTTTTTAAGACTTCTTTTGTTTTTTCTTGAGAAGTGTTAGGTTCACAGCAAAGTTGAGAGGAAGGTACAGAGAGATTTTCTATTTTCTGTCTACCCCCACACATGCATAGCCTCCCTCACTATCAACATCACTTACCAGAATGGTACACTGGTTACCAGGGATGACCCTACATCGAAATCACCCAAAGCCTATAGTTTACTTTAGAGTTCACTTTTGGTATTGTACATTCTATGGCTTTGGACAAATGCATAATGACATATATTTACTGTTATAATACCATACAGAGTATTTTCACTGCCCTTAATATCCTCTGTGGTCTATTTTTCTCATCAACTCTACCCCTGGAAACTATCAATCTTTTGGTCCTTTTCATAGTTTTGCCTTTTCCAGAGTGTCATATAGTTGTAACCACACAGTGTGTAGCCTTTTCAGATTGGTTTCTTTCATTTAGCAATATGCGTTCAAGATTCTTCCATGTCTTTTCATGGCTTAATAATAGCTCATTGGTTTTTAGTGCTTAATAACATTCCATTGTCTGGATAGACCACAGGTTATTCATTCCTTCATCTAGTGAAGGACATCTTGGTTGTTTCTAAGTTTTGGCAGTTGTGATAAAGCTGCTGTAAACATCCATGTGCAGGTTTTTGTCCTTTGCATAAATACCACAGAGTTAAATTGCCATATCATGTGTTAAGAACAAGTTTAGTTTTGTAAGAAACCACCAGAATTATTTACAGTAGCCAATACATGGAAGCAACCCAAGTGTCCATTGATAGATGAATGGATAAAGAAGATGTGGTGTATAGATAGGTAGATAGATAGATAAATAATGGAATTTTACCTATAAAAAAAGAATGAAATCTTTTTTTTTTTTTTTTTTTTTGGTGACAGCATGAATGGACCTAGAGGGTATTATGCTAAGTGAAATAAGTCAGAGAAAGTCATATACCATATTATTTCATTTAAATGTGGAATCTACAGAATAAATGAACAAACCACAATAAATAAACTGACTCTTCAGTACAGGGAACAAATGGGTGGTTTCCAGAGGGGAGGTGGGTAGGGGGATGGGTGAAATAGATAAAGGGGATTAAGAGGTACAAACTTCCAGGTATAAAATAAATCATGGAAATGAAAAAAGTACAGCATAGAGAATACAGTCAGTAACATTGTAATGACGCTGTATGGTGACAGATGGTGACTCCACTCATCACAGTGAGCACTGAGTTATGCATAGAATTATTAAATCACTGTGTTGTACCCCCTAAAACTAAGATAACCTTGTAGATTAATTATACTTAAAAAACTGCCAGACTGTCTTCAGTGGCTGTCCTGTTTTGTATTTCCATCAGCACTGAAGGAGCATTCCTGTTGCTCTACATCCTCACCAGCATTTGGTGTTGTCTGTATTCCAGATTTGGGTCATTCTAATAGGTGTGTAATAGTCTTTCATTGTTGCTTTAATTACAGTTCCCTGATGACAGCTGCGGAAAAGAGAAGCAGTTCTACTGTACAGTCTTCTTTGGTGTCTGTTAAGGCCTTTGGCCCTTTTAAAAATTGGGTTGTTTGTTTTCTTACTGTTGAATTTTAAGAGTTATTTGTATAAACTGGATGACAGTCCATCAAATACATCTTTCGTAAATATTTTCTTCCAATCTGCGGCTTGCCTTTCATGGAGGCAATTTTTAATTTTTTAAAAAAATTTAATGAAATACAGCTTATCATCATTTCTTTCATGAATTATATCTTTGGTGTTGTATCTAAAGAGGTGATCAAGGTAAGCAAGGTTATCTCCTAGGAGTTTTTTGTTTTGCTTTTTTTTAAAAAAATGATTTTATTTATTTATTTGACAGAGATCACAAGTAGGCAGAGAGGCAGGCAGAGAGAGGTGGGGGAAGCAGGCTCCCTGCTGAGCAGAGAGCCTGATGTGGGGCTCGATCCCAGGACCCTGAGATCATGACCCGAGGTGAAGGCAGAGGCTTTATCCCACTGAGCCACCCAGGCGCCCCTCTCCTAGGAGTTTTATGGTTTTGTACACTTAGATCTATCCATTTTGAGTTAATTTTTGTGAAGGGCATGAAGTCTGTGTTTAGACCTTTTTTTTTTAATGTCCACAGTTTGTTCTAGCTCCATCTCTTGAAGGGACATTGTCCATTGTTTTGCCTTTGCTTCTTTGTCAAAGATCAGTTGATTGTATTTGCTGCATTTTTTATGTGAGTTGTAGTGAGTACAGTTTAATCCTCCTACACATTATGCTTATCTACACATCCCACATATCTAGAAGTATACAGGAAAAGTAGGGTTTTCTCTTGGGGGAGGGAGTGGGATTCCGAGGAACAGGAATTGCAAGAGGACTTACTGTTACTTGTTTTTTATTCTGCTGAGAAATGGTCACTGTAGTTCACTCAGGAGGTGGTGGTAGTCTTTTATGACATGGTTTGAAACTTGTAATTGATTCTATATGTGAAGGGCATTGGCTCTGCATGGTCCTGGTTAGGTGTGTATAACTAAACCAGTTGCCTCACTACCAGTCTAGAAGAGCAGTTGGTGGGGCTAAGAGTGAAGGCGCAGAAGTCTTTTGAGAGGCTTTTGGCATAATCCAGGAGGAAGAAGGTTGAGGGTTGGACGTGGCTCAGCATCAGTGGCCAGGAGGAGGAAGGAGATACAGAAGATTATTAGGAACAACCTCAGATCTGCATACAACAGAGAAGGGGTCAGAGAGACCAGGAAGGCATCGTAGAAACTGTGGATGGAGAAGCTAACAGAATGTGAAAACACAAAGTAATCCTGATGTTGTGCCCATTTCTTTATTGACTCGTGCAGTGGCCATCTCTTACTTTCCAGGTAGTTTAGGTCTTTATTGCAGCTCTTGGAAATGCTGAAAAGAGATTGTGTGCATAACGTATAGCAGAATTACTCAGTTTCTCTCTCTGTCCTTCCTTCTCTCTTTCCCCCCTCTATCCCATATTTCCTCCCTCCATTTCCTACTCTCCTCATCATGCATGGTGGTGACCCAGTCCCTCATGCATTCCTTCCCATCTGTCCAACCTTTCTCTTGCAAAACCTGGTCCTTGTCAGCTCTTCTCCCCCTCCAGGTACCCTGACAGCCAGCCTTTGGGATCTGTGCCCTCTCCAGCACAAGTCCTGCTGGCTTTCCCGCCCCATCTCCCTTCTTCAACTCTGCCCTGCTAAGTGTTTCAGAGAACAGGCTGTGAGTCAGATTCCCTGGCTGCATTGTGACTCTACACCTGACCAGTTAAGTGACTCGGGCAAGAACTGGAACTCTCTAATGTCCATGTTCTTGTGCGTGAAAGGGGTGGGGGTGATCCTAATACCTCTTCCCCTGGGTGGTTGTGAGGGTTAAACGAGATAATAGTTAAAAAGCCCAGCAGAGTGCCTGACATGTTAGAAAGTCAGATTAAATGGCAGCCATGGTAACAACGATCGGTCGGTACCATCCTGGTTAACCCAGAAAATGCCCAGATTCAATCAGCAGCGGCTTGAGCAGAAAAGAAACAGAAAGGAAAACTTCCGAAACAAAATCAAGCCAGCAAACAAAGAAAAATCCTCAAACAGAACAAAATGAAAACCTTCTTACAATACGGAGTAGAGAAAGGTTTTGAGGACTCAAAACATTTATGCATGTGTGTATTTTTTTCTGCTTTTTCTGTGTGTTCCCCTGCTGCGTAACAAATGACCCCAAAATTTTAAACAAGACGGTTTCTGAGGGTGAGGAATCCAGGAGTGGCAGAGCTGGATTCTGCACTTCAAGCTCTCTCACTGGCTGTAGTCAAGGTCTGGGCTGGGGCCTAGTCACCTCAAGGTCAGCCGGGGCATTTGCCGCTCCTGAGCCCACCCAGTATTTCTGGTAGGATCTAGAAACTCACAGGCTGTCAGACTGAGAGTCTCAGTCCCTCGCTTGCTTGGCCAGAGGCCAACCTCACCTCTTTGCAGTGTGTGGCTCTTTCCGTCAGAGCAAACATGTGAGAAGAGGCAGAGAGAATAATAGCAAGATGGAAATCACAGCCTTTTGTAACCTAATCACAGAAGTGACATCCCATCACTTTTGCCACATTCTCTCTGCCAGCAGTGAATCTTCTGGTCTGGCTCACACACAAGGGGAGGAGGTCACTGGGAGACCATGTCAGAAGCTTCACACCATGCTCTCCTTCCTACTCCTTTCTCCTGTGTCCCATCCCTCAATCCCAGCTGTCTCTGAGAAATACATCCTCGTGCCCCCTGGATTCCACCACATCTGATCACTATAGAATGTTTTGTCACATATCTAGAGCTTCTCCATCATGATTCTCCCAAGTACCTAAAGAGAAGCTGTCTTCTTCCTTCAGTTTAAATGCAGCCTGCTTGAGATCAAGACAGTGTACGTCCGGCTGCAGAGGGAGGCAGGATACCCTGGTGCCGTTGGTGATCCCTCAGTTTCCTGACTTCCTGTTCTGAAAAAACTGAGGGAATGGAAATCAAGGTGGCTACCTGAGGGTTCACTGCATGTTTCTGGAATGTACTATGCTGAAATTTCCCTCTTCCACCAAGATCAGATATGGGAGAAATGAAGGACACTCATGGTGAGAGGCATTGATTTTGGTGAATGTATATTAACTGCCTGTTATCATTATTGGTAATTACCATTGTACTGTGAGATTGCTTGTGAGGAGAGATGATGGGCTTGTCTTTTCTGAAATCAGACTCATTTACCTCCCCCTGGGGCTGCTGCTTTGGGACACTTCGGGTGAATCCAGCACCAGAGAAGAGGAGTTGTAAGCCGCTGTTTAGAACTGACGCTAACATAAGGGCTACACAGACCAGCCCCTTGGTCTTCTGGTTGGATGACAAAGAACTTAGGGATGGTTTGGAAGAACTCCAGTAAAGGGAGAAAGACGAAAGCAGGAGACCGTCATTTTAGGAATGAGAAAGCGCGACTACTTTGGTTTGGCTTCTAATAACAAATGCATTTACCTGCAGGCAATAGAAAAATCCAGATGTCAAAAAGTCTAGAGGTATGTGGCTGTTGGCATTGGTTTGATGGCTCAGCAAAGACAGGCTTTATAAAATGGAGATAATACCTACTTTATACAGTGCTTGGGAGGAGTAAAAGTCAGGTTACTGGCCCAGCCGTCTATCCATATAGGGATTTCTGTATTAGTTGTTAGTGTTGTGAGTAAATATGTGCTTGTTTTTTGTTTTGGGGAAAAAAATTTTTCCTTGTGGGGAGATAGGAAAAAAAATCCCAATATTTGAATTCAGTAAATTACTACAACTTGCCCCGTTTTGGGGAGTGATTTGGTACAAGTTTCTAGTCTTGAGAATATAAAGGGCAGTGGGCTTTCTCTTTCTAGAAATAAAGTGGATTGCTCCATGTCTCCTCCCTGCCCCAGTTTCTCCAGCCACATTCTTGGGCTTTTTACCCCCGTTTTTCTGACTGTAGGGCCAGGGGACCCCTGGGTGCCATGTTCTGTTCCCCTGTGGCTGGTTCTCCTCCAGTTTCCTGTCCTTTTCCCTAGGCAGTACACAGGGAACCACCTGCTTTTCATGATCCCTGCTCATGGGTGACCCTCCCAATCACTCAGAAAGTGCCATTGTACCTGAGTGCCAAAGCCATTTGCATGCAATATGATAGTTAGGAAGTGATTGTACTCTAGTTCCTGAAACATAAAATGTGCTCCACAACTGACGAAAAATAGGGCATCACGCGGCCCCAGTCATTTTGAATAACTGAACAGTGCATGTCTCGTGAGCTCACCAAAACACGCCGCTTTCAATTAAAGCAAACAAACCAAAAAAGCCAAGAGAAAAGTCCCAGGAAGATGCAATTTGCAAATTGTTTTGTATTTGTTTTGAACTTCCTCGTTATTCCAAATACCATCTTGTAATGAGAGCACAACTTCCTTTTTCTGTCTCTTTCCTCTGACTCATTCCTTCCCTCTCTCCTTCTCTTTTTGGTTGAGGTAAGGCATGTTCTGTCCATAGCCTCAGGGATGTCAGACTGATGAGGGACCAGCACCGCCTGGCTCAGCTCGAGGTCCCGGCTGGTTTCTAGTGTGAAGGCCGTGCCCCTCCTAGGCCAAGCGGCATGCTGGCTCTCTTTCACTTCGGGTGGGCACCCGCTTGCTGTTTCCCAGCACTCTGGGGATTCCACCTTTGGCGCAAACTTGAGAGAGCCAGAGCAGAGTTCAAGGCCCTGAGATAGCCCTGCTGGGGGGACAGAGCGGGGGACTGACATAGTAACTGGTCACGCAGACTTTGTCCTTTATTGTCCACGAGTCTGCTGGTACATGTGTCCATTCATCCCAGAATGTGGGTCCACTCGTTCTCACCTCCCCTTTTTGTCACTGCAGTGCCCTCATATGTGAGGGGGTTGTTGCACCTCCCTTGGAGGGATACCAGGCTGGAACCCTGTTCCTCACCGTGGTCCACAGACTGGCAGCATCAGCATCACTAAGAGCCTGTTGGAAAGACAGCTGGGACCTCCTGAGGCCAAATTTGCGTTTCACCTATAGCTGCAGGTCGCTTGCGCGCGCTACAGATGGAAAGCACCAAAGCATGGTCCTCGGAGTCAGAGCTGCATCTGTGGCCTCATCAGGAACTTGCTGGAAATTCAGAGTCTCAGGCCCCACCCAGACCTATGAAATCAGAAAGTCTGGGGGAGGGCCACCAGTCTGGATTTTAACAGGCCCTCTAGGGGCATCTTGGTGCACGTTACTTTTGGAAAACCAGTAATTTGGGAAAGGTTTGTTATTTTGTTTTTGTTTTTCGTTTTTTAAATCTGATTTCTCTTCTGGTGTGCTAATCTGTATCTGACATTTATACGTGTGAATACACGGACTTGACCTTTGCATTGCCGTATCCAAGAAGCCCGTTCCCTTCCGTCTGCCCCTACAAGCGTCGGGTGCCCATGAACAGAAGATAAAGAATAGAATACCGTTGACTGGCTCTCCTTTAGCAAGCTCCAGCTCAGTTAGTTTGTCTGCCCTGTCAAGGATGGTATTCGACAGCAGTGTTCTCTTACAGCCATCTCCTTGCCCCGGAGTGACAACAGTGACTGTTACCACTAAGCATTCTCATGGCGAGCCTCTGTTCTGGTGGGGTGCAGTGCCTGCTCTCAGCCCCTCTGCCCTGTCCCTGCCTCTGGGATTGTATAACCCACAGTACACAATGCCACACTGGAGACACAGTGATGCTGGTGACACGCCGGAGGCCAATGGGATGTGTGACCTTGTGCATTCTGACTCACGTCTCTGGATGTGTGTTCCAGGGGCCGATCTCATTTACCCAGAGAGAATAATGCTGTTGCCTAGCCTACCTGGCAGATGTCTTGTAAATACCAAAAGGGTGTCTAAATGCTTCAGAAAGCTAAAACTGCTCCGTACAAATACACAGAATCTTTCAGGTTATGAATGGAATGTGGTTAGATTGGGAGGGAGAATTAGAGCTGCATGTTTTGAGGGAGGGAAGGGAATTTAAGGAAGAAACTCTATAATGCTTTTAACTTGGACATAGCCACTTTCTTCCACAAAGTTTATGCTTGAAAATTAACTCAGTTTATTCACTTCATAAAAACTGCATCCATTTACGATGTTCAACATGTTGTTTGGATCTCCTTATACACAGTAAAATGATTACGACTGTTGAGCTAATTAACATCTCCATCTACTCCATCTACTCAGTTACCAGTTTTTTGTGTGTGCCGAGAGCACCTCAAATCTACTCTTAGCAAATTTCCAGTATAGAATACAGTATTATTAACTGTAGTCACTGTGCTGTGCATTAGATCTCTAGAACTTACGTATTCTCCACAAGGACACCTCCGTACCCTTTGCACAACCCCTCCTGACTTCTCTCCATTCTCTTATGGAGGAGGTCATTGAAAGGATATGGCTGCTTATTGACCCTCAGGCTGGACCTGACCAGCTAGAGGCTCTTTACCCCCACCCCCGTCCTTGGGATGTGTGCTTCGCCCACTGTTCCCATAGCTGGAGCCATTTCAAGGACACAGCCTTGAGGTAGTAAGGTGTTGTTGAGACTATCTGGACAGTGTGTGTGACTAGACCCCATTATACCTTCTGTATAAACTTGTAAAATTCTGGCCAGGAGGTGCACAGACCTACTCGTCTTGCAGCCACCGAAGACAAGCCTTGTATGTAAGTTCTGGTGTTTATTGAAACCTGCCACCCACCCATCTGGACTGTCCATCTGTTTCTTGGGTCATCCCTGTCCTCCAGGTACAGGCAACACTCCTATCTTACAGCTGCTGTAATCCACCATTTTACTCTTGTTTATAGGGGTTGGGCTTGTTTTAGAGTCCACATAAAAGTGAGGTACACAGTTTTGTCTTTCTGTGTGTGCTTTATTTCATTTAGCATAATGTCCTCCAGGCTCAACCATGTCATTATAAATGAGAGATTTTCCTTCTTTTTTTAAGGCTGAAAAATATTCTGTTGTGTAATAGAGCTTTTTTTTTTTTTACACTAACATATATTATTTATTTCAGGGGTATAGGTCTGTGATTCATCAGTCTCACATAATTCATAGCGCTGTCCATAGCACATACCCTCCCCAGTGTCCATCACCCAGCCACCCCATCCCTCCCACCCTCCTCCACTCCAGCCACCCTCAGTTTGTTTCTTGAGATCTTGAGACTTTTTTTTTAATATTTTATTTATTTATTTGACAGACAGAGATCACAAGTAGGCAGAGAGCCAGGCAGAGAGGAGGAAGCAGACTCCCCGCTGAGCAGAGAGCCCGATGTGGGGCTCGATCCCAGGACCCTGAGATCATGACCTGAGTCGAAGGCAGAGGCTTTAACCCACTGAGCCACCCAGGTGCCCCAGAGATCTTGAGACTCTTAAGTCTCTTATGGTTTGTCTTCCTCTCTGGTTTTGTCTTGTTTCAATTTTTCCTTTCTTCCCTATGATCCTCTGCCTTATTTCTCAAGTTTCACATATCAGTGAGATCATATGGTCATTGTCTGACATATTTCACTTAGCATAATACCCTCTAGTTCCATCCACATTGTTGCAAATGGCAAGATTCCAATTTTTAATGGCTGCATAGTATTCCATTGTGCAATACATACATACATATATATATGTATCTCACATCTTCTTTAGCCTTTCATCTGTGATGTACATCTAGACTCTTTCCACAGTTTCGCTCTTGTGGTGGACATTGCTGCTATAAACATTGGGGTACACATGCCCCTTCAGATCACTACATTTTTGTCTTTAGTAGTGCAATTGCTGGGTCATAGGGTAGCTCTGTTTTCAACTTTTTGAGGAATTTTTTTTCAGTACTTTTTTTTTAAATTAATTTTTTATTTTTTCAGTGTAACAGTATTCATTATTTTTGCACCACACCCAGTGCTCCATGCAATCCGTGCCCTCTCCAATACCCACCACCTGGATCCCCCAACCTCCCACCCCCCGCCCCTTCAAAACCCACAGATTGTTTTTCAGAGTCCATAATCTCTCATGGTTCACCTCCCCTTCCAATTTCCCTCAACTCCCTTCTCCTCTCCATCTCCCCTTGTCCTCCGTGCTATTTGTTATGCTCCACAAATAAGTGAAACCATATGATAATTGACTCTCTCTGCTTGACTTATTTCACTCAGCATAATCTCTTCCAGTCCCGTCCATGTTGCTACAAAAGTTGGGTATTCATCCTTTCTGATGGAGGCATCATACTCCATAGTGTATATGGACCACATCTTCCTTTTCCGTTTGTCCGTTGAAGGGCATCTTGGTTCTTTCCACAGTTTGGCGACCGTGGCCATTGCTGCTATAAACATTGGGGTACAGATGGCCCTTCTTTTTACTACATCTGTATGTTTGGGGTAAATACCCAGTAGTGCAATTGCAGGGTCATAGGGAAGCTCTATTTTTAATTTCTTGAGGAATCTCCACACTGTTCTCCAAAGAGGCTGCACCAACTTGCATTCCCACCAACAGTGTAAGAGGGTTCCCCTTTCTCCACATCCTCTCCAACACATGTTGTTTCCTGTCTTGCTAATTTTGGCCATTCTAACTGGTGTAAGGTGGTATCTCAATGTGGTTTTAATTTGAATCTCCTTGATGGCTAGTGATGATGAACATTTTTTCATGTGTCTGATAGCCATTTGTATGTCTTCATTGGAGAACCTGCTCTGCCAGCAGCCAAGGGGGAATTTATTTGAGGAATCTTCATACTGTTTTCCAGAGTGGCTGCACCAGCTTGCATTCCCACCAACAGTGTAGGAGGGTGCCCCTTTCTCCACATCCTTGCCAACATCTGTCATTTCCGGACTTGTTAATTTTAGCCATTCTGGCTGGTATGAGGTGGTATCTTACTGAGGTTTTGATTTGTGTATCTCTGATGCCAAGTGATGTGGAGCACTTTTTCACGTGTCTCTTTGCCATTTGGGGGTCTTTGCCGAAATGTCTGTTCATGTCTTCTACCTATTTCTTGATTGGATTATTTATTCTTTGTGTGTTGAGTTTTGTAAGTTATTTATAGATTTTGGATACTAGCCTTTTATCTGATATATCATTTGCAAATACCTCTCCCATTCTGTCGGTTGTCTTTTGGTTTTGTTGACTGTTTCCTTTGCTGTGCAAAAGCCTTTTATCTTGATGAAGCCCCAGTAGTTCGTTTTTGCCCTCGCTTCCCTTGCCTTTGGTGGATGTTTCTAGGAAGAACTTGGCTGTGGTTGAGGTCCGAGAGGTTGCTGCCTGTGTTCTCCTCAAGGTTTTGATGGATTCCTGTTTCACACTGAGGTCTTTCATCCATTTTGAGTCTGTTTTTGTGTGTGGTGTAAGGAAATGGTCCAGGTTCATTCTTCTGCCTGTGGCTGTCCAATTTTCCCAACACCATTTGTTGAAGAGACTTTTATCCATTGGACATTCTTTCCTCCTTTGTCGAAGATTAGTTGACCATAGCATTGAGGGTCCATTTCTGGGCTCTCTATTCTGTTCCCTTGATCTATGCATCTGTTTTTGTGCTAGTACCATACTATCTTGATGATTACAGTTTTGTAATAGAGCTTGAACTCTGAAATTGTGATGCCGCCAGCTTTGCTTTTCTTTTTCAACATTACTCTGGCTATTCAGGGTCTTTTTTGGTTCCATATAGATTTTAGGATTATTTGTTCCATTTCTTTGAAAAAAGTTGATGGTATTTTGGTAAGGATTGTATTAAGTGTGTAGATTACTCTAGGTAACAGACATTTTCACTATGTTTGCTCCTCCAGTCCATGACCATGGAATGTTTTTCCATTTCTTTGTGTCTTCCTCAATTTCCTTAGTGAGTATTCGATAGTTTGTTGAGTACAGATTCTTTACCTCTTTGGTTATATTTATTCCTAGGTATCTTATGGTTTTGGGTGCAATTGTAAATGGGATTAACTCCTTAATTTCTCTTTCTTCTGTCTTTTTGTTGGTTTATAGAAATTCAACTGATTTCTGTGCATTGATTTTATATCCTGACACTTTACTGAATTCCTATATGAGTTCTAGCAGTTTTTGGGGTGGAGTCTTTTGGGTTTTCCACATAAAGTATCATATCATCTGCAAAGAGTGAGAGTTTGTCTTCCTCTTTGCCCATTCAGATGCCTTTTATTTCTTTTTGTTGTCTGATTGCTGAGGCTAGGACTTCTGGTACTATGTTCAATAGCAGTGGTGATAGTGGACATCCCTGACATGTTCCTGACCTTAGAGGAACAGCTCTCAGTTTTTCCCCATTGAGAATGATATTTGCTGTGGGTTTTTCATAGATGGCTTTTATGATATTGAGGTATCATAATATCTATCCCTACACTGTTCTACTTTTTCTTTATCCATTCATCCACTGATGGGCCCTTAGGTTGCTTCTGTACTTGGTTATTTTGAATAAAGCTGTAGTGAACACAGGAGTGCAGATATCTTTTGGAGATACTGATTTTTTTTTTTTTTTTTTTTTGGATTGTAGCCAGCAGAGAGACTGCAGAATCATATGCATATGTAATTCTGTTTCAAATTTTGTCATAAGGTGGGTTTCCCCAGAAGCAGATGCTTGGACAAGGATTGGAGGGCAGATAGCATATTTGGGTGATAATCCCTGGGCATGCTTTGTGGGAGGAAAGTTGGAAAGCAAGACAGGGAAAGGAAAGTAGCCAGTAAATATTGCGTCACCAAGCAGGGCATTGCCGTGGGCAATTGAAATTTAACCCTGCCGAGGGAGCTCTGGGAGCGTCTGTGTTTGTGCGGCTTCATTGGTTGGTTGCTGCTTCTAGACCACAGAATTTCACTGGCTGTTGTGCCTTCTGTGGGGGCAGAGCAGGGTCTGGTAGCCTCAGAAAGCCCTTCTGCAGAGAGGTGCATAGAGGGGTGCAAATACCGGCAGTTGGAAGTCAGTCCTCCTTGCACGGAAGTTACAAGGCCAGAGGCAGGTGGACAAGGCGCATATCTCTGAGTTATCTATGTCAAAGGGTTCCTGGAGCACTAAGAATCCCAGACCACTGAGGTTACAAGGGGACAGGCTTCTTCCCAAATCTTTGCCATGCAAATTTAGCGTGCACCAGAATCACCTTGTGGCATTGTTACAGGGAGATGCACAGCCCCTGCCCGCCACCCCAACTCACTATGTCAGAAATCCTTGATGGGGTCTGGGAACCTATACTTTCAGCGAGTTCTCTAGATCATTCTGATGCACACCAGTGCTTCAGGCTTGGGGTGTCAGGGGTGACAAGCATGTGATATATCTACGACTACTCTCCCACATGGCATCTAGGGCAGGAATCACTAATCCATCACAGGTCTCTTCCCATCTCAGCCCAAACATGGCCTCGGGATCCTTCTCAATGCCAGGCAGCCATTTCCAAGGGAAAAATTCCATGGAGGAGCCTTAAGTAGGGAAATAGAGAAATCCATTTCTTGAAAAGGGTTCGTTTCATCTCAGGCTTGGGCAAAGGGAACAGAAAGTGGTTTTGGTTATGGTTCAAGGAAAAATAAAATAGACTTTCATGTCAGCTTCTGGTCCTCTTGCAATAATTCCCAGACTTGTTATGGACTGAATGCTTGTGCCTCCCTAAATTCACATGTTGAAGCCCTAACCCTAGGTGGATGGTAGTAGGAGGTGGAGCCTCTGGGAGGTTTGTAGAAGTTGAAGTCATGAGGGTGGAGTTAGGGGATTCGTGCCCTTCTAAGAAAGAAAAGAGACATTGGAGTTTCTGCTCTCCTACCATGTGAGGACACAGCTATGAGGTGGATATTCTCTGCAGGCCGGGAATAGGGCATTTATCAAGAGTCACCACTGTTAGCACCTTGATCTTGGACTCCCAGCCTTCAGAACTGTGAGAAAAGCATCTCTGTTTTTTAAGCACCCCAATCTATGGTATTTTGTTA
Source organism: Enhydra lutris kenyoni (assembly GCF_002288905.1). Taxonomy (NCBI): domain Eukaryota; kingdom Metazoa; phylum Chordata; class Mammalia; order Carnivora; family Mustelidae; genus Enhydra; species Enhydra lutris. The sequence continues at coordinate 2,694,327 of NW_019154129.1, read as the reverse complement.
TGGCAACTCACCCTCTGTTAATGATAACACAGTAGAAGACTCTGGGCTCAGGTTTCCAGCTTTGCAACCCCTCAGCCTGGTTACCAGAGAGCCGCAATGAAGGTGGGATTGTTGCAGGTGGAAAGATTCTTGGTAACACAGCCTATCTTTATTTTACAGAAGAGGGAACTCCTTTCCAGGGAGATGACATGACTTATGCAAAGTCACGCAGCATGTTTGTGGCAGAGCTGGGATGTACGTGCGTGTTCAACATCGGCTTAATTCCCTTCCCACACTCTGAGTATTTCCAAAACCTTCAGCTGCATTTTGGATCTCTGACACCCCTCGCACAATATTTCCCCAAATAGCTCTGAGGTCGACATCTGCTAATCACCGTCTCCTGGAAACCTTTACAGTGAGATTAGAAAAGGAATTGAACGAGGCTCAGTGGTCTCCATTGGGACTGAAAACGTAACATGCGGAGTGGGAAATTAAAACAGGGTCTTTGGGGAGAGAAAAGAGGGAGCAAAGAACCCAGCTTCTCTTATCTTCCTGCCACATGTGAACTCTGTCATCAGAGCTTCGGGTTTTGATAAGCTCGGCCTGTCTTATCACCACCTTTGACACGTGCATCAATCTTTCCCTCAAGTGTGCAGGGAGGCACCTCCCTCCTCTCCTCCGATGGCCCCCCCCATTGCCTTTTCTTCCCTCCCCCTTTGTTTGCGGCTGTTGACATTACATGCAGAGAAGGCTGCTTTCAGACATACATCTTTTAAATAACTTGTCTTCTAGGAGAGGAGGGAAAGGGTGCACATCTATGCTTGGGTGGGTTGCTGAGAAAAATCCCGTGCCAGATGTCTGACACCTCCTCCTACCACGGGGAGACTTTGACAAAGAAAAATGGGCCTTGCATTTGGTACTTCCATCCAGCCTTGTCGCTGAGGCTACATGGCAGATTATGGCAGTGGAAAGGCATGGTCAAGGTGGCCCAGTTGCCATCAGGGCTGGATTCTGCAGGGGCCTTTAAAGTGGACCCGAGGAGTCACACCAAAGCCTAGTTCTAAAAACCATAGTTTTAAAAATTTTGTGTTACTTTCTCCCAAAATTGAAAATCTTGGTCAGGTATCACCAGGCAGGGTGCAGACTTCAAAAAAATATATTGATTATTCTCCAGCTTGTGTGACCGATTCTGAGAGCAGCACATTATCATTCTGTAATGGTAAAGCACACATACAATTCAATTTTATGCACTTTAGGGATGGGAGTGTTTAGTGCTTCATCTAATTGATTAGGTGGGATGGAAAGGCTTTGAGAGCTAATTACCTTCCACATTGGAAACCCTTTATTGGTTGGATGACCTTTTTGGAAAAACCAAGGACAACTAATGGCCCTTCTCAGAGTTTTGTTGGAAGAATACTGTAGCCAAGAGACAGCAGGAATAGGAAAAATGACTTTGGATGGAAGCATGAATGATATCATTTGTTGTTTCTGTGTTTTAGGTGGTGACTGCTTAATATCCACAGATCCTTTTGTGTTTATCAAGTCACTCTGCATTTCGTGATTAGAGATTTTGAACATCTCTGAGATCTTGGGAGGGCTGATGTCAATACCTCCGATTTATAGATGAAAACCTGAGGAAGACCAAGTGACATGTATGAGATCACACAGCTGGCAATTGGCTGAGTTGTAAATTCAACCCAGGTCTCCTGAACTGATTTATTCACGATCTCAGCACGTTAGTTTTCTCTAGGGGTAGATATCTGTTTAATGTTAGCAGATGACATCTGTTTATGAAAAAAAAAATCATTGGAATGAGTCTGTTAGTTAAACAGGTAAGAAGTATATGACCAGTATTGCTGGAGAAAACCATGTGGAATCATGGATGTCTTTGCATGTTGCTCACTACACAGAGGTCACACTGAAGCCCAGCCCATGATCTCTTTGCCTAGCCTTGAGCCCCAGGATGACGAATGTGCACCCAGAGGGGTGAGCCCTTTGCTCTCCCTCACAGTGGCACTATGCACTTGTCCAGTGGTGTACCTGCTGGGAGGAAATGACCATTTGCTGATTTGCACAAAGATGTGACAAGAGCTCTTAGTGACCTTGGTCAAATGGAACTTAAATGCAAAAGTTATGCCCTGAAATCTTCAGAGTTCCATTTAGTGATAAAAGTCAATGTTCTCTTTAGCAGGGTTGTACCCTTTGCAGAGTTGGAGGAAACCTGTTCCTCTCTAAAAATGGATTTTGGTTGAATGATATTTGAAAATTATTTCTTCATGGGAAATGCATATGTATTCATTTCCTAGAAGTTTTCTTATAGGTGATAAGGGGTGTAGAACCCTATTGGGAGGGCAATGTGGCCAGAGCTGATCTCTTTACCTTAGACTGGAGAAAGGACTTTGAACACGAACTGGACGAGCCTTGACATAGCCTTTCTGGGGTAGTGAATAGACAGACTTTTATTTATTTATTTATTTATTTTCATTTTTATTTAAATTCCAGTTAGTTAATATGCAGTGTAATATTAGTTTCAGGTATACAACTTAGTGATTCAACAATTACATATCACACCCAGTGTTCATTACAGCAGGTGCTCTCATTAATCCCCATCATCTATTTACCCATCCCCCAACCACCTCCCCTCTGGTAACCATCAGTTTGTTCTCGATAGTTAAGAGTCCATTTCTTGGTTTTCCTCTTCTCTTCCCTTATGATGATTTTTTTCCCCTGAAATTCCACATATGAGAGAAATCATATGCTATTTGTCTTACTCTGATTGACTTATTTTGCTTGGCATATGACTTTCTAGCTCCATCCCCATGATTGCAGGTGGCAAGATATCATTATTTTTTTCTGGCCAAGTAATATTCCTGTGTGTGTGTGTGTGTGTATGTACACATGTGTACATACACACACACACACAATGTGCATACATACACACACATCACATCTTCTTCATCCATTCATCTGTTGATGAACACTTGAGCTCTTTCCATAATTTGGCTTTTCTTGATAACACTACTATAAACATTGGGGTACATGTATCCCTTCAAATCTGTATTTTCGTATCCTAGTAATGCAATTGCTGGATCATAAGGCAGTTCTGTTTTTAACTTTTTGAGACACCTCCATACTGTTCCCCAGAGTGGCTGCACCAGTTTTCTTTCCCACCAACAGTGCATCCTTTGTCCACATCCTCACCAACACTTGTTCTTTCTTGTCTTGTTGATTTTAGCCATCTTGACTGGTTTGAGGTGATAGCTCATCATTGTTTTCATTTGATATTTCCCTGATGATGAGTGACATTGAGCATGTTTTCATGTGTTTGTTAGTCATCTGAATCTCTTCTTTAGAAAAATGTCTTCTGCCCATTTTAAAATTGGATTATTTGTTTTGTGGATGTTGAGTTTGATAAGTTCTTTGTAGTTTGTAATATTAACCCTTTATCACATATGTCATTTGTAAATATCTTCTCCCATTCTGTAGGTTGACCTTTACTTTTGTTGCTTGTTTCCTTCATTCTTCAGAAGCTTTTAATTTTGATGTAGTCTCGGTAGTTTATTTTTGCTATTGTTTCCATTGCCTCCAGAGACATACCTAGTAAGGAGTTGCCATGGCCAAAGTCAAAGAGGTTACTGTCTCTGTTCTTCTGTAGGATATTGATGGCTTCCTGTCTTACATTTAGGTCTTTCACTTACATGTATGTATAAGAAGGTGGCCCAGTTTCACTATTCTGCGTGTTGCTGTCCAGTTTTCCCAATACCATTTCTTTTTTTTTAAAATCATTTTATTTATTTATTTTCAACATAACAGTATTCATTGTTTTTGTACCACACCCAGTGCTCCATGCAATCTGTGCCCTCTCTAATACCCACCACCTGGTTCCCCCAACCTCCCACCCCCCCACCTCTTCAAACCCTTCAGATTGTTTTTCAGAGTCCATAGTCTCTCATTGTTCACCTCCCCTTCCAATTTCCCCCAACTCCCTTCTCTTAACTCCCCATGTCCTCCATGCTATTTGTTATGTTCCACAAATAAGTGAAACCATATGATAATTGACTCTCTCTGCTTGACTTATTTCACTCAGCATAATCTCTTCCAGTCCCGTCCATGTTGCTACAAAAGTTGGGTATTCATCCTTTCTGATGGAGGCATAATACTCCATAGTGTATATGGACCAATACCATTTCTTGAAGTGACTATCTTTTTTTTTTTAATAAAGATTTTTATTTATTTATTTGACAGAGAGAGATCATAAGTAGGCAGAGAGGCAGGCAAAGAGAGAGGAAGGGAAGCAGGCTCCCTGCTGAGCAGGGAGCCCGATGCGGGGCTCGATCCCAGGACCCTGGGATCATGACCCGAGCCGGAGGCAGAGGCTTAACCCACTGAGCCACCCAGGAGCCCCTGAAGTGACTGTCTTTTTCCATTGGATATTCTTTCCTGCTTTGTTGAAGATTAGTTGACTGTAGTATGAGGGTCCATTTCTGAGTTTTCTGTTCTGTTCCATTGGTCTTATGTGCCGTTTTTGTGCCAGTACCATAGTGTCTTGATAATTACTGCTTTGTAATATAGCCTTAAGTCTGAAGTTGTGATGCCTCCAGCTTTGCTTTTCTTTTTCAAGATTGCTTTGGCTATTCAAGGTCTTTTGTAGTTCCATACAAGTTTTAGAATTGTTTGTTCTACCTCTTTGAAAAACGCTGGTGGTATTTTGACAGGGATTGCATTATTTGCTTTGGGTAGTATGGATATTTTAATAATATTTGTTCATCCAATCCATGAGCATGGAATGTTTTTCCAATTCTTTTTGTCACCTTCAGTTTCTTTCATTGGTGTTTCATAGTTTTCAGAGTATAGGCCTTTACCTCTTTAGTTAGGTTTATTCCTAGGTATCTTATGGTGTTTGGTGCAATTGCAGATGGGATTGATTCCTTGACTTTTCTTTATTTTTACTGTTTCATTTTTGATATATTGAAATGGAACATATTTCTGTACATTAATTTTATATCCTGTGACTTTACTGAATTCATGTATCAGTTCTAGCAATTTTTTGATGGAGTATTTTGGGCTTTCTATATGTTATATCATGTCATCTGCAAATACTGAAAGTTTGACTTCTTCCATGCTGACTTGGATGCCTTTTATTTCTTTATGTTGTCTGATTGCTCTAGTTAGGACTTCCAATACTAAGGTAAATAACAATGGTGAGAGTGGACATCCCTGTGCTATTTCTGACCATAGAGGGAGAGCTCTCAGTTTTTCCTGATCTAGGATGATATTAGCTATGGGTTTTTCATATATGGCCATTATTATGTTGAGGTAATTCCCCTCTAACCCTACTTTGTTGAGGATCTTTATCATGAGTGAATGTTGTACTTTGTCAAATGCTTTTCTTTCATCAATTGAAAGGATCATATGGTTCTTATCCTGTCTTTTATTAATGTGGTGTAATAACCTAGGCCTTCAGAACTACACTGTAAATATTTTTAATGCCTTATCTGGACCTTAAAGGGTGGAGTTTGCTGTGTGGTTGGAGTAGGAATTTCTTCTGAAGGAAGGGTCTTCTCTATGGTCAGTACACGGGGATGGGAAAGAGAAGGCCATGGGCTGGAATCGTGACACTCTTTTGCATCTGGGACTTGGGGATAAGGGGAAAAGGGACCTAAATTTATAGGATTTCTACTGCAGAGGCAGTAATGCTAGTGGCAGTGATGAATTCCCCTATGTGAAAAATTTTGGAGTTCTCAACTCTTTGGTAAGTATTTATTAAATTTTATGGCCTGGTCTTGGTTCTGCTTGGAAGGGGATTAATAGAGGGGCTTTTCTCCAAGCTTAGAGGATAAAGTTGGCACAGAGATGACTGCATAAAGGCTACTGAATGCATCACTCTAAAATCTATCCCAAGGCTTTTTGACCCTTTACAAAGGGAATGTCTAAGGGAGCCTTTTGCCAAAATGTTCACTTTAATGTTGGCATAATAGGAAGGCATCATGCTATGATGTTGGAGACAAGTTGGATTGGTTTCAAATGCCGATTCTGTAACTTATGAGCTAGTTATTAACTTTCTGAGCTTCAAATTTCTCCTCTGAAACATGACCATGTTAATCCCCACCTCAAAGATTTGGGGCGAGGCTAATCTTTGAGAAAGGGATGTAGAACCAGCTGCATAGAGGTGCTCAAAAAATGTTAGTTCCTTTCTTGTCAGAAAAAAAGGAGGTCTTTTAAGATTAAAAAGGAAGAGTTTCCAATGTTCCTTTAATTATTATTTCAAAAAATTTAAAAAATTATACCAAAAATGCATGATCCTAGACCAGGGATTGGTAAACTTTTTCTCTTAAGAGTCAGAGAGCAGGGGCGCCTGGGTGGCTCAGTGGGTTAAAGCCTCTGCCTTCGGCTCAGGTCATGATCCCAGGGTCCTGGGATGGAGCTCCACATCGAGCCCCACATCGGGCTCTCTGCTCAGCAGGGAGCCTGCTTCCTCCTCTCTCTCTGCCTGCTTCTCTGCCTACTTGCAATCTCCGGCTGTCAAATAAATAAAAATAAAATCTTAAAAAAAAAAAAAGAGTCAGAGAGCAAATATTTTCTGCTTTGCTGCTCAGATAATTCTCTTGCTCCCATTCAGCTCTGTCATGGTAGCATGAAAACAACCAAAGGCAGTACATGGACAAATGTGTGTTCCAATAAAACTTTATTTACAAAAAACCACGACAGGCTGGATTTGGCTCTTGGGGTATAGTTTGCAGACCCTTGATCCAGGCAGTGTTCATTTAAAACCTCTGGGTAGATTCATAAATCTTGTCTACCCTCTCATTCCCCTCTTGGTGAGTCATTTTTTGTTTTCTGTCCCTTTTCACTTTGTGGACAGTGCACACAGTTACTTTTCAATAAACAAAACTTCAGAGGAGACTAACTTTTAAATAAAGTGACTGAGAGAACAGAGAGGGTAAACAGCTAAGCCCAGACACACAGTGGAATGGGTACAGAGCCAGCCTAGCACGGCCTGCCCAGATCCATCCCATCCCCTTCAGCATCCGTTCTCTTTATTTAACTCACTGACCCTTTCTGCTGTCTTGGGAGTGAGCTGGATTTGAAATGGCACCTTTAGCATATTTTTAAATCTTTTGCCCTACTTTTCCACATTTATCTACGGATGGTAGAAAGTTTTCAAATTAAGTGTCACTGCTCAAAGTCAAAAATTAATTAATTAGTCAGTGGCCAGACATGTGCAGTGCCCAGAATGCTTATCAGTCAGCCTCAAAAGCTTTGCTAATTAGAAAGAAGTCAGGGTGGAACCAGGCAGATCAAAGAGCCCAATCCCTCTCCCTTAGAACCTCCATCACCCTGGTCCTGGAATTCGAATCAATCCTACCATTTTATTAAATTCTATGGGCTGGGTCTTGTTTTGTTGAGTGTACAGTTTGCAGGCAGAGATTCATCACATGTATTCTGGTTGGCTCCAGAAATCCTTCTATAAAAAAGACTTCAGTGCATCCCTCTAAACACAACCCAAGAGGTAGGGGCTGCATACAAGATGCTCAACTTGCCCAAGTGTGACGAAGAACTCTGTACTGGAAACTTGCCTCCTCTTTACTCTAAAAACTCCTCGACGCCTTCACTTAAGTAAGCATTGGGCGTCATTTTTTTTTTTCTTAGGTTAATAAAATGTTATTTCATTAATCAATGGCAGCACTTTTTTTTTTTTAAAAGATTTTATTTATTTTTATTTGACAGACAGAAATCACAAGTAGACAGAGAGGCAGACAGAGAAGGGGGGGGGGGAAGCAGGCTTCCTGCTGAGCAGAGAGCCCGATGTGGGGCTCGATCCCAGGGCCCTGAAATCATGACCTGAGCTGAAGACAGAGGCTTAAACCCACTGAGCCACCCAGGCGCCCCAATGGCAGCGCTTTTTGAAAACAACTTTTATCATGGCATAATTTACATACCATAAAATTCACCTATTGTAAGGGTACAATTGAATGATTTTTTAGTAAATTGACAGAGTTGTGCAACCATCATTAGAATCCAGTTTTAGAACCTTTCATCATGTCAGTAAAATTCTTCATGTCCATTTACAGCCAATCCCTAATCCCATCCCCAGCCCCCTGGCAAGCATTCATCTACTCTCTGTCTCTGTAGATCTATATTTTTGGGGCATTTCATATATATCATATAATATGAATCATGTAATACGTGGTCTCTTGTTTCTTGTATGTTGTAGTATATATCAGTATTTCATTCCTTCTTATTGCTGGATAATAATTCATTGTGTGGCCATCCCACATTTTATTTATCTGTTTACCTGTTGATGAGCTTTTGGACTATTTCCAGGTTTTGGCTGTTATGAACATGTGCTATGCACGTTCATATTGAGGATATATATATATATATATTTTTTTCTTTTCTTTCTTGAGTGAAACTGTTGGGTCACATGGTACATTTGACCCTTTAAAGAAGCTGCTGAACTTTCTTTCCAAAGCAGCTGCACCATCTTACATTCCCATCAGATAAGTGTGAGGTTCCCACAGCTCCACAGTCTCACCAATGCTTGTCATCATCTGTCTCTCAATCATAGTCATCCCAGTGGGTATAAAGAGCTACCTTATTGTGGTTTCAGTTTGTATTTCCCCAGTGATTTGATAGCTCCTTACTTGCGTAGGGTGATTTGTACCAGGATCTCCCCACTGCATATTTGGAAGAATGCCAGGCCTATGAGATACTTCACAGGTCAAGTGGTTCTCTGGGATGTAAGTTTGGGAAATACTACACATCATTTCTACCTGTTTGTAGTTACCATATTGAGAGCTTTGGCAAGATCTTTGGTGAAGAAACCAATTTGTATTTATTTAACTCAACACTTCCTAGATTTATTTGAAATTAGAAATTTTGTTACCACAGTGGAAATAGGTTTTGGGAAGTGCTGAGGTCTGCTCATTGCTTAGCCTCTGTCTCGTGGCTTAGAGGGGACAGCTGATTGGCTCTGGGAGGAGACCAAGGACCCTTTTATCTTCCTGGAGTTCTGTTTCATTTCCCCATATCATTCCCACAAGCTCCTCCTCCAGGCTTGGATTTCTGCACAGTGTGGACTTTGGAGAAGTGAGTGGAAGATCTGGCTTGTGCCATAGAATGGGAGGGCTTGGCATTGTTTTGGTAAAGGAGTATGGTGAGCTGGATGATACAAGGAAGATATACCACAACTCTCCAGGGACTTGTTTGTACCAAGGAATGGCTTAAACTGGTGGTTCCCCAAAAGGGAGGTCCACCTGGAATCTGTGAACATGACCCTACTTGAAAAAGGGTCTTTGCAGATGTACAGGTTAAGGATCTTGAGATGGGATTGTCTTGGATTAGGACAGGCCCTAAATCCAATGACATTTATCCTCTTTAGAGGTAGATGAAGAAAGGACCCAGAGGGAAGAGAAGGCAGTTGTGTTGTCACAAGCCAGGGAATGCCCAGATGCACCAGAAGCTGGAAGAGGCAAGGAAGCATTCTTCCTTGGAAACTTTGGAAGAAACATGGCCCTGTGGACACCTTGGTTTTGGACTTCTGGCCTCTAGCCCTGTGAGAGAATACTTTCCTTGTTTTAAGTCTCCAGGTTTGTGATCATCTGTCCGGCAGCCCTAGGAAACTAACACAGACCTGAGGCACAAGGACATTGAGATGAGAAGACATTTAATGGGACAGGGGAGTTTCTTCCCTCCAGCCTACGCTTGGTACTGAACCAGGACAGAGAAGCAGATAACACTGGGCAGATCTGAGAGCTCATAGGTCAAATTGGGTGGAACCTAATTATCCTTGAGTAAAAAATGATGAAAGGGTGTACAGGGAAGGGGCAGGGGTGGAGGAAGAAGGAGGAGGGAAGGGGAGAGTGAGGAAAATCGGTCTACTACTGTTAGGACCCAGGAGTCAGTGTAGAGGAGGTTGGAGCTCTTTAGTCATGTAGATTGAAGAGCAAAGGACCCAGAGTTGATTCCCAGTGGGGGAGGTGGCATGTCAGAGAACCAGCCTTGGATGGACGCAGCCCGGGACTTCCTAGGGTGAACTCTGCAGACCAACAGACTGACAAAGGCTGCCTTTCAGTTGTCTACTTTTCAAAACCTGGCTGAAGGCTCCTCTCTGCAGTGGAGGAGGAAGTGGTGGTGGTGCTTTGGGTGTTCAGTGGGGTAGGAGAGTGCATATGGGGTGGAGTGAGAGGTGGTCATTTTGTCCCCGTAGTAAAACTGTGATGTTCTTTTCTTGTAGATTCTCGATCATGGCTCTCGTGGCTGCTCAGGCGGTCTACAGCTGGCTAACCATGACAATATCTGATGCTTACTCATCACTGCTCTGGCCCCAGGGTGATGGACTTTACACACAGTACTTTATTCTTCTCCCACCATGACCCTATGAGTTGGGCACTGTTAATGTCCCACTTTCTTTGAGACGAGGGTGCTGAACCTTAGCAAGACTAAATGCCTTGCCCAAGGTCTCCTCACTACCAAGTGAGGGAGGCAGGGTAGAAGTCTCAGTTAGTCTGGTCCTGGTGTTGAGGTGTTCAACCGCTCTGGGCTCGGAAACCACAATCTTCTGGATCTTGGGAGAAGAAGGAGTCTGGGCCTACCTTAGCTTTAGAATTTCTCATTCCAGACGGAAAGAAAATCCACAGCTACAGGGAATTTCCAGAGTTACCTTCTTGAGTAATCTTGGTGCTTTGATGCCTATGCGGATATAGATGCTGGCTGCAGGGAGATGCTTCTTGGTATAATTTTGCTTGAGAAGTGGGTAGGGAAGAAAGCACAGATGGTCCTGAAGTCTAGTCCTGGCTCCGATAATGACCGAATGGCATATGGAAAACACTGAAGCTCTCCGAGCTTTGGTTTTTTATTCGTAAAAAGGAATTAACTCTCTGGTGTCTCACTTTCAGAGGTGTTGTGAGTTAAACAACTATCTGTATCTCTCGGTCTCTCTCTCTCTGTCTACACAGCAAAGAGCTGAATAGCACATGTCTGCTTGGCACATAGTAGACACTGAAGAGATGAAAGATCTTATGGGACTCTTATTATAATTTTTATTTTATTAAATTTTTAAATTGAATTTTTATTTAAAAATATTCCCTCCCCAAAGTTTCTTTAACTGAAATTACTCACCCAAACACATGCCCCACATTATTTTAAAAAGAAATGAAGTGTTTTTGAGGCTTGCTAGTTCAAAACATTAGTGTTGGTTTTTTAATCTGTCTGAGCAAATTGAAAATGGACTAAACATTTGCAGCCGCATGGACACAGTTAACAACCTGGCATCCTTCAAAATAGGTGAATTTTACTGATGACTTTTAAGCATGACTTGGTGCAAAAATTACCCATTATGGTAGCTTCTCTGTCTTAGCTTAGAGACCACCCCGGCTCTAGGAGGCATGGCCCTATGGCCCCCCACTCCCATTTCAGGGCTGGAGAGATGGTGCCTGGAGGGGAGACCGGAGTAGGTCAGATACTCTGGCAGGTGTGGCAGGAATCAAGTTGTAAATAACTCAGTAAATGTTAGAGAATGGGATGGGTGGCATTTGAAATAATAAGCAAGCCCTCTCTGAGCAGTCGCTCCTCCTAACCTTTTGGGAAATTACACTGACCTGCATCTTAGCAAAGTGTATTTATCAAAAGGAGAGCCGGCTATATTCACCAAATCCCTGGTGAGAAGAGATTTGCAGTGGGAGGCTTGACAGGTGGAAGTCAAGGCAATCTTGGGGTGAGTCCCAGTGGTATTGGAATTGCTTCTTATTCAGACTTATATTTTGGGAAAGGTCTGGGATGAAGAGGGCAAGTCAGAGATCTTTTTCCATATTAGTGAGATTGTCATAAGCAAAAAGGACTTTGGTCAACTGGAAGAGGAATGCTCCGTGTAATTCATTGGCCACTACTCAGCGTCAGCCAATTGTAGCTGTGTGGGAATATAGACCCTGTGTTGTACAACCTTCTGTTTATTTGCTTTCCCCAACCTCTGCTTCCCTGCCCCAACCCCCAAGGAAGGCTTGAGTCCTAGAATGTGTATTTCCCCATTTAAAACTTCGGGAAATGAGTTTTGTTTTTTAGAGTAATGTTTTTCAGACTTCAGTGTGGGACACATTAGGAGATCCTGGTTTATTTAGTGAGGTATGGTTGCCTTTTAAAATTTTTATTTTTTTAATTTTTTTTAAAGATTTTATTTATTTATTTGTCAGAGAGAGAGAGAGAGGGAGAGAGAACAAGCACACGCAGACAGAACGGCAGGCAGAGGCAGAGGGAGAAGCAGGCTCCCCGATGAGCAAGGAGCCCGATGCGGGACTCGATCCCAGGACGCTGGGATCATGACCTGAGCCGAAGGCAGCTGCTTAACCAACTGAGCCACCCAGGCGTCCCGCCTTTTAAAATTTTTAAATAAAAGAGGAAATGTCAGAATGTATACCATGTTATGTAATGATTAGTTTTATGTGTGAACTTCACTGGGCTAAGGGATACCTACACAGCTGGTAGAACATTATTTCTGGACATACCTTTGAGGGTGTTTCTAGAAGGGATTAGCACCTGGATCACTAGACAGACTGAATGAAGATCTCCCTCCCCAGGGTGGGTGGGGATCATCCAGTGCCCTGGGGGCCCGAGTAGAACAAAAGGTGGAAGAAGGGCAAAGTCAGTCTCTCTGCTTTGGCTAAGGCATCCATACTCTTCTGCCCACAGACATCAGTGCTCTGCTTCTAGGCTTTCAGACTCAGACAGGGGTTTACACCATTGGCTCCCCTGATCCTAAAGCCTTTGGGCTTGGACTGAAATATACCACCAGTGTTCCTTGTTCTCTGGCTTACAGACAGCAAACTGTAGGACTTCTTGGTCTCTATAACAAATTGAGACAATTTCCATAATACATCTCCTTATCTATCTATCTATCTATCTATCTGTCTGTCTGTTTGCCTGTCTATTATCTCTCTATCTCCTATGACTTCTGCTTCTTTGGAGAACCCTAATATATGTTAAACCTAAATAAAGTACATCAGAATAGAGCTACAGTGGTGGAAGCCAGTAGAAGGACCGTTCCATTTAACTTCCTCCCTTCTCCCCAGGGGACCTCTGAGGATCCTCAAATAAAATCTGAAAACCATGGGTCTAGGGAATTTTCAGGGCTATTTCCATCGGCCATATTGTGGTTGGAACTCACTGAAGCTACTGTGTTTCTTCATTAAGGAGCCGCATAGCCTTGTAATGGCCGTGGGAAACCACCTCGTTGAGGCCAGATGTTGGGTGGGAGCCGAAAGGGCATGATCTTTCAGCCCTACAGGAGCCAAATTTGAATGCTGAGCCCGTCCAGGTGAGCAGACCCTGAGAAATGGCTCATGGCGTCCAAAGACACAGGAGGACAGCTGTATATGTTTAAAAAGTCATTTGCCATTTTATTCATGAGAAACCCAAGACTCATCTGACATAGAGACTTACCTATTCGTACTGTCCGTCACAGCAACTCTTTTTCCACTTCACCTGTGGTCAGGAGTCAGAAGGCTATTTGATGGAACTCAAGAACAGAGGGAACTAGATTCTCTCAACTGTTAAGTGTTTTCCGACGCTAGGGGCCATGACTGTGAAGATAGGAGGGAGGGTTAACTTTCCCCATTCCTTGGAATCTTTCTGTTTGGGAGACCCTTCCTTCTTCAACAGTGGCAATACTGTAGCCCTTTAAGATGTATTTTCCTTCCCCTTACTCTTACAAAAGAGGAAATGAAAGCTCAGAGATGTTACGTGTCTGGAAACAGAGCCTTGAACGATGTCAAAAGTAATTTCTCTCCATCTCGTATCTTTGGCTCTTGACTTCACATTAGCGCAAGCTTTATGCAGCTCTCTTACTGAGACAAGCCTTCTCCTTGGAGTTGAAAATGTGGATGCCAACAGATTCCATTTTCTTTCGTCATACAATTTTAACTGCCTTAGAGAGATTGTTCTGATTTTCTTCCTCCTGATTACAAAAATCTGGAGGAAGGGAACTCACTGGCCTAGCTCAGTTTAGGAGCTCATCCCTGGTCAGTCAGCTAAAGCCATGGCCGCTCCAGTGGGAACCACATTGGTAGAGATGGGAGGAAGAAGCAATTCCATGAATAAGGAGGGGGCTTGAGAAATAGTGCTGGATAGAAAAAAATATAAAGCAGATAATTCACTCTAAGAGCCTATTAGTATTCAGAATGCCTTACTTTCTGCACATCTCAATGTAGGACCACATTTGTTCATGAATTACTTTATTCATTCATTCAACCATTATTTAATGACCTCCTAGAAGGTAACTGATAAGTTTTAGCATGTTTCTAGAGTCAAATTAGAATAAGGACAGAGAACGAGGAGGAATGTGATGATGGTGCTAACCAGGAAAGCAGCACATTTTGCTCCAAGTGCCTAATGTGCGTGGTATTCGTTTCTTTCTCCCCCTTTACCAGGCTGACTATGGCATCAGGGAAGAAATTTCATCTTACTGATGCTCATAAAATCCTTAATCTTAATACACAGTTAAGCCATGGGTTCAAATCTCGGCTTTGCCACTTCCAGGATCATCTGACTTTGGGAGAGTTACTTAGCTTCTCTGTGCTTAGTTTCTTCATCTATGAAATGGGGCTATTGATAGTTCCTGCCTCATAGGGTATGTAATAACTCAGAGGTATTAAAGGAGTGAACATATGTCAAATACTTAGAATAGTATGATTCTAAGTATTTATCAAGCACCGCCATGATACTTAGTGGTGCTTGATAAATACCAAGTTCTTACATCCAGTTATTCCTTGAAGGAGGAATAAGAGAATCCTGATTGGGGGAAGTGTTTGGCTTTGGGGAAGATGCAGGGCACCTCTTTTCTCTTCTCATTGCAACAGGGCACAGTCTGAGCAACATTCAGAACATTATCAAAGCTCATAGTTTCACACAGAATGCATTTTTCTTGGCTACCCCTTCACCTGGAGGGCAAGAGGCAATGAAGCAATCAAACTCCAAATAAAAGTTGCAATAGAATTTTCTTTTCCTCTTCAAAGAATCTTTCAGCTGTGGCATTCTGTACAGTTTCTGCATGGGGGGTATTGATGATGTGCCATATTTCATTATATTCAGCGCTCTACTTTGTGAACAAAGAGAGAAATTTCCGCTGTTGTGCCTGGGGGACAAACTCCCCGTTATCCAAATGGAGAGCATCCAGGAGGAAATGCCACCTGTGGACGGAGCTGGATGATAGCCAGGGGGAGACTTCAGCTGGGCTGATCTTCAAGAGACCTTAGTTTCTGCACTAGGCATTTGGAATGTAAGACTGGCATTGGGAAGTAACCTGCCATCAAGTACAGACTCTAGGACAGTGTTTTTCAGACTTTAACATACCTATGAATCACCTGGGAGTCTTACTATAATTCAGATTCTGATTCAGTAGATCTGGGGTAGAGGCTGGGAGTCTCTCTAACAGGTTTTCAGGTGAGGGTGAAGCTGGTCCATGAACCACAATTTGAGTAGCAGAGACGGAGCTCACCCGTCAGCCTTCCTGGCTGGTTTACCTCTGTGTACTGGCCGTGACTTCGCTCTCTGAGATTAATCTTCCTGCAGGGCTTGCTTGTTCCCTTGTTTTCCTATACTAATATTCAGCAAACGTGTATTGAGCTTCTGGTCTGTTCCCGAATTGTCGTAACACATGTATTCCAAAGCAGTGTTTCTCAGCTGTGGCACTGTTGACATGTCGGGCTGGATAATTGTTTAGGGGGCTGTCTTGTGCAATGCAGGACCTTTGGCAGTATCCCCAGCCTCTACCTACTGGATGTCAGTAGCAAACCCTCCCCGAAGTTGTGACAACCAAAAATGTCTCCAGACATTGTCCAGTGTCCCTTGGGAGAAAAAAAAAAAATCACTCTGTGGAGAACCATTGGGCCAACTCAAAGTTGGTCACTTAGAACAACTGACACTACAAGCATATCAAGTGTGTGCTTGTTCAGATGTAGCATCGCATATGTAAGATGCTTTCGTGAGTGTCAGCTTGTCTGAGCCTTGCCAGGACACAGAGTTTCCCAGCTGAAGGAGCTGAAATTTTGTGGTAGAACTGGCACTTGAACCCTAGTCTTCTGGAACCACACTCTGAGCTCTGCCTGCTGTACCACACTGCTTTTTCTCTGCGTTTCCTGCCCATCTTTGGCTTAGAGAGCTGCTGTGCATACGTGGTTTAGTATGTTTCTCTTTTGAATTGTAATCATAACATAAGAATCATTATGATATATTTTCATGCATTTAAAGAGATAGAATAGTGTGGTGACGAGGAGCTCTCTGAAACTAGGCTGGTGCCACTCCCAGTTCTCCCAGTTGTTTTGACTCTCTCTGTTTTCGCCTATTTGGATGAAGCTGGCCGAGCAGCTTGTTGTCTTTTTTTTTTTTTTTTTTTTTTAAGATTTATTTATTTTTGGGGTGCCTGCGTGGCTCAGTGGGCTAAAGCCTCCGCCTTCAGCTCAGGTCATGATCCCAGGGTCCTGGGATCGAGCCCCACATCGGGCTCTCTGCTTGGCAGGGGGCCTGCTTCCTTCCTCTCTCTCTGCCTGCCTCTCTGCCTACTTGTGATCTCTGTCTGTCAAATAAATAATAAATAAAATTTTAAAAAAAGATTTATTATTTATTATTTATTATTATTTATTTATTATTATAAGATTTACTTATTTATTTATTTTGAGAAAGGGAAAGAGAGAGTATACCAGTGAGCAGGGGGAGGGGCAGAGGAAGAGAGAGACTCTCAAGCAGACTCCCTGCTGAGCACAGAGCCCAACCTGGGGCTCCATCCCAGGACCCTGAGATCATGACCTGAACTGAAATCAAGAGTCAGCTGCCGAACTGATTGAGTTACCTAGGTGTCCCCGAGCTGGGTAGCTTCTTCACAACAGATGTTTGTCATGGTTCTGTAGGCTCTGAAATCCAAGACCAGGGTGCTGGTAGACTCTATGCTTGGTGAGAACCTGATTCCTGATTCATAGACGGCCATCGTCTTGTTGTGTCCTCACATGATGAAGAGGGCTGGGAGCTCTGTGGTGTCTCTTCTGTGAGCGCACTCCTCTCATTCATTAAAGCTTAACCCTCATGACCTAATCACCTCCCAAAACCCTCATCTCCTCATACTATCACATAAGGGATTAGGTTTCAATACAAGAATTTTGGGGGACACAAACATTCAGTCCACAGTGCTCTGTCTCCACTTATTCACATATGAGGTGGAAAGAAGAGTGAGTACCTCACTGCAGTGAGATCAGGAGATAGAAGAGTGCCTAAAGTCATTGTATATTCTGAGACTAATTTGCTACTTCCTTTGCATAACTCCATTGGTTTTTCTCGCTGTTTAAGACTTCAGGGTAGTCATATCCTAGCAGTCTCTTCCAGGATTCTGACTTTTGGGCTCCCCGACAAAGCATATGGTTCCATGTTAATGACAGCTACCCAACACCCCTAACTACATCCAAAGCAGAGTTTCCAGTTAAACCTTGAATAACAACAAGGCCCAAGGCTGAGTAGAGTCTCCTATGCTTTCTCCTTAGAATTGAAGATGGTTAACTAGTAGGTCATGTCTGACTTGAGTTATCCATCCAGCTACAGTGACAAGCTCTATAGAACTTGGGACACAGAAGACAGAAGGAAAGCGATGTCTGGGATGTGTTCAAAGAGCAAGTGGTCAACAGTGGGTCCTACCTCTGAGGCACACCATCCCTGTCCTTTAGGAAACCACAGTCCAGTAGGTGTTGCCCTCTGACCGCTTATTTTAGTTCTTTCCGCTTTTCAGGGGGCGGTGGGGGAGACAGAGGAGTGGGGAGAGTTGGCAGCGTCCTCTGCACAAGATCAGAGTGCTGTCCTCTCCTCTATGAGCCAAGGAGGGGACGTGGGATAAAGAGAAGAATCTGCCCTTAACATTCACCTTGTTTTCCCGGAGTGAGGAAATTGACCTCATTTTTCCTTTACCCAAGTCAATTTTCATCCCTTTGGCATCTTGTTACTATTCACTCACTTGATCATTTAATTGCTTCATCCAGGTGGCTGGTGGGGATCACAACTGCTCCTTGAAGGACCCCCTCTGCTTCCAGCAATTATCCCTGTCTCCCCCTCGGAGCAGCACCATATGCCAGAGTGGGGCTTATGGGGGACCTGGGACAGGCTTTAGGAGAAGCTTTAATTTAGTGCCATCATTGAGAGTGATGCCCTTATGTAAAATGCTCGTGTAGAATCCACGTACACACACAAGGAATTTTTATTGTCGTTTTTAATCCCATCCCGTTTTTGTAGTACATTTATCTCTGTCTTGCAATTTTTGCTTAGCAGTACCCGTACAACCCTGGTAAAGAATTTTAATGATATTCTAAGTACGACAGGAAGCTATTGGAAGCTTTTGAACATGGAGTTGTATTTTGTTCTTTAAAAGATGATTCCAGATCAAGTCCATCAGCATCTGTGATAAAACATCCCTGGACCCCAGCTTCCCACCCCTGCTGAGACTCTGTTTCTCATTTTCTTACATCAACCCCCTAGGTTTTCTAGACCCCAGTGCTTCCCCCCCACTCCCAGATATTCTCACACCCAGACTATCTGCCACCCAGCCACCCTCTGTCCAAAGTTCCATCACTCGCTGTTCTCTTTGTACTCACTTGTAATTCCTATATCTGAAGAACTGATTTCCTTTCAACTCCACTTTGAAGTTCTAGTCCTTTGAATTCTTTTCACTTCTTTTAATCTTGAGGAAAATTCCTAATGCATGTTTTTGTGAGCATCCGTAACAGGGAGTTTGCTACCAGCAAATGTACCCTGCCAGTGCCATCTCAGTGAACGAGTGAATTTAGAGTTTACAAGAATCTCAAGTATTGTATATGAGAATTGCCCAGCCAGGGCAGAAATCCATTTCTAGGACTAATAGTGGTCATCAGATTAATACTCCCAGGGACTGGCAGCTCACTACCTATGAGGCCAGTGTATTTTATCATTGGACATCCTTGACTGTCAGATTTTTTTTCTTTTATTTTGTAACCTCTTCAAAGTCTCTAACCTCTACTTCTAAAATCAGAGCATTCCCTAAACCACAATGACTGGTTTCTCATATGCTTAGTTTTAATTTTTTATAACTTTATTGAAGTAAAATTGACATACAATAAACTGCATGTATTTAAGGTATAGAATTTGAGGGGCACCTGGGTGGCTCAGTTGGTTAAGTGTCTGACTCTGGATCTCAGCTCAGGTCTGATCATGAGATCATGATCTCAGGGTCATGAGTTCAAGCCTGTGCCCTGCCTGGAGCCTACTTTCAAAAAAAAATATGTGTGTGTGTGTGTGTGTGTGTGTGTGTGTGTGTGTGTGTGTGTGTAAAACTTGATGAGTCTTGACTTGGCTATATGCGTGTGGAACCATCATCATACTAGAGATAGGGAATATGGTCATTACCTCCCAGAATTTCCACTTGCCTCTTTATAGTCTCTCCTTCTTACCTCTCCCTTTTCCATCCCTTAGGAAGCCCTGATCTGCTCTCTGTCACTATAGATGACTTTGCATTCTCTAGAATTTTATATAGGTGGAATCATATAGCATATACTTTCCTTGCTGGGTCACTTTCACTTGGCATCATTGCTTTGAAATTCATCCATGTTATTATGTATCAGTAGTTCAGTGATTTTTATTGCTGGGAGGTAATCTATTGTATACATGTACCACAATTTGTTTATCCATTCACTTGTTTAAGGACATTTGATTGCTTCCAGTTTTTGCCTATTACAGCTAAAGTTTCTATGAACATCTGTGTAGAAAGTCAGTATGAATATACACTTTCATTTCTCTTGGATAAATATTTAAGACTGGAAAGGCTGGATCATATAGTAGGTTTATGTTTAACTCTTTAAAAGCTGCCAGACTGTTTTCCACGTTGTACCATTTTGCATTCTCATCGGTAATGTATGAAAGTTCTAGTTCTTCCTCATCTTTTTTTTTTTTTAAAGATTTTATTTATTTATTTGACAGAGATCACAAGTAGGCAGAGAGGCAGGCAGAGAGAGAGGAGGAAGCAGGCTCCCTGCTGAGCAGAGAGCCCGATGCGGGGCTTGATCCCAGGACCCTGGGATCATGACCTGAGCCGAAGGCAGAGGCTTTAACCCACTGAGCCACCCAGGCACCCCATTTCTTCCTCATCTTTACCACTCCACCATGATACAGTTGGCCTTTTAATTTTCAGGTCTTCTCATTTTTGATCATGTGATCTTAGGCTATATTAGACATATCTTTATTTTCCCAAAGGTTTATCATAGTCTGCCTACCATTTTTGGTGATTAAATTGAATTATCTGTTGGGTCCAAATTCTTGTGACCTAATAGGCATGAAGTCTTGTGTTATTCAGGACACTGGGATGGAGGCAACTAGGTGATTTTCTAGCAAACGATTCCAAGACTTAAGACATGGGTTGTAATGGAGTGCCCACTCAGTGGAGTGGGAGTGTATGACGTGTTCTGATACTGCAGTGGTACCAGTAGTGCTTAGACAGAGATGTAGGGAGCAAGAAACAAAGGGAGGTAAGTCCGTTGGGTGCCAAAGTAAATGTTTGGCCGTCGAGCAATTTTGAAGAATGGCTTGACTGGGTCTGCACATTCTAAAGTTCACTCTGACAGTATAAATGGAAAGGTTCTTTTTCTCTCAAGATACAGGTCCTGCCCCATCTCTCTTTGTGGATTTATTTTATTCTTTAGGTTCCCTTGGGTAGATTTGGAGACTTTAAAAAGTCTTTAAAAATCAAAATGGTGCTAACTCTGTTTGGGCCCCAGCTGCTGTGTTCTGTGGGCAGGCCTGGGTTTTCAAGCTATCAGTGCTGAAAGTGAAAGTGTGTTCTTGTAGAAATGGTCTTTGGCTTGGGCTGTCATATTACCTGTCAGAGCTCTGCAGGGATGCATTTTCCTGGGGTGTCCATTTGGCAAGATGCTGAGAGGAGCCACCTGGATAAATGAGGCCAAGTGAGAAGCTAGCCTTGGTCTTTCATGTGTGTGTCTGTGCAGTGCTGACATCGAACAGGACACACTCGTATAGTTGCCCCATTGTTAAAATGTTAAAAGACTTCCCTATTGGTTGGTATATGGCAGCTTCTCTGGGCACCCCGGTGATGGGGCCCCCTGCCTATACAAAAGGAGTCTCAGATCCTGCTCTGATCCAGCAACTGGCATCCTTCCCACCTGGTCAGTACGTATACCCTAATAAAATAATTACTATGGTACATATTTAAAATTTATATCATTTTCAAACAACGCAGGTATGCAACCGAAGGAGAGATGAAGCCATTCTCATTTAATATATATATCAGGCTCTGCTGGGGGTGGTACTTAGGTGTTTAGAAACTAAAACACATTAGGATCTCTCCTTAAATCAGCATAAACATTTGACCAGGAAAGCAGTAGTGTCCGAAGGGTTTTGGTATCATGAAGAATCACTCAGGCAGATCTAAATGAGCACTTCAGCCATGGTTTGGATTTCATAGAACTTAAGAGATTCAGCGTCAACTTCCAAGTCGTGGCTGATCTTTCAAAGCAGGGGCTATTCCCTTTTATCCTGACTAGCAGTTGTTTTAAAGCCACAGTTAAAGTAATTCTTTTTGTGTTAACTTCAATATAATTTTCATCACACTTGATTTTTAGACACTGAAATTGCCCATAATTGTGTCTGTCCTATCTCTATGGTAATATGGACAATTATAATGGATTATCCTTTTGTTTTCCCGGTCATTTGTTGATGCCTTTTTTGTTGTAAGGATGTGAAAACATAAGGCAATTTCACCAATTACCGGTAATGTTATTCAGATATTTAATTTATTTTCTGCATGCATAATCAGCCATAAATACATTTTAGCTAATGGAGATGACAAGGGTGTAATATAATTTGAGCCCAAACAAATTCAAAATAGCATTAAGAAGGAAATACAAAACCATGAGAATGAACGAAACAGGGAACTAGGGAACTCAATCTGTCTTTAGTTTCTCTTATGTGAAATCTACAAGTGTGGACTAGGTCTTTTGGGGTTACTGTGTCCTTTGGGTTAACATCAAATGATGAAAGGGGCCCTGGGAAATGCACGCCAAATAGGAGGTACTTTAATAAAGAGCTGTTTTCTTTCTTTCGCTCTAAAAATCTAGCTATGTATTTGATACTTGTTGTGGTTTGAATGTTTGTGTCCTACCCAAATTTTATATGTTGCTGCCTAACCCTGAATGGAATGATGTTAGAAGGTGGGGCTTTGGGGAGATCATTAGGTCATGAGGGTGGAGCTCTCATGAGTGGGATTATTGCCCTTTTTTTTTTTTTTTTTAAAGCTTTTATTTATTTATTTGACACATAGAGAGAGAGAGAGAGAGAGCACACAAACAGGGGGAGAGGCAGAGGGAGGGGAGAAGCAGGCTCCCTGCAGAGCAAGGGAAGCCTGATGCGGGACTCGATCCCACGACTCCAGGATCATGACTTGAGCCAAAGGCAGTGGCTTAACCCACTGAGCCACCCAGATGCTCGGATTAGTGCCCTTTTAAAAAGAGACAAGGGAGATGACCTCTTTCTCTCTCTGCCAAGTAAGGGTACAAGGAGAAGACAGCCATCTGCAAATCAGGAAGAGGGTTTCCCCCAGACACCAGATCTGCTGAAAGTGATCTTAGATTTTTCCAGCCTTTAAAACTGAGTAAGAGAAAGTTTAATGGTTGAGCCACTCTTAGTCTATGGTCTTTTTGGTATAGTAGCCCAAACAGACTAAGACAGCATTGTTTCACCTGAGACTGTTCAAACGCTGCTCTCTCTCATCCAGCCCAATGGCCGGACCTCAGGGTGCAGAAGGAAGGTACTGCACCAGCTCCAGGTGTATTGGCATTAGAGTCAGAACCCGAGTCAGGACAAAAAGGAGAGGTCAGAAGTGGAAGCTCCTCCTGCCCGTCCCCAAGAAGTGCCAAGAAAACAAAACTGAACCTGGTCTGACCCCATCTTTTTTTTTTCTTTTTTCTTTTTCTTTCTCTTCTTTAAAAAAAAATTTTTTTATTGTGTTATGGTAGTCACCATACGGTACATCATTAGTTTTTGATGTGGTGTTCCAGGATTCATTGTTTGCATATAACACCCAGTGCTCCATGCAGTACATGTTCTCCTTTGTCCCTATCACCAGGCTCACCCATCCCCCCACTTCCCTCCCCTCTAAAACCCTCAGTTTGCTTCCCGGAGTCCATAGCCTCTCGTGGTTTGTCTCCCCTTCTGATTCCCCCCCTCCTTCATTTTCTCCTTCCTTCTCCTAATGTCCTCCATGCTATTCCTTACAGTCCATAAATAAGTGAAAGTATATAATTGACTTTCTCTGCTTGACTTTTTTCACCCAGCATCCTTTCCTCTAATCCTATCCATGTTGACGCAAAAGTTGGGTATTCATCCCTTCTGATGGCTGAGTAATATTCCATTGTGTATATGGACCACATCTTCTTTATCCATTCCTCTATTGAAGGGCATCAGGTCTCTTTCCACAGTTTGGCTATTGTGCACACTGCTGCTGTGAACATTGGGGTGCATATGGCCCCATCTTTTCTCAGATGCACATTCTGCCTGAGAGCCTGCCTGCTCCACAGTCCGTTAATGGGCTACCTTTATGTTTTGGTTTCTTGAGTTTGCACAGGCCTGGTAAATGCAGGCAAATTTTTTCTTGTCAGAGAAGACTTCCAGCAGCTGTCCACCTTCCCTCTAAAACCTTCCTTTTTGAATACTGATTATGCCAGTGAGAAACTCATTGAGTTGCTAATCTGTCTTTAACACCTGCTAATCTCCATTTCTGTCAAAGAGACTCTGTAACCAGTTCCTGGCTGTCTTCCAGCTGGGGTGGCACCAGGGGACAGGGGCCCCCAATCCTCAAATCCTGATGCACTCCCACTTTGTAATTCCTGGAAGACCCACACTGGAAGGTTTTAAATAGTTGGCTTGCCCAGAGGAAAGTGTGTGAGTGAATCAGGAGCATGTGGCTCTCTGGGAAGGAGCGTCCTGCCACCTTGCTGTGGCTCAGCCCTCTTCCTGGTTCAGCAAACCATCTGAGGGTCCCCGTGGCCGTAGTGAATAAATCTGGAGGTCTCACCCTGTCTTGAAATACGAAAAGAGGGTCACATCTCTATCCTGGAAGATAGAGGCATCTGGGGCTTTATTGAGGAAGTTTGGGACAGCTTGGCAGTTACGGGGGAGGGGGGTGTATGCAAAGTTTTCCAAAGCCAGAGGAGCATTTTCCTTGCTTCTGCTCTAAGACAAATGGCAGTAGCAGCCGTCTGTGGGCTCACGCTCTGTTGCTGTTTTCTTCTGCTCTTTGCTCTTTGTTCTCCACACTCAGACTGGAGGGCCTTGATGTCTGTCTCTGTGTTTGGAAATAGATGCATGTGTTTTAAGCCTGTCAAACACTTGCATGCCTGAGGGGCATTAAATGAGAACCCAGGGCCGTGGAGTGGCATCCTTGATCGTGCATAATCCCCAAATAAGGAAATATCTATTTGCTCCTTGACAGTCTTGTTCAAGGAGGGCATTTTACATTCTGGCTGAGCTTCTTTCCAATATCCGTGCCACCTGGTGTGGCGTCTCGGTTATTCGTTTGCTGTTTCCCAAAGAAGGGAAGGGGTGGCTGAGGGTGTGAGGGGCTAAGTGAAGTATGCATTTATAATTCTACTGTAGCCTCTGTGTCTGGAGCTGATGCTACATCTGGTGACCCTGAGGTTAGGGGTCATCCCCAGAAATGAGGAGGAACCGAGTAGGGCCCTTTAATAGATTGAAATGAACCGCCCACCCATTTACCACTAGACTTCTGGCTCGCAGAACTATTACAGAAGAGCGTGAAGCTACAGTAGGGTATTTTCTGAGGCAGAGTTTGGGCCGAGGTCCGCCTGGCTTGCAAGGTAGTGCTCTCAACTCCAGTGATATAGCAGTGACTGCATATCATGCATGAGTCACGGACAGGGTGCTGCTGGCAGTTGGATACCACCCAGGGCATCGCAGGGGTCTCGCCAGTTACACATAAATTGTGTTGGCTCTCTCTCGCTGATTTGTTTGGTTGGGTAGTAACTGTTTGGAAGCACCGAGCTGCAAATGTGTATTCTGATGTATTATACATATCCTAAATGTTTAATTTTTCAGACGCTGTGCACTTCTGGAGGGAAGAAATCTAAACACTGAACATTTCGCTCATCTGAGATAGGTCCTGAATCAGACATTTAGCGTAAAGGACCTTCTTTTATTCATTGAGATATATAATTAATATACAGGAAGATACACTGAGTTTTGACAATTATATACACCCGTGAAATCACCACTGAAAACGACACAGATCATCATCCCAGAAACCCTTCGGTTCCTTTTCAGCCAGTTGAGGCTTCACCTCCCCCTGCCAGCAGCACTGCTGATTTCTGTCATCTTAGATTAGCTTTGTTCATATACCGATTCCATAAATATGGTTATTCTTATGGTGTGGATTTTTTTTTTTTTTTTGCTTCTGTTGTTTAACATGCCTGCTTTTGAGACTCATGCATATTATCATGTGTGCTATTAGTGCGTTCTTTTTATTGTGGAGTGGTGATAACTCCATTGAAGGCTTCAACATTCTCCATTTGATGGGTGTTTGCATTGTTGCACCTTCTGACACTTATCCATGTGGCTAAAATGTTCTTCTGATAGGAGATTTTGAGTAAACATGTTTTCATTTCTGTTGAGTAAATATCTAGTTGAAGAACACATGGATCAGAGGGTACACATCTATTTAACTTTTATAAGAAACTGAGGCATAGTTCTAAAAGTGATGGTGACCTTTGTACACTCATACCAGCAAGGTGTAAGAGTCAGTTGTTCCACATCCTTGCCAACATTTGACATTGTCAGTCTTTTGCTTTAGCCGTTCTTGTGGGTTTCAGGGGCTGGTTATAGTCTTTAATTGACATTTCTTGAGGATGATGATATTGAATCCATTTTGAAATACTTGTTGGTTATTTGTATGTCTTCTTTTGTGAAGCAGCTGTTAAGGTATTTTGTGAATTTTTAAAAATGTGGTTGCTTATTTTTTTTAATTGTTCATTTATTTTTTTGTGGATTCTGGATATAAGTCCATTTTTATAGATAGATGTTGTAAATATATTTCCAATCTTTGCCTTGCCCTATTCATCGTCATAATGGTGTCTTTTGATGAGTGAAATGTTTTCATTCTGGTGAAGTCTAACCTTTCAAAATTTAATTTTTAGGGTTTCTATTTTTTTGTCTTGTTCAAAAAAACTTTGTCTATCCAAGGTCATGAGAATATTCCCTTTTTTTTCCAAAAGTGTTCAGTTTCTGAATTTTATGTCTAAGCACGTGATTCATATTGCATTAATTTTTGTTTATACAGAGGAAAGTGATCAAGGTTCATTATTTTCCCTATACAGAATTCAGTCATTTTAGCAAGATTTGTTAAAAAGATGTTCTTTATCCCATACAACTGAATTGGCATCTTTAGGAAAAATCAATTGGCCACTTAAGTGTGAGTCTATTTCTTCATAGTCTATTCTTTTTTTCCACTGAAAAGTTTTTATCCTACCACCCTATGAAACTGTCTAGATTACTATATCTTTGGAATAAGGCTAGTAATTAGATAGTGTTGGTTCTCCAGCTTTGTTAATATTTTTCAATTTTGCTTGGGTTATTCTTTATCTGTAATACTGTCATATAAATTTTAGAATTATCTTGAGTATTTGTAATAAATAGCATGCTGGAATTTTGATAGGAATGATGTTGAAGTTGCATGCCAGTTTAAGGACAATGACTGTCTTAACAGTGAGTATTCTAATCTGTAAACATTGTATAACGCTCCCATTTATTCGGGTCTGTACCTTTTCTCAGGAATACTGTGTTGTTGTTGTTTTTGTTGTTGTTTGTAGGTACGTCATATACATATTTCATTAGCTTTATCCCTACATATTTGACACTTCTGATATTATTGAAAATTATACTGTTTCTCTCTCTCTTTTTTTAAAGAACCTCAAACTTTCCAAAAAGTTATAAGTAGAGAACAAAGAAACTTTTCTAGAAGCATTTGAGAGTAATTTGTCATCCTGGTATCATATCATCCCCTAATACTTCATGCATTTCCTAAAAACAAGGGTGTTTCCTTTAATAACAAAAATACAACCTTCAAAATCAGGAAATAAATGTGGGTATGTTGTTAAACATGTAGTATTAAGACTCCATTTAAGTTTTGTCAACTTCCCCAAAATGCTTCTTATAGGACAAGCATCTCATCCAGAAACCTGTGTTGTATTTTGTTGTACTAATCTGAAATAGTTCCTTGGTCTTTCTTTAAATTTATTGACCTTGACAAATTTTACAATTATTTCATAGGCATTGGATGGGTCTGACTTTTCCTTTTTGTTAGATTTAAATTATTCATCTTTGGCAGAAATATCATGGAAACAGAGCTTTATTATATTCTTACTGCATCCTGTCAAGTGGCACATAGTTTTGATTTGTTCTCTTACTGAGGATTTTTACTTTGATTGATGTTTATTTGATTGATTAAGGTAACGTCTATTGGACTCCTCCACTGTAAATTTACTATTTATCCCTTTGTAATAGATACTTGTTTAGTGATACTTTGAAAGGTCTTATTTTTATCAAACTTCAAAATTAGTCATTTTTATCAGCATATGCTCATGAATTCCTGTTTTTATGCATTCCTGTTTTATTTAATAGACTTCAATTCATTAATATCATACTTTATTTTGTTGCTCAAATTGTCCCAGACTGGGCTGACAGGAGCACCTTCAATCCAGCCCCCCGTGTCTGTTTGACATAACTGCATTGTGCTTTAACTACTCAACTTCCTTTCTAACAAAAAAGTGTTCCAGGCTCATCTTGCTTTTCTTGCTTTAGATCTGGACACAGCCTTTTATCCAAGAAACCTTAATCTTTTTATTT
This sequence comes from Enhydra lutris kenyoni, assembly GCF_002288905.1. Lineage (NCBI taxonomy): Eukaryota > Metazoa > Chordata > Mammalia > Carnivora > Mustelidae > Enhydra > Enhydra lutris. The sequence goes on along the minus strand of NW_019154129.1, from coordinate 2,666,427 downwards.
CAGAATGATGTTCAGAAATCAACATTTGGGTCTTAGGTATGCTCATTACTATACATATTGTTTATATGGGTACCTGTATATATTTATAGAAAATCACTGTTTATACCAATGCATTTAATTCCATCTGACACTGTGGAGTTCATTCTAATTTTCTCCCTTTTCATATTTGTGCATCTCTTTATGGTAGAAATTTAACTTCCATTACCCTCAGTATGTTTACTTATTTGATCACTCCCTCTGTGGGTACCATTCTCCCATCACTGCTGCCACCCTGCTCACCCTACTCCGACCTTGTGCTGGGCTTCCCTCCCACTTGGATGCCCTGTTCAACCTACATGGGCTTTGGTGCCCTGAACCTACCTACCTTCCCCGGTGCAGATTGCCCTGTCCCTCTGCTCAGCCTCTGACACTTTGCAATGGGCCAGTTTCTTTTTTAAGTGTTCTCTTTACTAATGCTTCAGCTTCAACACCACATACTGTCCCATAACAACTTTGTCCTGCCTCCCTGCAGAGATTCCTGTGTTCAGGCCCACCAAATGGCTTTTGGACGGTTTTTCAGGAAGGAAAGGGGAAGAAAAAAGAAAGGGTCAGTGTGTTTTTAAATTTCAATTTTCAATTGTTTACTGGTTACGTGTGGTTATAAAATTAATTTTTATGTCAACCTTGTGTCCTATGACTTTGTCAGATTTACTAATTAGTTTTAGTAGTTTGGTAAATTCCTTTAGATGTTCTGCATACACAATAGTATTGTCTGTAAATAACTAGAATTTTATCTTTTCTTATCTTTATTCATTTTATTTCTTTTTTATTGCATTGTCTATGATTTCCAGGATATTATTGAGTACAAGTGGTAAGAAAAACATCATGGCTTTGTTTTTAATCTGGGGTAAGAGGATTAACATTAAATATGGTAAGAGATAATGGTGATAACTATAGGTTTTTCATAGATTAACTATTCAGCTTAAAGTTTTTTTCCTTATTATTCGTGTGCTGAAGTTTTTCTTCTTTTTTTTTTTTTAAATCACAAAAAGGTATTGAATTTCTACACCTGTTGGGATGCAAATATGTTTTTTGTCTTTTGCCACTGTGATATATTACATTAATTGAGTTTTTTTAATATTAAGTCAATCTTTGATTCATAGGATAAATCCTACCTGGTCATGATACATTAACTTTTAAAAATGTATTATTAAATTCTGTTGGCTTAGATATTCATGAGGATTTTTGCATTTCTTCGTAACATATTTTGATCTGTGATTTTCTTTTTTGTAATAATCTTTGTCAAGTGTCAATATCAGGGTTCCATAGGGCTCCTAGATAAGTTGGAAAGTGTTTCATCCTCTTTTTTTTTTTTTTTTTTTTTTTGAAAGGGCTTTGTAGAATTGATATCATTTCTTCTTTAAATGTTTGTAGAATTCCCTGGTGACATCAGCTGTACCTGAATATATGTGAAAGTTTTGGTTTTTTACTATGAACTCAATATCTTTAATATATATAAGGATGTTTAGATTTTCTTCTTCTTCTTTTTTTTTTTTTAAGATCTTATGTATTTATTTGACAGAGAGAGAGAGATCACAAGTAGGCAGAGAGGCAGGCAGAAAGAGAGGGGGACACCAGCTCCCCGCTGAGCAGAGAGCCGATGTGGAGCTTGATTCCAGGACCCTGAGATCATGATCTGGGCCCAAGGCAGAGGCTTAACCCACAGAGCCATCCAGGCACTCCTAGATTTTCTTCTTCTTATGTGAGATTTGATAATTTATTTTTTCAAGGGCTCTATTTCATTTAAGTTTTTGAATTTGACATTAAGTTACTCAAAAAACTCCCTGACCGTTAAAGAAAAAATAATGTCTATGTGATCTGTAATAATGTTCTTCTTTTAATTCCTTTTCTTGATCATTTGTATCTTTTTTTGTTTGTTTCAGTTGTGGTAGTGATTTATCAGTTTTATTAGTCTTTTTAAAGAACGAACTTGTGATTTATATATTTTTCTCTTATTGTTTCCTGTTTTATACTTTGTTAATTTTTGCTCTTTATGATTTCGTCTCTTCTGCTTACTTTGTTCTCATTTGTTAAGGTGAAAACTTACAGAAGGGATTGAAAATAAAGGAATAGATTCTAAATAGAGGCTTGGTGGGCCATGTGGTTTGTTACAACTACTCTATTTTTTCCATTGCAGCCTGAAGGCAACTGTAGACAAAATGTAAATGAATGAGTGTGCCTTTGTTTCAATAAAACTTTATTTATGAAAATAGTCAGGAAATTGAGTTTAGCCCAGGCTATAGTTTACTGACTTCTGCTTTAGATTATTAGTTTTATTTTAATACTGTTCCTTTTCAAGTAATAAGCATTTGATACCCTAAATTTTCCTGGAAGCATTTTCAAAGATATAGCTCATAAATTTTGATATGTTCTACTCAGTCCAGAATATTTTCTAATTTTCCTCATCAGTTCCTCTTTGATCTATGAGTTATTTATAAATGTGCCATTTAATTTAAAAACTGGGGATTTTTCTAGATACTTTATTTTTTATTCAGTTGCAATTTAATGCTGTTGTGTTTAGGGAATATCTTCTGTATGATCTTTTTCTTCTGTATGGTTTAAAAATTTTTATGTTTATTACATTCTTGGAGAATGTTCCATGTCAATTTGTGTTATATATTTGAAGCTGTGTTGTTGGAGCTAAATTAACATGTAGGATTGCTCTATTTGATGAATTTATGCTTTCATCATTATGAAATTTTCCTTCTTATCTATGGTAGTACTATTTTATGTAATTCTACTTTGTTTGATATTAATGTGGCCAAACTGGCTTTATATGCTTTATGTTTATATTATATACATTGTCTATCAACCTGTATTTTTCTTTATAATTAAAGTGTGTGTGTTTGTGTGTGTGTTGTTGTTGTAGACAGCATATCATTATAAGATTCCCCCTCACCCCTCATTGGTCCAGCTGTCAGCCCTTTAATTGGCTGGTTTTGTTCATTTACATTTAATGTAATTAGTAATATGATTGAGTTTTAGTTTCCCATTCTGATTTTTATTTTACATATTTTTCTCTTATTCTTTGTTCTGTTTTCCTTTTCTGCTTCCTTTTGGGTAAATTGAATCTGTTAATATTTTTTCTGTAATTAAGTTTTAGCTACTCATTTTTATTGGTATCAAGTAGTTGCTGTGGAAATTACAATATGCAGTTTTAAATGATTGGAGCCTACCTTCAAATAACATTGTATCACTCCACAGAGGGTATAAGAACCTTACATCAGTTAAATTCCAATACTTTATCCAACCTTTCCTGCTGCCATATTATATTTTACTACTCCTTATGTAATAAGTCTCATAATTCATCATTATATTTGCTCCAAATAGTTAATTGAAATTGATGAAAATGTATTTATATAAAATAAAGGTACTAAAATAAAAATGTTTTACATTGAGCCAATTATTTAACCTTTCTAGTGCTCCTCATTTCTTACTGTTTTTCAGAATTCCATTTAGTTTTATTGCCTTTCAGCCTGAATCACTTCTTTCACCATTTCTTGTAGCTCGACTATGCTAGAGATGAATTCTCTTAGCTTTTATCTGTCTGAGGATTTCTGTATTTCCCTTGAAATTTGAAGGATATTTGTGATTGATACAGAATTCTAGGTTGACTTTTTTTTTCTTTCAATACTTTATAGATGTCAGTGGATTTTTTTTTTTCTGATCCTCATTGTTTCTCCTAAGAAGGCAGCCATCATTCGTATAATTTTTTCCATTGTATGTACTATGTTTTATCTCTGGTTACTGTTTAAGGTGTGCTCTTTATTTTCAGTTTTCTGCAGTTTTACTGTGAAGTGCCTATATTTTTCCTTTGTAGTTATCCTTTTTGTTTCCTGCTTGGTGTTCATGGAACTTCTTGGATATGTAGGTTAATATCTTTAATCCTTATGGGCCATTCTCAGTTGTTTCCATTTCATACATTTCCTTGCTCTCTAAATTTCCAGTTACACATATGTTGGACAATTTGATATGGTGTCACAAGTCTCTAATGCCCATTTTTTCCTACTCTCTATTTTTGTTTTAGTTTGGATACTTTTATAAACTCATCTATTCATTCGCTTGTTCCTCCCTTTTTTACGGTTAGCCTGTTCTTCAGCCAATCTGTTAAATTCTTTTTTCCTGATATTTTATTTTTCATTTTTGCATTTCCAGTTGGTATTTCTTTTTGTTCATATGTTTCTGATAAATTCCCCATCTTGTCATGCATTTTCTCCTAGATACTTTAACATTTTTAATTGGTTATTTTTACATTCTCTACTTACTAATTCCAACATCTGGGCCGTTTCTTGATCTGCTTCAATTTTCTGTTTTATTTCCTTATCATAATAGCATTTCTTTCTTGTTGTTTGGCATGTCTTGTGATTTTATTTTGATTGTATGCTGGACATAAAGGAATCATAAAGACTGAAGTAAAAAATGTTTACCTCCAGAAAGGGATACACCCTTTATTACACCACAATGAAGGCTAATTCAGTCTGATTTGTAAGCTTAGTCTGGGCTTTGCTGCAGCTTTTATTTGATTCAGTTCACCCTTGGCTTCCAATGATTTGATTAATGGCCATTGTATTGCCTGTAAGGTGACTGTTACTGTATATTGTCTCTGTTCCTTTCTGATCTATTACTTTTAGGGTCTCTCTTTGCTTAGAGGACCCCTTTCAATATTTCCT
>NW_019154129.1:2661004-2661618 GCF_002288905.1 Enhydra lutris kenyoni | reverse complement strand
TTGTCACTAAGACTTGTAAATTTTACTATTAGGTGATGGGGTATGGACCTATTCTTATTGATTTTGAGGGGGGTTTTCTGAACCTCCTGGATTTTGATGCTTGTTCCCTTTGCCATATTGGGGAAATTCTCTCCAATAATTCTCTCCAATATACCTTCATCTCCCCTCTCTCTTTCTTCTTCTTCTGGAATCCCAATTATTCTAATGTTGTTTTGTGTTATGGTGTCACTTATCTCTCAAATTCTCCCCTCATGGTCCAGTAGCTGTTTGTCCCTCTTTTGCTCAGCTTCTTCTCTGTCATTTGGTCTTCTATATCGCTAATTCTTTCTTCTGCCTCATGTATCCTAGCAGTGAGAGCCTCCATTTTTTATTGCACCTCATTAGTAGCTTTTTTTTATTTCAACTTGGTTAGATTTTAGTTCTTTTATTTCTCCAGAAAGGGTTTTTATATCTCCCAAGGGGGTTTCTCTAATATCTTCCATGTCTTTTTCGAGCATGGCTAGAACCTTGAGAATTGTCATTCTGAACTCTAGATCTGACATATTACCAATGTCTCTATTGATTAGGTCCCTAGCCTTTGGTACTGCCTCTTGTTCTTTTTTTTGTGGTGAATT
>NW_019154129.1:2626713-2660604 GCF_002288905.1 Enhydra lutris kenyoni | reverse complement strand
TAAAGAATGAAAAACATATATAAGGGTAAACACAATGAAGGGATGGAATATGCCTAGAAAGATGAAAAGAAATTTTTTTTTTTAATTTCTAAAAAAGGAGTTGATAAAGTAAGTTGGTTGGGAGAATGAAGAAAAAGAAAGTGGAGAGAATTTGCTCGGGCTGGAGACTAGAACAAGCCCAGAGCTAGATTTAGGGTATATTTTGATTTATTAGAAGAAGTTTTACCCCAAATATTTTAGAAGAAAAAACCCTATGTTACAAAAAATAGTTAGATACAATGAAGGATAAAATATCAATATAATAATGAAGGTTCAAAAAAGATTATAATTATTTTTTTAATAAAAGGTATTGTTAAGATAAACTAGTTAAAAAATGTTAAAAGAGGAAAGGGTAAAAGTTAAAAAAAATTTTGCAGAAGAAAAAAAATTAAATTAACTGCAAGACTAAAGAATCATGGGGAGAAAGCCATGAGTTCCATGCTTTGCTTTCTCCTCCTCTGGAATTCCGCTGTTCTCCTTGGTAAGTGAAATTGGTCTTGGCTGGATTTCTTGTTGATCTTCTGGGGGGAGGGGCCTGTTGTAGTGATTCTCAAGTGTCTTTGCCCGAGGCGGAATTGCACCGCCCTTACCAGGGGCCGGGCTGAGTAATCCGCTCGGGTTTGCTTTCGGGAGTTTTTGTTCCCTGAGCGCTTCCCGTAGAGTTCCGGAGGGCGGGAATGAAGATGGCGGCCTCCCGGTCTCCGGCCCAGAGGAGCCAAGAGCTCGGGCCCCACTCCTCAGTGCGCCCTCAGGAAAAGTGCTCAATCACTCCCGTCTCCCTGGCCTCCGGCCGCGCTCCGAGCTCACCCAGCCTGCGACCCGTTCAAGGTAACCCCGAGCTGAGAGCTCACTCCTCGGCTCTGTCTCTGTAGCCAGCTTCCCCCCTCTAATACCTGCGAGCTCTGCGACGCTCAGACACCGCCGATCCTTCTGTGACCCTGCGGGACCTGGGGCCATGCTGACCCCGCGTGGGCTTCACCCCGGTTTAGCTTCTGGAGCGATGTCCCTCATTGGAGCAGACTTTTAAAAGTCCCGATTTTGTGCTCCGTTGCTCCGCCGCTTGCCGGGAGCCGGCCCCTCCCCCCACGGTCTATCTTCCCGTCGCTTTGGATTCACTTCTCTGCCGGTCCTACCTTTCAGAAAGTGGTCGATTTTCTGTTTCTAGAATTGCTGCTCTTCTCTTCGATCTCCTGTTAGATTTGTAGGTGTTTGCAATGGTTTGATAAGCTATCTAGCTGATCTCCTGCTACCTGATGTCGTCTCAGCCTGCTACTTCTCCGCTGTCTTGACTCCTCCCCCTCCAATGATTTGATTAATGGAATCAGGATTTTCCAATGAGTAGGACTTGGGATCTGGGTGCTAGTGAGATTACTAAAATATGTCTGTGCTGCACAAACAAGCTGCCAATTACAAGAGTTGAGCGGGGATTTTCCTCTGGTATCCCACGAGCCTCCTAGTACATTGGGTTTCTGGGGAATACTCTGCTCTCCAGTCTTGGTCTTTAATTTAGCATAGGAGGCTTCTCAGCCCTACTTTTTACCCTCTGGGTCTTCTAAGAGTTGTAGCTATAATCACCATAAATGACTAGAATACCTTTAAGGGAGATTTTATCACATCTACTCTTTCTCCCCCATTCTTTAATGATTGAAAGCCTGAAACATGTTGTGGTTTCTCTCAGTTCTACTGTCCTACCTTAATGTTTCTTAGATGAAATCCAGGGTGAATGGGGGAGAGATTTGTCTCATCTCTCCCACCTGCCTCTTCATTCCTTTTGGACTTCAGTATCATTACATGTGAGGAGGAATGAAGCATTTCAGGGCTGATTTTTCTCACCTCTTTTTCTACTCCTACTTCTAGGGTACACTCCCACAAGGACCTTTGAGAAAATATTTAGTAGATGTGGTAAAACTTGCTTTGTGGCTGGAGCTCTTTGAAATTCTGATTTCTCATCAAACATTCCCATGGCTTTTAAATTTTTTTTAGAAATTTGTTGTTTTCCCCCTTTTCTCATTCTCTACAGTTTCTTGTTTGTGTAAAGGGCTTCTCACTTTCTGGAGGTTTGTTCTTTCAGGCCCTGTGTGTGTGTGTATGTGTGTGTGTGTACGCACGCGTGGGCTCACGTGCACACATGCATGTGGGTTCAGCTCTTTGGTCTGCCTTAAGTGACTTGTTTTGGTTCTTTGTATGAGAGCAGCTGTCTCTCATGACTTTCTGTGTCTGGAATAGAAGGAAATCCACTAAGTACTAAAATTTCCAGGTAAATTTGAGATACAATGCAAAAAAGTTGACAGTGCGTGCCAACCAATGTGGTATGTTGATTACAATAAAGCTTCAGTTTTCCATTCCTCCCTCTATCCACAACTTTTGCTATATGAGTTTGCACTTTTCATAAATAGGTAGCTCCTTTCATAAATAGGTAGATCATATTTACTTTCCCCTAAATTTGGACTCACCTTGTAAGTTACTTTGACTAGTAGAATGTGGTGGAACTGACAGTGTGTCAGTATTGAGACTAGAACTCAATAGGCCCTATTTCTTCTACTTTTCCTCTTAGAACTCTGTGTAGTTGCCATGAATTAGCCTGATAGATGTGTAGATTCATAGGTTTCAGTCACTCCTTATGATCTGGCCAAAAGCCAGCCAACCATAGACATGTGATGCCATCCTTGACCAGCTACCTCTCAGTGACTCTGTCAGCTAACCACAGATACAAGATGAAATCACCCAAACATTGCTCATATCAATAGGACTTCCCTGTTCACCAGTAGATTCTGTAGCAATAATAAATGCTTATTGTTGTTATTCTGGAATAGTTAACTGATAACTTATTCAAGCACTTAAGTTTCCTTCCTGCAGATGGAGATTGGAATTATATTCTACCATAAGTAGGAGGTGAATTTTTTGTCGTCCTGGCACAGTCTTCCTGAAGCATCCAGTCATCTCTGTGGTAGGAAGAGAACAGAAGTACTTTTTTTCAACAGCCGGCGTTAGAGTTCCACTTGGGGAGAAAATGTTTTTATTTGGAAAAATGCAGTAGAAGCCTTCTTATCTGATATAATTAGAACTGGTAGTTGGCTGGTTAATCTAGCAGAAGAATTAGAGTTGCCTATTAGCCATGAGCTTCCAGCTTTCTGTGGAGAGCAGTCTGTATGTTTTGCAGAGGAAATGGAGATTGGTAGTTATTTTGATAAGATGGATTTAGTAGAAGTTGGTTAGGAACTTTTTTTGGTAGTTTGTGGCTCCCCTGTTTATGCAAAGAGAGGGCCCAGGTGGATATTCTCAGAAGAATCATTATTATGTGTAAAAAATCTGAGTTCCAAGTCAGAGATATGGAAATACAGCCCCGTATTCATTCATTAATGCAGAAGAACTTACTCTATTTTTTCCAAACAAAGAAGGGTTTGTAGAGCCCCCCACTTGGGAACTTGATGAAATTAGGAACTGCGTTGTGTTCACCCACTATGTATTAGTGCCTGGCACAGATTAATTTCCACCTACTGGTTACATTTAGAAGTAGAAGTATTGAAACAGGGTAAAAATTAATAATTTTAAATCTGGCAGCTGAGTTTCTTTTGGGGAGAGACCTCCTGTCGTTTAGAAGAATAGACCCCTTAGGATTGGAAGGTGGTGAGATGTTGAGTTAGGAAGGAGACACTAAAATAAAGGCGCCTTGAAAACTGGCTTGCATAGGAGATTAGTAGCATAATTTAGGAGCTACGGCTTGCAAGGAGCAAAGGAAAGGTGAAGAAGAGGAAGGAGAAAGAATGGACTGAACTGCATGGCCCATGAGCATCTTGCTGGCAGAGAGTTTGAAGGAATTTTTTTAAAAGGCTTTATTTATTTGAAAGAGAGAGAGTGAGCAAGCACAAGCAAGGGGAGAGGCAGAGGGAGAGGAAGCAGGAGAGAGAATCTAAAGCAGGCTCCGCACTGAGCTTGGAGCCGGAAGAGGGGCTTGACCTCACGACCCCAAGATCGTACCTGAGCTGAAATCATGAATCAGATGCTCAACCAACGGAGCCAGGCACCCCAAAAGGTTGAAGGAATTTTAAGACAGTGAGATGATTTACTGCTTTACTGGCTGTGCTGTAGTCATTGTCCAGACTTTCAGTAGAAAACTGCCACGCCCGCAATCAGGATCGAAGGGGTGGGGCTCTGTCACTGCTGACAGTGCAGAAATGGGCAGAAAGTGTGTTTATCATAAACTGAATCGTCTCCCCAAACTGTGAGATTCCAAGCTAGAAGTGATTAAGTGATAGTGACAGTCCTGTCCCTACATCTCAAGAATCTCCAGAGATCGGGATCAACACTGAGCTTTTCCACAGCATGTGGTATGTGGCTTGAACTAATTTTGCTTAAATTTCAAAGGAGTGAGTGACTCATGGGTGCCGATAACAGGATGGTGTGGATATCATTTTTAATATCAAGGAAACAGACCTTATAGGAGACTGGCAAGTTGATGGACACGTGATGCTAGGAATAAGCAAATCTTCTGAAGGGTGCTTAAAAGGAACTTTTTACCTTTTCATACCCTGCTTCTCACTGGTATAACTGGATAAGGCATAGGGAGACACCCTGCAGCTTTTTCTGCTTTAACTTACACTCAAAATCTATTCCGTGGCTTTAAGTATATTCTTTAAAAAACTGCATATATATATAAAAATATATATATTTTTATATATCTATTTATTTATTTATTTTTTGCTCCCTGGTTTGAAATAGTGATTGTAGCACTCTTAATTGATTAAGTTTATACAAGCACTGTTCTCTTTTATCTCTACCATACAGAGATTTGGATAATAGGTATTTCCAAAGAATTATTTCTCAGAACGTTTTTAGCAACATCATGATTTTAATATTGTTATGGTTAGAGAATTTTCTCCTTGCCCACCTCAGTTCATCTAGCTTTCTCACAATATGCCTACTGAAGCATCAATGTCGTACTAGATACTCATCACAGTGGAGAGAAATGGGTAGAAGGTAGGCTCACTTTGGGCACCTTTCAGAGAGATTTAGTCATTGAAGAACTTGGTTGTAAAGGTCTGCAGCTTGGACATTAGACCAGAGCAGGAGCCCTGCAGTAAAAAATATTTCATTCTGACAGCCCCACTCTTTGCATTTGTTTCTTGGAGTAGGTGACTACCTACCTCCAGGTATTTTTTGATCGAAGAAGCAAGGGAAACCTGATGTACGTTCATTCTATCCCAAGAATCCCAAAGGTCTTAATCCATTCCTCCATCAACTCTATAGCCTGCAGTTAAAAGTCTCATTAAAATATCAACTAAATCAAGTGCAAGTGAGATCTGTAGTATGATTCATCTTGAGGCAGAATTCTTCTCCAGCAGTGAATTTATGAAACAAGTTCATGCATCCGAAATATAATGGTGGGACAAGCATAGGATAGATGATCCTATTCTAAAAGGGAGACATGGGAAAGAAGAATGGAGTGATGGGTCCCTAAAAAGTCTGAAAACTAGCAAGGCAAAATCCATTAGATCTTAAGTCTGGAGATGATTATATCTACAGGGCAGCAGTAACACCCCCAGGGCAGCCCCAGAGGGCTTTGGAGGGAAGCCCTGCCCCCACTGCTCTCACAGTGGCCCCACCCCTGAGGCACTGGGCAGTTGCAGCCTGGTCCACAGGCCTATGGTGAAGGGTAGTTCTGATTATCTCTGAATCACCTGCAGAGTCAGTCATCCCCCCTTGATTCCTGGACTCAAATTCTAGGCGTGGTAGAAATAGCACTGTATAGTGGATGCTGATTCAGAGTATATACAGCGTTTCGGAGAACCTTACCCCAACCCTGCAAGATACTGGCACCTAGTTGGCACTGAAACTTCAAAAGGCCATTCCACAGCTACTTCAGGATGGCAAGGGACATGGTAAGACCAGCGAATTCCATGGATGTACTTAAAACCTGAAACCCAGTCTTTACCAGAGCAAGATGACCTGCTAATACTCTGTGGCCGCCAGAAGAAAATGAAATCCCCTGTAGAAGGTAATATTGTGCTGAGCCTCTACTACTTTTCGTACATGGTACATAATCTGTATAATGAGGATAGTGTACTTACCAAATTGCACTGCTGTGAGCACTAAACATATGGGTCTAGAATACGTGAGTTAGTAGTAGAATCTGAGAAGTGGTGAGAGCATCTTCATCTGCAGAGCTGTTTGTTTGGTAGGCATAATTGCGATTATTGTGAAAAAGCTTACTTAATTCTTGGGGCCAGAAGATCTCCATCCTAGTTACTACACTAAGCAGTTGGATGACATTGGATTCTCTCTGAGCCTTAATTTTCTCATCTATAAAATTTCAACAATAATACCTGCCTCATAGGGCTGTCATAGAGACCACAATGAAATAGAATCCAAGGGAGTGTTTTGTAAACCCTAAATTACAATGTGGGTATAAGATGTCATCTACAACTCCCCACTATATGCATGGCACAGAGAGAATAGGAGCAAACTTAGTGAATGGTCGTGAATGTAATTTGGCACTGCGTAATATAACTCTATAGGAAATCTTACCGGAATTTAATGAAACATAATAAAACTCCTGATTTTCATAATTTTGCACTATATTGGTATTATTATTTCAAGGAACTCTTTCATGTTTTGGGGGAGATCTTGAGGTTCTTAAAATGGATGAGATATTTTCCCATACCTTGTCTTCTCACCTTGCAAAACATGGATGATTATTGCTCTTTCTTTACTTTGGAGTGAGAGTGGGAATCTAGACAGATTCTGAAAAAGTTTTGTTAGTATTAAGGAGATGAGGAAGGAAAACAAAAATATCAACAACAATATTTGGGTTCTTACTATGTGTCAGGCATTGCTCTAACAAACTTACACGGACTCGTTTAATCCTCACGACCCTTTGGAATGTAGCATTATCCTTCTGTTTAAAAATGAGGAAAGTGAGGAACAGCGAGGTTGAGTTGCCCAAATTGTCCTGTGTTAGAGGTGGTGGAGCTAGTATTTAATGGCACATCGATGAACTGAAAGAGTCTGTGATCCTAGAAACAGGATTACTTGAGGTTGATTAAATATAAACATAAACCAGGTTATGTTAGAAAAGCATAGAATAGCTCATTGAAATGAAGACTGAGAAAGTATATAGAGTTTAAGAAGAGGAACCATGAAATTGGTCAATATGTCTGATTCTCTTTCTCTTTTTCTCATTTCCCTTATGTCCACTTTTGGCGGGTTTGCATCCTTCTTCCTTTTCCCTGGCAAGCCAGCTTTCTCAGCTTTTGCATCTGTTTAAGCATATGCCTGGCTCACAACCATTTACCATTCCAGTTACTCTAAGAGGTTGACTTGTGGCTACAATCCCAATTGTAAATATCTGAGAGAGAATCAATTGGTCCAGCTTCGTGCCTTCTCATTGTCACTTGCCCTGAAGGGTGGGTTGGGGATGGAATATCAAATATAAATAGCTTTCCTGGAAATCTAATCAAGTATGGGGGCAGGGCTGAGTCCAAGAGAAGGAAGTACTAGTTCATTGGCTGGCCACTTCGTAATACATACATCAGTTGTCATTTAATGGCAAATATTTTATTTTTAAAGTAATTAACTTATTGTGTAGCATTATATGAATTTTATTTTATTTTTTAAAGATTTTACTTATTCAAGAAAGAGAGCATGTGTGTGTGTGCGTGAGTGAGCACAAGCCAGGTGGTGGGGAGGGAAAGGGACAAGCAGACTCTGTGCTGCGTGTGGAGCCTGACCCAGGACTCAATTGCACAACCCTGAGATCATGACCTGAGCTGAAACCAAGAGTCCAGCACTTAACTGACTGAGCCACCCAGGCACACCCAGCATTCTATTAAATTTAATAGATGTAAAGAGTTGGATAGCCACTGTCATAAACAGAATACAGAGTAACCCAAAAAACTTTCTCATGCTATCTCTTTGTAATCACAGTCCCACCTCAATCCCCAGCAACCACTGACTTGTTCTTCATCATTATAATTACAATAAAGACTTTCTTGAGTGATTCCTGGATCCCCAACACTGTGTCCCTGTGAGGTCCTTGTCCAAGATGAAGCTGAAATTTTCTTCGTAGTTGTGGCGTTGACATATATGAGTACACTTATGCATGTGTTCCCCAAATACTGGTTCATGAAGTGCAGTTCTGATCTAAAAATCCCCCCCCCACTTCAGCATGACTCAAACATAGGGCTGGCGGTATTACTGGTGTCTGAGTGTTTAGGACTTACTTTATTAAACCACTACTTACTGCAGGCCAATTAGGTCCTTGATAATGTCTGTTATTTATACTTCTTCTGCAGGAAAAAAAATGTGTTTTCTAATGGAAAAAATCAGTGTAAATAATAGACAAAAATCCCTGCCCTTCTGTAGCTTGCATTACAGAGGAATCACAGTCCAGTATAGAAGTAATACATAACAAACATCAAGTCCTTTATGTCACACAGAAGCTCAAGTTCCCACATTGCCAGTCTTTCACTCATGGGTGGCTTCTTGGGTCCTGTTCCCCATGGGCTCAGCTGCAGGCATCGTGTTCAGTCCTTCTAAATCTCAAGTGTGTCCTCTGTACTGCATTGAGTTTGTTGGCTTATGATCAAGAAAACTGGACCCAAACGTGGTTTGAGACAGAACTTTTTTCATGATGTAATTCACAGCCTCTAACTAAGAAGGAAATTAAGATTTGTGATAAAATGCTTAAGCATTTTTACATTAAACTTTAATGAGATAAGACTTCTGGGAAACTACCGACCCACCTCCTTAGTGGAATGTCAGTCAAGGGTCTAATGATCTGAACCAGATGCTCTCCATACATGTATCCAGCCTAACTGTGATTACCTCACATTCCTCTTCCTCGACATGGTCCCTTCCAAGGTCAAGCAAGGTCTCTTCTTCCACCATGAGTTTGGAGTAAAATGTTGATCTGTGCTTGCAATTAAATTATCTAATAGGCTATTTTAAAGTTTAAAAAATCTGCTTGTCCTCAGAGCCTTCTGTCAAAAATAAATGTGGTGTGTACTCTAGTCATGGAAGATGTCACTGAGGAAGGCTGAGTGGAGGGCAAATAGATTTTCTGTGCATTGTTTCTTACAACTGCAAGTGAATCCACACTTGTCTCAAATAATTTTTTTTAAAGATTTTATTTATTTATTTGACAGAGATCACAAGTAGGCAGAGAGGCAGGCAGAGAGAGAGAGGCGGAAGCAAGCTCCCTGCTGAACAGAGAGCCCGATGCAGGGCTCGATCCCAGGACCCTGAGATCATGACCCGAGCCGAAGGCAGAGGCTTTAACCCACTGAGCCACCCAGGTGCCACTCAAAATAAATTTTAAGTTAGGAAAAGAAGAAAATGTGCATCTTCGCTTTCTCTGCTCTTCCTCTTCCCTTTGTTCTCGCTTCTATGGCATTTTTCTTAGCTGTCCAGAGAGGAGTCACTTCCGCTTTCCATTAGGGCCTCTCCTCCCGTCAGTCCTCCTGCTGTTTCCCATCTCTGTGGTATTTCTCACATAGGATAGCTGTGTTATATACTTAGGCTTGTGTGATCTCATCATTGAGCATTATGGCCATAAAGATGAAAGTTGTGCTTTGTGCTTCTTTGTCTTTTCCACATCTAGGAGATGCTCATGAAATATTTGTTGGGGTAAATTTTAAAATACCTGACTACCTTGATATCTGTACCCCTAAGCTATTACCTAAGGAAGGGGAATATACCTCGAAGCTATTACCAAAGGAAGGGGAATGAGGTTGGCCTGGAGAATCCCTTGGTTGCTTTTAGATGAGGAGGGTGGACCAGCGCTCCTCAATCTTGAACTATTATATTGGATCTACCTGGGTGGCTTTAAGAAATACCAGTGCCCATACCCCATCCCCAGCAGTTTTCACTTACTTAACCTAAGGCGGGGCATGGCATCACTATTTTTTTTTTTTTTAAGATTTTATTTATTTGAGAGAGATCGCAAGCAGGGGGAGCAGCAGGCAGAAGGAGAGCGAGAAGCAGACTCTCCGCTGAGCAGGGAGCCTGACTTAGGGCTTGATCCCAGGACCTCAGGATCATGACCTGAGCCAAAGGCAGATGCTTAACCAACTGAGTCACCCAGGTGCCTGGAATCTCTGTTTTTAAAAGAGCCCTGGTTTGTCTTTAGTTACAAACCAAGAGATTGAAAGATCTCTGATGTTCCTATTAGTTTTCATACTCTAGGATTTTGTTACTTGCCCTATCTAGCTATTCCAGTCACTTAGAAATTAAAAAAGGTCAAAATACATGTTATACACTGAATATTTAAATATATCATAATTTCTGTTCAAAAACCAGAATTCTATTAAACAGAATCAATCATTGGGTGATGATATCATGGTAGAATGGATGTGCTACGTGAATGAACAACAGTAAGTAAAGGGAATGATTTCAGTGGAACAAAAACTCCCTGGTTTCGTCTGTAGCATGGCTGGGTTTGAGAACCCCTGGTACAGAGCAGTCATTTCTAAAGTCTCTTTTTTTCACCAATACGCTTAAGGGAGAAAACACACTTCCTGCCACGAAAAGTGACTGACCGTGGCAAAGATTTTCATCTAGAAGTGGGGATGGGAAATGGCTAAGAAAGGGGTGTGTAGTTTGGAACGATTCCCTGCGGCTTTGAATGCCTTCTTAAGAAGGCACACTTAGTCCCCACCCACCTGCCATGCTACTGTCGGAGTTGCTGAAACATTTCCTCATTGCACAAGTATGGCTAGTCTCTGCTCTTTAGAAGGACGCTGTGGGGGACGCCTGGGTGGCTCAGTTGGTTAAGCAGCTGCCTTTGGCTCAGGTCATGATCCCAGCGTCCTGGGATCGAGTCCCACATCGGGCTCCTTGCTCATCAGGGAGCCTGCTTCTCCCTCTGCCTCTGCCTGCCATTCTGTCTGCCTGTGCTTGCTCTCTCTCCCTCTCTCTCTCTGACAAATAAATAAATAAAATCTTAAAAAAAAAAAAAAAAAAGAAGGACGCTGTGGTATAGTGCTCAGAAGCACAGACTCTGAAGTTGGGGCGTGGGTTTGAATCCTGTCTCTACCACGTGGCAGCTGAGCCAACTGCTGCAATGCAGTCCGCCTCAGCTTCTTTATGTGTAAAATAGGACAGCAATGGAACCTACCGCATAAGGTTATTGTCAGCATTAAGTTGTTCACGGAAAGTATTTAGACTGTGGTGGGTAAGCGCGCAGTATGGATAAGCTGTTACCTCCTCCTCCCCCTCTTCGTTATTGTTATTATTTTCCCAGACATCATGCTAAATGCTATGACGTAGCGGTGATTCAGGCTGACTCACTCGTGCTCTCGCGGAGTTCCCGGGGAAAAGCAGGTGTTGAAAACAGCACACAGCATTGTCCCACATCAATATCCACTGACCTCTGTACCCACAGATGGAATCAAAAGCTGAGCTCTCAAAGTGCCGTCTTAAGCAGTCCAGTTGTTACCATCGCAGTGGCTGTGATTAAAGCGTTCTGCATGACAGAGTTGGATGGGTCTGCAGGATTTCTCTGCCCCTCACCAGAGAAGAGCAGAAGAGGAGGCTGGTTCACACTTTCAGCCCTTCCCAATACAGGTTTAGCTGGCATGCCCAGACCCCTGACCGAGTCCCCCAGCTGGGGACTTTGTTGGCATGGCTATTCTCTGTCATTAACCCAGTGTGACATACTGTGCCATTAAACCACTGCACTTCGTCCCCAGCAAAGTACCTTGGAATGCTGGGGCGTGATGAGTTGGCACATAAATTGAAGTTGTTGTTTCTTTGTCATCAGGCAAAGGGCGGAGGGAGCGTTTGGAACGCCATGAAATAGACATCCAGCGGGTTTCATTCTTCATAAGCATGGCACAGTGTTAAATTTTTCAGAGCACTGTGCCTCTGTGTAGTCAACTTGGGTTTTTCTGTCTGAATTTATTGAGAGTATAGAATCACAGAAGGTGATTAACATAAATTTCAACCTCTGTTTCTGCCTTTTGTTGCCTCATAAGTTGTATGAAAACTTTTTTTAAATACCCACTCAGACGAGCTGGCTTTGAGTCCTGCTGGGGCCACTCCCTTGGACGGCCCTGAGTCTTTGTCCTCTGTTTTCACGTCTATAAAACAAGTATGCGGATAGCACCTATTTCACAGGGTTGTTATAAGACTCAGTGAATTAATAAATATAAATATGTGTGTTTTGAATAGTTGTTGGCGCATTGAGGCGTTCAGTAACGGTGAGCTGTTACTGTTATTTTATTACAGATGTGATGATTAGCTAGATTGTTATCATTACTTTTGGAGAAAAGGGGCTAATAAAGCAACTAATATTTATTGACCTAAGTACTTACTGTGAGTGCCTTACACACACAGTACCTCTCTCAGGTTCACTTCTGGGAGAAAGAAAGAGAAACCCAGAGGGGTAGAGTAATACTTGTGAGTCAGAACCACCCAAAAGTAGGGACAAAATGAAACTGTCCGCTGACACATAGCTGACCTCACAGATCCACGATGTTGCCTTTTTGCCGCAGTGCTCAGTATCAGAACACAGTTCTAGAGGCTCTCAGTGCATTGGTTCCAGCCTCTGGGTCTGCCATGGGGAGAAGCCACACTCCCCACTTCTGGCGGTTGAGACCTTGAAAACAGTTGAGAACACTTTAAGCACACTGTGCACGTCCACATTTATTTTTCCAGGATTACGACAACCATGTCTGATAGTATCACACTCAGAGTGCGTATTACGCTGATTTTAATTGTCTCACTAAATGAGGCTCAGAGTGGGGAGTTGTGGAGCCAATTATTGGAAATTTCTTCAGTGTTAAAGTTTCTTTCTAAAATGAAAATTTTCTCCTCGCCATGTATCATAGAGATTCATCTGTCTGTTCTACATCCAGTCAATTTCCAAGTATTGTTGGGTTTTTGTCCAAAATACCTCTTGACTGGACACTCTTTCTTGCAGTGCCCAACTCATTCTTCACATGTAAGCCGGAATGACCTTTCAAAAATGCTTAGCTACTGTCACTCCTCCTGCCTAAGGTTGTTCAATGGCTCCCCCTTTCTCTCGGAGTAGAGCCAAATTCTCACAATGGTCTTGCACGCATGTTCCAGCATTCCACTGTGTTCCCAACAAGGAGCACAGTACATGTGAAGGGCTGTTGCAGTCTTCTTAGAGCCTTGATGTGCCTCTCCCCTGTGACTCTCTGAGCTACACTGTTTTTCCTTGTTGGTCCTGCTTTGAAGCTCTGGCATATGCCATATTCTTTGTCTAGAACACCTTTCCACTTGGCCACCCTACTTCTTAACTAGTTCTCATCCATTAGTGGTGAGCTCAGAAGTTCCCTCCTAAAGAAAACATTCTCTGACCACCCCATTAGGGAGAGTTCCTTAATATTCATATGCAAAGTACCGGTAGTTCTCCTTTGAAATTAAATAATTAAATTAATTAAATTAAACAGTGCCTTGTTTGGCCTCTCCCACCAGCACAGCAACCGTGCAAAGATAAGACATTCTGTCTTTCTTATTCTCTACTGCGAAAATACCATCCCCTTGCACAGTGGGTGTTGGATAAATATTGATTGTTTGAGTAAAGAAACTTAAGAGGCAGACTGAAATTTTTCTCTCCTAAAAGAGGCTGTGGTCTGATTGATGCGCTCTCCTCTCTTAAAGCAGGATTCCACGTGTGTCTTCTTTTTAAATTGGCTTAATCCCATTGCCAGATATATTTTGGGGGGAAATCCCACTAGAGTGTGCTCTACAGCCAGGTCACTCAGTGTGGCCATCCTTACCTGGGTCTAGAGAATGGAGTTATGTCCCATGGCCTCTTCAGCTGAGTCCTTCTCCCGTATGATTATCCTGCTTTAATATGTACGCGATTCACCTCTAACAAATTGCTTTAATAATGGCTGTGTGCAGCAGAACGCACCTGTAAAGGAGGCATTTTTTCCTTAGCTAGGGTAATGGAATCGGCCAATGCCATGATAGGAAGCGCTAGGATTAAGGCAGTATTGGCTGTCCTTTCTTCCTAGAGTTTGCTTTTGGTAAATCTTTTACTCTTTTTAGGTGATAAAAATCATTTTTCTTGCATCCCATTTCTTGAGCCATCAGGCAGTAGTCTTGGCCTCCAAAATACACAGGCGCAATGAGCTCATTCATCCCCCTGTACATCCCTTTCTCTCATCATTGCTGCCGCCACACTTGGGTGCCCCAGCCGCTCAGAGCAGATTCATCAATGGCTGTAAGTAGGGGCACTAATGTCCACATCATTCACTCCACTATGATGGCTGAAAAATGCCTTTAGCTTGAGAGTCATCATTCTTGGTGGATGCTTGGTGGAATTAACTCATGATTCCTTGTCATTTCTGGCCAAATTTCAGAAGAGAGGTTTTTAAGTATTCCAGTGGGATAACAACAGAGATCGAGAAAGTTTAATGATGGTCTCTCCCGACACTTGTAAAACTCAGGAATAAGAAAAGAGAAGCAGAAAGAAAAAAAAAATAGCAACCAGAATTTAAAAAAAAAAAAAAAAAAGGATCTAGATGCCAATAACCGGTGATTGTTTCTCGAGTTGAAATCCATGATTTTAAGAGAGTTGTGACACAGGGATGTTCTGACACAGCTGTTCTTTCAAGGACAGCATCAGGGGCAAGTAATGCCACCTTTTTCAGTCTGGGTCACATCTGGCAAAGCACTTCAGCTGGGACACCTGGGCTTTGGGAATGGATTGCGAACATGCCTTCTTAGAGCGAGACAGGGATGTCTGATATTCATTGTTTTCTGCTAAGGCTATGAAGTAGCAGTAATAACATAATGTTTATTGAGTGCTAATTAGGCACCAGGACCTGTGTGCATTTTGTGTTTTCCCATTCAGTCCTCCAAAAGCCTATGAATAGGTTTTATTATTAATGCCATTATACAGAAGAAGAGTCTGAAGCTCAGAGTGGCTCAGTAACTTTCCCATGAGCACATTCCAGTGAGCGGTAGAGGCAAGGTTTTGATCCATGTTTGAGAAGTTCAAATCTAGGCTGTTAAGCACTGCTGTGTGCCTTTACTTTATAAAAGTGGCAAATAATAAATCAAGGCCATTTATTTTTTTTAATTTTTTTTAAGATTTTATTTATTTATTTGACAGACAGAGATCACAAGTAGGCAGAGAGGCAGGCAGAGAGAGAGAGGAGAAAGCAGGCTCCCTGCAGTGCAGAGAGCCCGATATGGGGCTTAATCCCAGGACCCTGGGATCATGACTTGAGCCAAAGGCAGAGGCTTTAACCCACTGAGCCAACCAGGTGCCCCAAATCAAGGCCATTTAGTCAGGGGATCCCCTTCTGACCTCCCTAGCCCCCTCTTTCTAAATAAATCTTCAGCTGGGAAATGAAAGAGCCTCCTTTACCAGAGTAATTTCCTATTTTCTGTCAGCTAAAATATTTTAACCAGAGGGACAGTTTTTAGTACTCGGAGCTGAAAACTTCTGCATTTCCTGGTGAACGTGAAATCATAAGCTGAGGGTAGCTCTCTCTCTCTCTAGAATTCAAGATTTGAGTTCATGTGATGTACAAAGGTGTAAAAGTAAAGGGCCTCCCTTGTGGAACTGATTATTTAAAGAAATTTCTTTTTTTTTTTCCTTGCTGAACACTGTTGGATATTATGCAAAACTCCTTCTAGAAGTGCCTCCTAATAAAATACACTGGCTGTTTCCACCTAATGGGATTCTTTTAAAAAATACTATGGTGATGAGTCTTCATGGCCTCAGACCCTCTGAGAACAAGGTCAGCATTAGCAAAACCAGGGAAAGAAGGGAGCCTGGACTGTTCCATATTAAATTAACCACTAGAGGGGCTGCACATGGAGTTTAAGTAAAGGGCATTGCCAGACATAAAGCTAAATAATTCATATATGTGTGCCCCAAATGAAAATCAGTTTTTTAAATTTGAGACTCCTTCATGGAATGGAAAGGGTAAAACATGATAGTATTTTTAAAAAAAGTGTTTGTTATGCCTTTTATCACTAAACCATTTATTTAAAATAAAGCTCTTAGGGGTTGCATTGCGAGATACTATCCTCTTCTATGAGTAGCAATACCTGACCCATTATCTGCAGTCACATCAGTGCACATGACGGACAACCAACTCTGAACTGGCTGATTGCTGAGGAGAGTTTATTGGATCACAAACCTGAACAGTTGAGGACTTGGGCAGACTTCTACATGGTGTGTTCCTGGGTTGAAGTGATATAATCAGAACCAATCTCTCTCCATCTCTTGTCTTTGTGTTGAACCCAAGTCCAACAGAAAAGAAAAGTGTGTGACCTTATGGGTGACTTTTCAGTCATGAGAATGCAGCTCATTGATTCTGATTGTGCTATATGCTAAGCCCAGACCAATTGTGATGGCCAGATGGATGTGAGGGCCAGATTTGTACTGCATGTCCACCCCTGGTACTGGAGCTCCCCGAAGGCTATGGACTGAGAGCAGAAGAGGGAGTGTATCCCTTGAAAGAACTGGGGTACTGTTTCCAGAAGAGAGAATAGCTACTAGGTGGTGAAATCAATGAAACAACAACAAAGGCAAAATTAGAACCAACAGGGTAAGAGAGGGTCATGCTTATAATTAACATGACGTTTGGATCTGAAGAGACCATCCACAGATTCAGGCTTTTACAAGCAGTGTTTCGAGGACATAGATAGGAAATCTTAAAGAATTCACATGCAAAAAATGTGTTAGAACTAATAAATATGATCAGTAAGGATGCATGGTATAAGAAGAATGTACAAAAATCAATTGTTTTTATATACACTAGCAGTGAAAAATTCAAAAAGAAATTAAGAAAATTCCATGTACAAAAGCATCCAAAAGAATAAAATACTTAGGAATAGATTTAATAACGGAAGTATAAAACTTAGTCACTGAAAACTTAAAAAAAAATCATTGGAAGAAATTGAAGAAGATCTAAATAAATAGAAATAGGGACACCTGGGTGGCTCAGTGGGTTAAGCCTCTGCCTTCAGCTCAGGTCATGATCCCAGGGTTCTGGGATCGAGCCCTATGTCAGGCTCCCTGCTCCACAGGGAGCCTGCTTCCCCCGCCACCTCTGCCTGCCTCTCTGACTACTTGTGATCTCTGTCTGTCAAATAAATAAATAAAATATTAAAAAAAATAGAAATAAATCTCATGTTCATGAATTGGAACATTTAATATTGAAATTAAGACTTAGTATCATAATACTTCGATATTCCCTAAATTGATTAAAAAACTCAGTGCCATTCCTATCAAAATCCCAGCTGCCTCTTTTGTATAATTTGACAAGCTGCTCTGAAAATTCATATGGAAATAAAAGGGACCCAGAATAGCCCAAGAGTTCTTGGCAAAAACAAAACAAAACAGCAAAAAATGGAAAAAGAAAGAAAAGAAAAAAGAACAAAGGTGGAAAACTCAGGTTTCCCTATTGCTAACTTATTACAAAGCTATCTTAATCAAGACAGTGTGGTATTGGCATAAAGGTACACATATAGATCAATGGAAGATAACTGAAAGTCTAGAAATAAATCTTTAAATTTTCTTCAAAGTCCTCAAGACAATTAAATAGAGGAAAGAATAGTCTTTTCAACAAATGATACTGGGGCAACTAGATATCCACATACAAAAGAAGGAAATTGAATCCCTACTTACACCATATACAAAATTGGCTGAAAAAAGTTAATAGACCTAAGAGCTAATGCTATAAAACTCTTAGAATGAAATACAGAAATAGATTTTCATGACCTTGTATAAGGTAACAGTTTCTTGGATATGACACCAAAAGCACTAACAACTAAAGAAAAAGTAGACTGGACTTCATCAAAATTAAGAATTTTTGTGCTTCAAAGGACACTGATAAGAAAGTGAAAAGAAAACTCACAGAATGGGATAATATGTTTGCAAATAGTATATCTGACTTGTATTGAAAAGTTATGAAGGACTCTCACAAATCAATAAGACAAATACAGCAATTTAAAAGTGGGCAAAAAAAAAAAAAAGAATAGAGACTTCTCCAAGGAAGATACACAAATGGTAATTAAGCTCATGAAAAGATGCTCGAGATCATAAATCATTAGGGAAATGTAAATCAAACCTATAATGAGATACCACTCATACCTGCTGGGATGATTTTAATAAAAAAGACACACAGTAAGATGTGGGGAAATTGGGACCCTCATACATTGCTGATGGGAATGTAAAATGGTGCAGTCATCATGGAAAGCAGTTTGGCAGTTCCTTAAAGATAAATATAGATTTATTGTATAACCCAGAAATTCCACTCCTAGGTATGTACCTACAAAAGTGAAAACATATGTCCATCCAAAACTTATACAAAAACTTATCCATGGATTGCATGACACATGATTTATGACAGCAAAAATGTGGGCACAACCCAAATGTCCATCCACTGTTGAATGAACAGACAAAATGTGACATAGCTATACAATGGAATATTATGCAGTTATAAAAAGGAATGAAGTACTGAATTATCTTACAACATAGTTGAATCTTGAAAACATTATGCTAAGTGAAACAGACCCAAAAGGCACATACTGTGTGATTCCATTTATATGAAATTTCCAGAGTAGAAAATTCATAGACAGAAAATAGGTCAGTGGTAGCCAGAGGCTGGGTAGGGAGAATAAGTGTCTATTAATAGGAATAGAATTTCTTTTGGGAGTGATGCAGATATTCTGGAATTAGATATTGGGAATGGTTGTATAATTCTATAAATACACTAAAACCTGTTGAATCATATACTTTAAAAGGATGACTTGTATGGTATGTGAAGTATACCTCAATAAAACCATTATTTAAAAATAAAAGTGTGTTTTGAGAATCTGATGAGTTCAATCCAATGCTGATTAGTTCAAAGGAGTTTTGCACACAGAGCTTGGGGTCAAGTCCCATCCCCATCTCCAAAGCTCATTTACATCATTTATAAAGTGGGGAGTGGGAGAAATAATATTGATAAAGCATTTGGGAGGATTAAATGAGATAATATACATACAGTTCCTGAAACATAACAAGTAAACAAAAATGGAATCCAATAATAAATTTTGAAGGCAATCAGATAAAGGAAGACTAACCATTTTAATTTTATTTTAATTTTTTTTTTCAAGCGTACCAGGTCTGTGGTCTCACCATTTTTAGAAACTATATTTGGAGAACAGCTGTGTTTTTAGTGATACATGGCTCCTGGCCTTAAATATGTTACAGGCAATGGGAGCCAAGGGCAGCTATATCCTCCTCCTGACCCCCAGCTCCCGTTACTCTGTGCTTGTCTGCACCAAAGGTATAGTAGGCTCTACAGGAAGGAAGGACAGATTTCCCAAGCAATCTTAGGACCCCTAGTCACTGGCTCAGGGGCTAAGGTGAAGAAATGAATCCATAACTATCGGTCGGCTTCCCTACCCTTTCTTCCCAGTGGTCTCCTTCACTGTGCAACAGAGACTGCTTCCTGGCATTGCTCATGGGGAAGAAATCAAAACTTTGATGTCCCCTCATCCCTATACTCCACTCAGCTCAGACATGGGACTGTGGACTCGACAGAGGTGAGGAAGTTCAGGCAAAGAGTGTATGGTCAAGAAAGGAAAAGAAGAAAGTCTAGCTGGGTCTGGAAGATGCCGCCCGAAGGCCACATCTTTAAACCAAAGTTTACTTTGCATTTACTACAGTATCTTATGGATTCTAAAAATCACCACGGATTTAATGACAGCTTTTGGAGGGAGGATATGGGGTGGAAAAAGAAATGCTCTTAAATTGTAGACAATTCGATTTTATTCATCCAAAAGAGCTTAAATTTGTCTTTAAAATTTTTCTTTGAAAACCACAATCCATTTGGAGTCAAGCCTCTTCCTATTCTGAATCCCAAGGCTCTCCCAAATGACTTTGGCGCGCAGACATTCCCGCAGAGTCATCTTGATGTGCTGCTCTTTATCATGACTCACGCTACTTGACCTCTTTCATGTTCTTAGGATTGATAATATAATTCTGAGTCAAACTGAAGAATATTGGTTTCTCGTCTACAGTTTCTATTCAGTGAAACTTGTGATCCTTTAATTGAATTAGATGCTGAAGAAGTTAAAAGGCTTCTCTGAAGTCTCCGCAAGCTTTATGATAGATGGATAGACAGCTCCCGACTTGTCCTTCACGGCCCGTTAATCAACTAACACCAATCTCTCCTGACTTTGATAATTCCATGATTTATTATGCCAAGATGTTTGGCGAAGTTAGCATGTGCTCAGCAACGGCTAGATATAGCTTACTCATCTTCTTAGCAAGTTGTTTTTGGCTTCTCTCATGGTCTTTTGACCATTTTGCTACTCAAGGTGTAAACATTCTTATTTTTAGGAGAATCTTCCTTTGTGCATCCAGTGGGAAGTACTGTCTTGGGGATAGAAGAAGCCAAAGGAACCAGATTAGACCCTCTTTCCCACTTTCTGTCACCTGGAGTATAGTTAATCATACAGCCTTGGTCAACCAGAAGTTCAGGCCCATGACCTTGAATCTTGAGGGTCTAGGAATGAAAACACCAAGGGTCCAGTGGCAGTGGAAGCACTGAGAGTCCAGGGGCTCCTGCCCTGAGCATCCAGTGGTGGCCACATCAGTGACAGCATCCTCAAAAGAATGTTTCTGCGGAACATGTGGCTGTTGAATGTCTCTGGGCTTTGCGTATTTTCTCAGTCTTTTTTTTTTCTTTTTTAGATTTTATTTATTTGACCAACAGAGATCACAAGTAGGCAGAGAAGGAGGCAGAAGAGAGAGGGGAAAGCAGGCTCCCCATGGAGCAGAGAGCCCAATGTGGGGCTCGATCCCAGGACCCTGGGATCATGACCCGAGCTGAAGGCAGAGGCTTTAACCCACTGAGCCACCCAGGTGCCCCTATTTTCTCAGTCTTAACCAACTGAGTCACCCAGGTGCCCCGGCATATTTAATTATTTTAATTCATTCTTCTTTTTAAAGAAGTATATTCTTCTTTTTAAAGTTAAGATCAAACTACCTTTGGCCCGTAGGAGTTCCTTCTAGAGACCTGCTTGAATCCTTTTGACCCAGAGGTCTTTGCTAACTCTCTTGCCTTCTGGGACCATCTCATGTTCTGGGCCCACTCTTTATATTTTCTGGCCAGATGAGGAATTGACCACTTATCCAAAGAGCCCTCCTTCCTTTTAGTGGGAAACGGTATTTAGAAACCGCAGTCTGGGCTGTGTCATTCTTTCTAGGCCATGTCATTCTTTCTAGGCCTTTTTTGTACATAGAGCTAGGAAGTGGGTATTTTTTTTTTAAAGATTTTTATTTATTTATTTGACAGAGAACACAAGTAGGCAGAGAGAGGGGAAGGGAAGCAGGCTCCCTGCTGAGGAGAGAGCCCGACTTGGGGCTCGATCCCAGGACCCCGGGATCGTGACCTGAGCCGAAGGCAGAGGCTTAACCCACTGAGCCACCCAGGTGCCCCGGAAGTGGGTATTTTTAAAAGAGAAAAAACATCATGTGTTCCTCCCTCTATCTCCAACAAGCCTTTAAGGTCAGAGGGCTTACCCAAGTTTTCTGATTCTGTACTTGGGTATTGCTGCCCCATAACAAAAATCCTCAGCCCCAGTTACAGCAACATAAATACTGACTTGCTTCATCCTGCAACATTCTTACAACACTCCCAGAATAACAAAATCGATATTACAACCAAAAATATGATTTCTGAAAACAACTTGCAATTTCTTTGCCGTTGTCTTTAACCTTAAGCTATATCCCAGTGGGGACATGCAGGCAAATCACTGTATTTTGAAATGGTTTAACGTAATTCTTCGCTGTGAAGCCACTAGCCTGATACACAGTTTAGTTCACTTATTTCCTCTTATTTTAGATTTTGTGGGATCGCTTCTTGCAAATTTGATTTAATTTATTATATGATTTTGCTAAAATATTGTTTTATAAATATTAAGATTTAAAAAACATATACTTGCTTAAAAATAAAATATCTGGAACAGATTGCACTCAGAGAAGTCTAGTTTCCATGCCTCTCCCCTCCACATCATGTTTTTTACCACTTGCATTAGGTAACTTTTTTTGTTGTGTATTCTTTCATTGTTTTTCTTCTTTGTAAGCAAGTAAATATCTATTCATATCTGTTCCTTTCATAGGCTAAAACGTAGCATTCCATAATCATCCTTTTGCACCTTACTTTTTTTTTTTTTTTTTTAAGTAGACTCCTCACCCAGCATGGAGCCCAGTGGAGGGGCCTCAACTCAGAACCCTGAGATCAAGACTTTGAGCTGAGATCAAGAGTCTGATGTTTAGCAGTTAGGCGCCCCGAACCTTACTTTTTTACTTATGAATGCATACTAGAGATCACACCTTATCACTATGTGGAAATGTAGGAAATTCTCATCCTTTGTTGTAGTTATATTCAATAAAGTTGCCATCAACACTGAACCAGAAAATCCTGAATCCTTCCTCTTAGGGGAAATACATGGTTAGAGTCCTTTGAGCCTGTTGTCATAAATTCTTTTTGTCAGCCAATCAGCACATAAACTTATTTTATGTGTGTTTCTGTTTAAAGGCCCCTTATTTAATATATGTTGTTAATTCACTAACATGAGACTCAGACACTAACTCGTGCCCAAACAAAGCTTATCTAACAAAACATACATATTTCTCTGCCAGGCAAATCACAGCTTTCTTTTGCTTAGGAACTCTTAATCGTACTTTGGCATTATGTTTGGGTGTGTTTTAAACAGTTAAAATCATCAAGCAGACAAAAGTGTGAAAAATACTAATACACTAAATACTGTGTAAAGAACACAAGTTTATAGTATGAGAACAGAAAGTAGAAGGCAGAGAGTTTGACTCTCTTGTTTGACCCTAACCAGGAAGGTACATATCAGACAACTCAAGTGTTTTGTTCTTCTATGCATGTGTGTGTCTGGGAATGACTGTGAAAAGGGCTATCAGTATTGACTTGGGGGGCACAATTGAATGGTAGCTAGTGGTTTAATTGGCAAATACAGAATTGCAAAAAAAAAAAAAATAAGCAGCAGCTGCTTTCCTCATCCCTTTTTTACAGTTGTGTAGTACTCCATCAAGAGCATGTACTATTGTTTTTTTAATTGGTCCCCTGTTGATGGCATTTGGGTAATTTCCAGTCTTTTCTATCATAACTAATACCACAGTGAATAGGCTTAGGCATTTGTGTACTCAAATTTTTTACCCCTTCTCCTTGGAATGGAGTCCTTGAAGTGGGATTGCTAGTCACAGGATAAATAGGTAGATAGATATTGTAAGCATTGGCAATTTCCTCTCCTTGAAGGTTGTAGCATTCTGTAATCCACCAGAATAGATTAAAGTATCTCTTTCTCGCAGCCTCACCAAAGGAATATGTTGTCTATTTTTTTTTTTAATTTGTCAATCTATGTGGTTATTTCAAATGTAGTTTTAATTTGCATCTCTTCTGTTCTCAGTGACATTAAGCATCTTTGCATATTGCTATGGGGCACTTGTATTTCTTCTTCTCTAGTTTTTGGTTTACCTGTCTCGTGGGAGGAAATTAATATTCTCAGTGACATTGCACATCTTTGCATATTGCTACGGGCACTTGTACCTCTTTTTCTGTAATTTTGGGCTTACCTATCTTGTGGGAGGAAGCTTCTTCTTGGCAGGGAAGATAGCAAGTCAAGTAAGATATTGTCAAAGTGGATTTTCCTAACCAGGGGGCAGAGGGATGAAAAATACAAGTAGTGGGCAGTATTCCTGGGACCAAGCAGGCGGCAGTGTTCACATAGGAAATATGGTCCTATCCATGAGGCCAGTTTAGTATCCTTGGAAGGTATAGGGCTCTGAGCCAATGATGTGGAGCTTAAAACATATTTACAGTCACAAGACAAAAAGTATGCGAATGGAGGCTAGGATTGAGAAACCAGGTCTAAGAAAAAGAAAGTGGAAGCATTGCTGTGAATTAGTTCAGGGTGGTGGAGAAAGGAGATAATGGAATTGTACAGGGAAGAGCACTGGCTCAGAAAGCGTGCTACGGTGAGACTCCTTTCCTCTCATCACATAGCTGTACGATCTTGCCTGAGTTCATCATCTTCCTGAACCTCATTTTTCTTATAAACAGCAGATGTGACCCCCTAGAGTTTATGTGAAGATTAAATGAGATTTTTGCCTAAAGGACGTTGCGCCATGCCTGCCATAGACTAAGTAATCTGCAAGTGACGGCTGGTACTATGATGTAGAGGAAACACCCCCTCCTTCATCAGGATAGGCCGAAGAATTGAGGGGGGCAAGAAGTGAAAGGAGGGACCTAGCTAGATCCACCCACGAAGAGCAGGGGTTGCAATGAGGTGGGAGAGGACTCCCACCCTGTGGACTGTACTATGAGAAATAGAAAAGTCCTTCTCTTCCTTTGCAGAAAAGGAGCTTTAAGTGGCTTCTTTAAAGGGCATAGTTAGCAATTTTCTATAATGTCTTTGTTGGATTTGAGGTCTTTGCCACCAGATCCAGGCACACTACTCTTTTCAAGCATACTCTGACTTAGCTGTGGTTCAGTTAGTCCTTCCCCATTTCAGTCCCTGTTTTTGGGTGGTGATGAGATCTCACTCCCACTTTCCTAAATACAAGGGAAGTCAAGGGAACCCGGTCGAAGTTGTTCATACTTAGATCTATTTATTTGCCATGGTGATTAGTTCAGTGGCTAGTTATGTGACCTAGACAGAGCCAGTAGAGTATAATGAGCTTTTTGTTGGGCCTCCAGGGAAAGATATTCTTGCTTTTTCCACAAGGAAATTAAAGCCAAAGGGATGTAATTCTGAAAACATTGCAGTTGTCTCTGATCATAATGGAAGAACTTTTTTAAAAGAGGGGAGGGGAGAAAAAAAATGAAGCCACCATAAGGCGGGTCAAGTTGTAATTTAAAGAAGAGAAATTAGGTTTTGTGGTAGCCTTTTAACCCCTGATCAAGCCACTCCTGCAGCTGGTCCAGCTCCTGAAATGCAAGTGGATAAATTCCCTTTGTGCTTTAGGTGTGTGGAAAGAGGTCTGTGTGACACCAAATGAATATTAACTGACAGAGTGACCAATGGATGTTGCCCCCCCCTTCCCAGTTCATTTGATTTTTAAACGCAGAGCACCTCTCATGTGCCAGGCCACTGCTTATCTCACTCGAAATTCAAAGCATCTTCCAGGTTCCAGGGAAATAGGTGCTTAATCTCCAGACACTGAAAGCCTGGGAAACAAGCACAGGATGACTCTTGTGTACTAAATTTTTATCCAATCAATTCTACTTTGAGAGGCAGCAGGTGTAGCATTTCATTACAGTCACTCCAAACTCTGAGCTCTTGTTCCCGTCTCTGCTCTGGCCCCTGCCTGCTGGCACTGACGTGGCCTGTTGAGAGACTATTATTAAGATAGAATTTGTATAGATTATTTTCAAGCTAACAAAAGAATTTCCTTGTTATTTATTCACAGGGCCTAGTGTGCAATATAAATTTAGCCAATTTGAAGAGCCTGGTTCGCTGATCTTGTTAGAGAGAGCCAAAGGCTATTGTCTGCTGTTCACACCAAGATAGAGCCCCTGCTGGAAATCTCATTTCTAATTGCAGAAGGGTCAGTTTAGAATACAGAGAGACCCCTGCTTCCCAAGCTTATAGAGCATAAAGAAGCATGTGTTCTGAATCCCTGGAGAGCTTATAACTTCCGGGATGCAATAAAACTAAACGCTCCCTTGACCCACCCCCTGCAAAGAACTCTCTGGAATCCCTTGCCTAACGCATATGGCAGACACAAAATTGGAAACTGGCCAGGAGATGTCCCAGAATTGACCTAAGATGAAGCACTGAAAACATGCATGAGACCAGGGGCTCCTTTAGCTCAGGAATCTGGCTCGAGCTCCTGTTTCATGGGAATGTGTGGTTTGTGAGCATGACAGTCTCAGAATGGCTGAACTGTTTTTTTAATCATCCCAGAAATCCCGAAGTTACTAACCTATTTGAAAAATTCTATCTACACTTATACTAACGGCTCGACTTTTATATTCCTAATGTTTATTAAAAATACCTAGTAGATATTAAAAAGTATGAAGAAGAAATAATCATACTAAGGAGAAATAGTCATCATTTACTTTGATATGTCCATGAGAAGTACTTGCCATGGAGGAAGCCCGATTTTGGTGTTAGTTATAATTGTTGATGTTGCTTACGAAAGATGGCAGAGGGGTGCCTGGATGGCACAGTCGGCTGAGCATCTGACTCTTGGTTTCTACCCAGGTCATGATCTCAGGGTCATGAGATCAAGCCCGCATTTGGCTCCCTGCTGACTGGGGAGTCTGCTTGAGGTTCTGTCTCCCTCTGCCCTTCACCCCTGCTTATGGGCACATGCACACTCTCTCTTTAGAATAAATAAATCTTAACATAAGGCAAAAACAGTGGCAACTGTTTCATAGAGTTTTATTTATGGCTTTGTTCCTCTTCACAATGGATGTGTTTCCATGCCTTGAAAAACATTTCCATTGTTTTCAGTAGCCATATAATAATTACCCATTATGTGAATATATTATAATTTATTTACCTCAATCCCCTGTTGGTGGATATTTAAGGTCTCTCTCACTCCCTCTCTCTTGCCTTGTCTCATTTTCTCTCTTAGTTTTTCTAAGTGTGCTCTTATAAAGATTACTATGCTGAGCACTTTTTATAGGAAAAAAAACAACAACAGCCTGTCTTTTTACAGCCCCCACGGATAAATGCCTACAAGTAATTACCTCCAGGTCAAGGAGCATGATCATTATAAGACATCTAATGTATTGTTAAATTGCCCTCCAGGAGCCTTTCAGTGTTTTATATACCCACTATTTATGTGTTACTTCAGGCATGTTGCTTAACTTCTCTCTGAGTCTTAGTTTGTAAATACGAGAAAGAGGAATAACAATAACCAATTGCAGTCATGAAAGTGAAAAGTTACATATATATACACAAACAAATCCATTTATATGTATACACATCTCTATTTGTCTATGTTTCTGTCTATTTCTGTGTTTAAGTGTATGTGTGAGTGTATAAGCACACTCATGGTCAGTGGAAGTTATTAA
Source organism: Enhydra lutris kenyoni (assembly GCF_002288905.1). NCBI lineage: Eukaryota > Metazoa > Chordata > Mammalia > Carnivora > Mustelidae > Enhydra > Enhydra lutris. Next base: position 2,633,524 of record NW_019154129.1, on the reverse strand, counting down.
AATTCTTGACTTTGCTGTTCTCTAGCTCTGTGGCTCAGAAAAGTCATTTGAACTGTGTTGTCTCCTCTGTAAACTGGGAAGAAATGATGTCTTACAAGGTTGTTAAGAAGATTAAGTGAAATAATGTACACAGATGTCCTTTGTCACCTCTTGGCCTTGTTCTAAATATCTTAATTCTTTCTTGGGATATGGAAACCAAAAGCAGATACAGGATGTCTTAAGTATTATTTATGAGAATTCATGGCTGTAGACCATCTACCTCCTTGATAGAAAACTATGATTTCCTCATTTCTTCTGTCAGAATACATAGAAGACCCATCCAATTTAAATTGTTATGTTCATTTTAGAAATAAACTTCTACATAGATCGTGAAATAGCAGGGCGAGGGAGATTAAAATCTTACCATTTGACACCAGATGTCATTCTAGAGAAGTAAGAAGCCTATTACATGCAGGGAAACTTTTCAGAAGGCTTATTTCCTTTGAGTATGGGGGAAAGGAAGAGGGTGGGCTGAAATACAAAAAAAGCCCTGTGCCCCAGATTTGAGGTGATGCTAGAACAGATAAACAAGCAAGCAAATAAAAACAACCCCAGTCCATCTGAGCAGAGAAAAGGGTGCTTAGGGAAAATATAAACTTTGGGAGTGTTGGGAATTTTAGGAAAGACAGGATGTGAGGTCAGAGTTCAAGTTAATTTCATCTAGATCTCTAGAGAAGGCAGAGTAACTCTAGATCATTTCTATTACTCTAGAAAATGAAGCCACTGTGAATTAGAAACCTAGAGACTTAATTATAGATATCCATTCTCTCTATTTTTCCTTGTGCCACCCATGTACAGAATCTCTCACAGAAGGGAACCCCCCAACACACCTCCCAGTTAAACACTGCTGATTGAACTCATCCATTTATCTCCATTCCTCCCTGGGAACTCCCACCTAAATGACATTGAAGGGATAAATGGTATAAATAGAGTGAGAAATTAAAATAAGGGAGAAGACAATCATGGATAATGTATGTCAACCAAGTTTTGAGTAATGGAATGGAGATCAATGAATGGTAACTGAAGTAACAACATGAAGAAAACCAGAATCTTTTTTTAAAAGATTTTATTTATTTATTCATGAGAGAAAGAGAGAGAGAGTGGCAGAGGGAGAAGCAGACTCCCTGCTGAGCAGGGAGCCCGATGCAGGGCTTGATCCCAGGACCCCGGGATCATGACCCAAACCAAAGGCAGATGCTTAACCACCTGAGCCACCCAGGTACCCAAGAAAACCAAAATCTAAGGTCTTGTCGAGGTTGGGGAAACATAAATAAAAATTAAGGTGATTTGGGTCACAGAACCTCAGAAAGTTTCAGGAATTGGAGGTATCACCTACCTCAGAAAGCATGAACAAAGGATCTACTGATATCAGGAGAGTCGGTTCATCGACCCCCAGATTCCCAGCTCCATCCTGGGAAGCTAGGCAGGGAATGGGAGGGGAAGGTTCAGGAAAAACTGAGATGGCTCCTTATTCAGAAATATTAAGCACAGAGAGTGGTGGGCATGCTCCTGGAATGTTGGCAGCCTGGATTTTTCCTCTGGACACAAAATTAAAAGAATCTTCTTGAAAGAAACAGAAAAAACCCCTAAAAAGATAACTACAGATACTAACATTTAGGTTTATTGCAGGAGGAGAGCTTGGTCCATGATAGTGAAATTCTTTCTTGAATTTCAGCTGATGAGCTCTGTCCACAGATCCTCCAATCAGCATGTGAGTGTGACTATGTGTGTGTGTTTGTGTTTGTGTTTACTTCATTCAAATATTAGTGCATTGCCAAGTACAGTTAGCCATCTGAGGAAAGTGTTCATGAGCAAAAAACTAAAACATACAAACAGTAAAAAGGAGGTTGAGAAAAACAGAGACAATACAAGAAGCAGAAGAAAACTTCAAATACATGATAATTATGATTCTCAGAGTATTTAGAGAAAATATTTCATTTCTTCAACAAGAGAAGTAGGCTATAAAGGGTGAGCTGTAAGAGCACAAGGAGCAACTCTTAGGAATTAAACATATGAAAGATAAGACAAACTTTCAAAAGCTTAATTGAAAGAGAAAGTTCAGGAAATTTCCAAGACGGTAGAAAGCACAGTCAAAGAGATGTAAATTAGGGAAGATTTCAGGAAAGTAGAGGAACGGTTCAGAAGTTGTATATATAACTACCAGAAATTGCAGAGAGAGGAAACAGAAAATGTCAGAGAGAAGCTTATCAAAGGATGAATGCTGTAACTTTTCCCAGAAGTAAAAGGTATGAAGCTCCAGGCTATAGAGATTTACTGAGTACCCAGTAAAATAAATTTTCAAACTCATTATAAAGCACATCATTTTTAAGTCACAGAATGCTGAGGATGCAGAGATCATCCTAAAAACTTCAAGGGAATAATAACAGGTCATATGAAAAGGATTAAGAATAAGGAATCGACCCTGGACTTCTCAGCAGAAGTACTAGAAGCTAGAAGACAATAGATCCCTGCTCTCAAAACTATAACCTAAAATTCAACGCCCACTCAAATTATTACTCATGAGTGAAGAGATAATGAAAACTATTTTTATAGTACAGAATTGTCAGATCATTATGTTGTACACTTGAAACTGGTGTAACACTGTATGTCAGCTATGCCTCAAAATAAATTTTTATATATTTACCCAAGAAGGCTTTTGGACCATGTGCCTTTGTTAAAAAAGACTGGGGGGCCAAGAAGAAGGAAAATATGGAAACATGGAAATGGGATCCAGCAGAGCCAAGAGGTTAAAGACAGTCCCAGGAAGATGGGAAGGTGTTGAAGGGGAGGAGGGAAGGAGGTGATGTGGGACGCTCCTTACACAGTAGATATGCGGAGCAACCCGTCCATATTGGAGAAGATGACCCAGGTGTCAGTACCTGGCGTCTTTACCTCCTAGGTAAAGGACTGAGAGCTTACTGATGAACTTCATCATGTTAAAATTTGTTTGGAGTTGTGGAGATTTCAGGGAAGAATTCACATTAGCTGCCTACACAGTTAAAAAGGAAAAATGCAATAACTTTGTGAAGAACTAAACCTGAATGGGGGAGAAATGGAACCATTGTCCTCTGTTTGCCTCAACAGCCACAGTGATGCACTTGCTGGTCATTAATTTAGCCAAAATGCAGTATTACAGAATTGGCAGGATGTGAGTGTGTGTGGCGGGGGGTGGGGAGGAGAATGCATTTTTTTAAAAAAGATTATTTATTTATTTGACAGAGAGAGAGAGAGATCACAAGTAGGCAGAGAGGCAGGCAGAGATAGAGGGGGAAGCAGGCTCCCCATTTAGAGAGCCCAACATGGGGCTCGATCCCAGGACCCTGAGATCGTGACCTGAGCCGAAGGCAGAGGCTTATCCCATTGAGCTATGCAGGCTCCCCGAGACTACATTTTTTAATACCATTAACAGGAAGTTAAAATTGATACATTAAGAAACAATTGGTAATCATATTAAATGTATAAGCATATTGAATATATAAATGTATCAAAGTAACACACTGCATTTTAAATTTACAAACCACAACATGTCAAATTTATCAAATTAAAAAATTAAAAATCTTGAAAACATTTCCATCCCCCCCAAAAGAAAAGAAAACAGTATGAGCATATTATTTCAAAATATGGAGGGAAACTAGAAATGACCAGGAATGGAAAAAAGTTAGAATTTATTTCCTCTGAGGAGCATTCTTTAGTGGTGGGGAGGAGCAAGGAAAGGGATGGCCTTTCTTATTTTAAAACCTTTTAATACTCTGACTTTTTGAATTATAAACCCTTGATACTTTGATAACTGTCAACATTAAATTTAGAGAAAGAAGATCTTTCAGAATGGGATTTGGCCGCCAATATTGAAGGCAAACCATTGGTGAGACACCTCACCTTTCAACTTCTGCATTCAGCGATTACTAAACACTGATTCTGTGCCAGATTCTGTCTCCTGTGATATTTCACGTAGTCTCCCAATCACCCCCTCCAGGTGGGCCTTTGTATCCTCATTTTGCAGAAGCTGAGACTCAGGGAAGCTAAGTAACCTTGTGAGTAAATCCCAGCGCATGGACTCAAGCATGTCAAGTCCCAAAGTCATGCTTTGCCCATCAGCCTGGGCTTTCTGGAGTTGGTGTCTCTTTATGCTCCAGACTCACTATAGAATCATAGAATTTTAAATTCAGGAGTCTTACAAATCATCTGGTTCAAAACCTTTTATTTTACCAGTGGGTAAATTCAGGTTCTGTCACGTGACTGAAGAAATGGGATTATTAGCAGCCGACCTGGCCCAGCATCGGCAACTTCTTCTCATCCACATGACACTGTCGATCTTATGGGGAAAAGTCAGGAAGTTAGGGCTCCTCTGGTGAACAGAAATCATGACTATTTATTTATCCCCTGAATGTAGCTATTTCAAGAAGAGAGAAAAGTGGAACTCCAACAATAGAAAAAATTTTTAAAGATTTTATTTATTTATTTGAGAGAGGGAGAGAGAGAAAGAGCAGTGGGGAGGGACAGGGAGAGAGAATCAGACTCCTTGCTGAGCAGGGAGCCTGATGTGGGGCTCGATCGCAGAACTGTGGGACCATGACCTGAGCTGAAGGCAGACCCTTAACTGACGGAGCCACTCAGATGCCCCTCTAATAATGGAAATTTTATAAGATCTGGAGGTCTGAGTGTGCTGGCCGTGGTCTTGCTTACTCTGAACTGTATTTTGTGCCCCATGTAACATTTTTCTGGAAACTCCTCATAATCTCATGAAGTAACATGGGGTGGTAGCTCCCTGGGAGATGAGAGTCTCCCGGGCAAGAGTCATCTGCTTTTCCTAGAGGGACTTCCTGGCACAAACCCCATTGTTGCATTCCAGAGCAGAAAAGCCCAAGATGAAGCATCCACAAGAAAAAAACCCCAGTGTTTATTGAACACCTACTATGGAGGCACGGTGCCAGGAACTTCATGCTCGTGATTTCACTTTATGTTTGGAGCACCAGAAGTCCAGGTAATCTGGACTTTCTCCAGGCCCCGACCCTTCTTAAAAGCTGGACTTCTCTGATCATCTGTTTTCTCTTCTGTCAAATGGGAGTAACAGTGTGATACCTATGGAGTAGCTCCAGGCTTCATGGTTATGCTGGCCATTCTGGTCCTTTTTCTGTCTGTCACTCAGGATGACTCTGAAGCAAAGCAGACCCAGTTGGAAGCACACACTGAAGTCAGCAGACTAGACCAGTGTCCTCCATTCTCTGCTTCTGCTGACCCTTTCACCTGGAGCACCCTTGTTCCCCGGCCTGCCTGACTTCCAGCATACCACCTCGCTCTTGGGTGAGATTGTCCCGTTAATCCTCTAGGACTACTAGCCTTGGACATCATCTTCCCTGGCAGTCTTCTTCATGCCTGCCAGTCTGGGCTAGAAGCTCATCCCCTCAGCATCTCTGTTGCTTACCACCCCAGTTTCTCATTATTCACCCATGTGCCTCTTTCCCATCCCGTGATGACAGCTGTGAGGGGTTCGAACAAACAAGTCAAGTGTCCTTCCGGTCTGTGGTGGTCTAAGTAATGACCCACCTCCCCGGGGAAGACCCTGTCAGTATGTAACTGCGCAGAGCAAAGGGGGCTTGGTGGACCTCAATATGGGGAGATTTGCCTGGGCTATCCATGTGCGCCCAGGGCAATCATGGCGTCCTTGTAAGAGGAAGACAAGGAGGACCGAGTCAGGAAAAGGAGAGGTTGGAGGAGTGGACTTTGAAGATGGGGGCAGAGCCCATGAGCAAGGAATGCTCTAGAAGCTGGAAGAGGCAAGGCAGTGTGTTCTCGTCTAAAGCCTGCAGGGGAAACACAGCCCTTCTGACACCTTAATTTAGGACTTCCAGCCTCCAGGACCATCAGAGAGTAAACGTGTGTTGTTTGAAGCTACTGAGTTTGTGGTCATTTGTTACAGTAGCCATAGGAGAGGAATGCACAGCTCCAGGACTTTGATAGTGCCTGACACATAGTAGGCACATAGTAGGCACATAGTAGGCACTTAATAAATATTTTTTCAAGGAGTTGAATGAGTCATTTGGAAAGCAAGGTTTGCGTCTCTGCCCCACATGCATCCCACTCTAGGTAAAGGTTTATGAGTAAGCAGTCAACAAATGGTGGAAAGGACATTGCTCTGAAAATCTATAGTGGGGATTTTACTCTTGTAGCCAGGCGACACTGGTTTGAGCAGCTTCTCTGTGAGTAAATCCAGTAGATTTGCTCTCTGACTTGGGAAAACCTGTTTAATCTCTCCAGGCCTCTCTTTTCTCACATGGGAGAAGGCAAAAGTTAGTCCAGTATTCTTCCTGACAATGAGGTTCATAAAGACAGATGATGTTATTCAGCCAAAATATTCCTCAGAAGACAAGATACTATATAAATACCAGGTAGGATCGTTGTTGCATTAATAATAAATATTTAAGAAATAAATCCATGTTTTCAAAAACAAAGCAAGACACCCAGAGCCACCCGTCACTTAGGAAAGATTGTACTCTCTTCCTGAACTAAAACACTTACTGCTTTTAATAGCTTCACTTTTTAATATTCTGTAACTTAAAAAATGGGGCACTGGATTTTGGATTAAATATTAAAATATTAAATATTAAATTGGACGGCAGAGATCCATCACATACTTGAACCTGCCTGGTTTACTCAGGCTCTCGTAGATGCTCTAAGAAATCTAATCGCTGTTCATATTCACTGAGGTCATTTCTTCTTCTTCTTCTTCTTCCTCTTCTTCTTCTTCTTCTTCTTCTTCTTCTTCTTCTTCTTC
>NW_019154129.1:2309886-2626703 GCF_002288905.1 Enhydra lutris kenyoni | reverse complement strand
CTTCTTCTTCTTCTTCTTCTTCTTCTTCTTCTTCTTCTTCTTCTTCTTCTTCCTCTTCTTCTTCCTCTTCTTCTTCCTCTTCTTCTTCTTTTTGCCAGACACACAGGCACCATATACATCTTTCTATTGATCAATCTCAAAGGGTTGAATGAAACAGACCCACTACTAACGTCTGTACTTGACATAGCCCATCTAGCATGATGCATCCAGAGGTTACATTTTAACAGACATGGCCAATTATTCTGAATGAGGGACTGGGGCGTGCTTTGTCTCCTTGGTCCCTGCCCGTCTCTTCTTGACTTCTCATGACAGCCGCTTTAGGAAGCCTGAGCTGTAACTCTGGGCTGATGGCTGTGCACCTGTCGACTACAGCAGCGGTCTAACGACCCTCTGGGCGTCATCATTATCCAAATTCCAGCCGCGCTCACGTAAGGCCCTGAGATCCTGTATACTTGACTGATGAAGTCTGGGGTTTCTGTACCTGAGGAAAATAGCTCTGAAGCTTATCTTCACTCTCTCTGCCTCCCCTGTCTGAGTGTCAAATCCTTGCTCAGACTCAAAGCCTTCTGCCATTCAAAATCCATTCTTGGCAAGGGAGCTGATGCTAGTCATTTATAATTCATCTTTTAAGGTGAACCATGTGGTTTAGTGAAAAGACAGAGAGACCTAACGCCACTCTTAAGCTGGGTGAACTAGAGCCAGTTTTTTTCACCTTTGAAACTACTTCCTCATCTGTTAAAGAGGATGGGAGAATTCAATGTCATAATGTTTCCATTGCCAGTATGTAACCATTCACAAGCTGGGAGGTATAAATCAGGGAACACGTCTGTTAGTGATCTGATCAGTGTAATTCTACATCCCAGTGCCTGGCAGTACCTCGTCTGAGCGTGTGTTGGAGGGTTTATTAGTGGGGAAGGGGAGAGAGTGCTTCTCCCTCCTGTGACACTCAACCACCGTTGTTCCATGCTATCCGAGGACTGGCTTCACGATTATAGGTCTGCAGTTGACATACGCATGCACTGTCAGTAATCCGAAATGCAACATAGCGCTCAGTGGGCTGGGACACCTGAAGTTTCCAGGCTTAGCCATAGTCTGTGCCCAGAATCGGCTTCTGTGACTGTTGAGATGGTGGCTTTGATCTAAATGATCAAGTTTCCCTTTTATTTCATAGTGAATCAGAAGGGACTTTCATATGTTTTCATGTTCACTGGTCATTCAGGGCCATCTTTGTTCATCAGAGGTAGTCTACTATCATTGAAACTTAAACAATAAGGGGTCCGTTCTCCCTATGGGAATTTGCCCATATCCATTGGTTACCCTAATAACCATTGAGTTTCACATCCCAAGGACTCATAGAATGAAGTGATCGTTGTCAAACCATAATCTTGTTCTGATAACATAGATAAAACATGGCATAGTAGTGGGTGCACAACTTCCTTCTTACTTCCCTTGTAACACATTTATTGTTACCTTCTGAATTTCTGTTTCTTCAAAATTTCCCCTTTCTTCCAAGCTCAGGCAGATGCCACCTTCTCAGTGATATTTTGCCTAGCTATTCCAGATCACAGTTGCCTATTTTTTTCTCTGAATCCTTCTATTAGCTAATTCAGCTTTCAGTCTCTCTGTACGGATGGTCTATTTGTATCTCTCATGTTGTCTCATGGTAACAGCATGAAATAGACACAGTAAGTTTTACATGTTAGACCTTGGACCACGCCCTTTACATATTTTATTCCCTAACGGATTTGCAGAGCAAATACTCAAACATCCAGTGCTACCCTAGGTTGCTGAATATACAGCACTAAGACATGCCTAGCTTCTACATTCTTGAACCATATGGTCTTGACCAGCATGGCGATTATAGCTGGTGGCCTGCTACTGTATGGTCCATGAGCTAAGAATTTTTTTTTTAACCTTTTTTAAAGGATTCTAAACCAATGAGTGAGGAAACTTGCAGCAGAGATCTCACGTGGCCCACAAAGACTCAAATATTCACTATCTGGGTCTTTATAGAAAAAGCCCGCTGACCCCTGGTGATCTTGCTTTATCTTCCTGTCTTGCAGGATAGATTTTTTTTGTTATAGGTATTTTACTTATGATGAACGAAACTGAGACTCCAAGAGGTAAACTTCTGTTTTCCAAGATGATTCAATTAATGCTTTTCTGAGCTGGCAGTGCAGACTAGAATATGTGTAGTTTATCTGGGGCCGATACCTGCTCCTACTAGACTTGGTGGGAGAGTCTAATGTTCACATTTTAGCTCTGCCTAATGTAACTATGGAACCCCTTATCCTCCTGCCTCCGTGTTCTTTCTGAAATATTATTAATCAGCCATAGTGGTCAATTGTTGATGGGCTCAAGGAAAAAGACTGAGGAGAAGGTGGTAGAATGGTGGTCTTAGAATTCAGAGCCATAGTAATTAGTCCTCTCTGGGCCTCAGAATCCCCCAACCTAAAATTCAGCATTTGGAATGTTTGACTTCTAAAGTACCTTCCAACCTGAAAATTTCTTTCCAGGGATGTGTATCCTTTACTCCAATGGACTCTATATATTCATCTTTATCTCTACAGTGGTAACTGTGGACCAACTGAATAATGGTTCAGTGTTTTGTATTGGAGCACAGAAAGTCCTATGCATACCTCTAAAAAGTTATTAATTAATTCTGTTGGAAGGGTTGTTGGCATTATTTCATGTTGTTCTAGCTTGTGCTTTGTCATAAGGAGGGGGAAGAGTCCAAGACAACCAGAATGTGTGGTGACCAATTGCTAATGGTGGCCAGTGAGCCACTCCCTCTCCCACTCCCCAGGATATCCAAAACTGACAGCCGCTCTGCCTGCAGTTTTTATTCTGATCCCCAACCACGTTTACATCGGCCGATGGAAAGTGTGTTTTGTGTATTTGCAGTGGAGGATATGTTTGCTGAGGTATCCGACTCGTAGAAATATGGCCCAAATAGCTTGAGACACTTACCCATCTATGTCTATGTACTTTACAGCCCGTTCCCCAAATCTGGTTCTCATTATCCTGCCTAGGTCTTGCTTGTCTGGATCAGGTTGTTTGAGATCTGAGAGGGAGGCAAGGGATTTGCTGTTTAATGGGAACGGATGATTGGCATTCCCAAATGTTTTTGAGGACAATGGCTCTGTGTGTGGGCTGTGTATTAGAATCATCTGAGGAGCTTTTAAAAATGCCAAGGCCTGGGTCTCATACCCAGGGATTCTAATTTAATTGATTTTGGTGGGCAAACAATTTTAAATCTCCACTGGGTATTTTAATGTGCATATGAGTTTGGAAACCACCATTCTAAGAAAAATTTGGTCTACATGTAGATCAAATGGCATAGTAAGAAAGGTATCCAATTCTGGATTACTCAGTTTAAGATAGAATCAAACTCCTATGCATTTATGTAAAAAGAACATACACTGTACTGTTCTAATTTTTGATCTTAAATGTACAAAAGTTAAGGTTCTGTGGATTCTCTCAAAGAAAAACTGTGGGGTAAAACCTGCTCTGCTACTTTTTTGCTAGCTGATTTTGAAATACCCAGGCTAAACGGTGGGTAGGTGAACATCGATGATCATCCTTGACAGTATTTCTCATGATTTACAGAGCTCACCCAGTTTCAGTTGTGTTCACGGCTACTTAAGCCGCACTCATGGGCCTCCATTTCATATTATTGTTTTAAAACGTGGATTTTTGTTCCTTACTAACCCTACCCATTTTGTTTCCTGAGTTTTGAAATTTTATTTTAGTTTAGTTTTGTTTTTTTAATTATTAAATCCCATTCAGCAGCATTTTGGTGAACTACACAGACTGTAGGAAAAAAAATAATTTCTTGCATTTACCACACAGTAACATCCGTAATGACAGCAAAGGCAACGTTGGTGGATTTCACTGGGTGTCCTGGACAAGTGATTCCCAGACTTGGATAAAGGGGTGGTGAGGGCTGGGACAGAGGCAGATTGATGTTGTGGGCCACTGAACGTGGGTCTGGGGACATGGTACCAAAACGACCTATGATACCATTGGATTACCATCTCCCATTGTATTACCCCTGTAATCAGAAGGAAATGAAAGAAAGAAATGAGCTGCACATGTAATTGTGTGATTCCGCTGGTCTGAAGAGGGGGGTTGAGGGCCTATTTGGTAATGAGAAATGGCTGCAGGAGACCCTTCAGTAACGTGCACAGGGGACTGTATACAGGTTGGCATTCAAAAGCTTCTACTGAAGAGGGTCCTCTGGTTTCATGGAGGCAGCGTCACTATGGGCTTATTTTTTTAAAAAAGATTTTATTTATTTATTTGAGGGGCGCCTGGGTGACTCAGTGGGTCAAAGCCTCTGCCTTTGGCTCAGGTCATGATCCCAGGGTCCTGGGATCGAGCCCCTTATTGGGCTCTCTGCTCAGCGGGGAGCCTGTTTCCTCCCCTCTTGCTCTGCCTGCCTCTCTGCTTACTTGTGATCTCTCTCTGTCAAATAAATAAATAAAATTTTAAAAAAAGATTTTATTTATTTATTTGAAAGAGAGAGAGAAAGCACACGTAGGAGGAGGGACAGAGGGAGAAGCAGTCTTCCCACTGAGCAGGGAGTCCGGTGTGAGGCTTGATCCCAGGACCTTGGCTTATGACCTGTGTCAAAGGCAGATGCTTAACCCACTGAGCCATCCAGGCGCCCCAGGAATGAACTTATTTTTAGAGAAGAGTCCCCCCAACAGTCTGTGGTTGGTGAGTGTTGTAAAGGCATGTCTAAGCTGATTGTGGAATCCCGGCCTCCTGTGGAAACCATGAGGGCTTAGGAATAAATCAAGATGTACATGATTTTATTCTGCAGATGACATTGTTCTTAATGTGATTCAACGAACATTTATGGGCATTTATTATGTCCCTAGGGTGGAGTTAGCTAGTAAGGTTAAGGGATGAACTCACAGACCCTGACTTCAGTCTGCTCACAGCCTGGTAAGGAGGAAATGTGTGAATGACAAATCACATTCAATGTAGTCAGAGGAGCCTGCGTGCCACATGCATGGGTAGACCACAGGGAAGGCATGGTTGTCTCTGTCAGGTGGAAGGAGGTGGTCGGTCGGGCATGATTTGGTTTATGGGCCAGAGACACACATGAACAAGGATAAAGTTTATAACTGAAGCTGTTACAAAGATGTGGAGAGAATCTTACCAGATAAATGCCAGAGGCTTCTTGGAAACTGTAGAATCACCGGGAAGTCCCACTTGGTTCTCTGACCACATCATCTCTTCTCTCCTCAGTCCAGCTTCTCTGGCTCATCTGCTTTTCTATAGGTCTGTTTATCTATAGGTCATCTAGTTGAGCCGCTAATTCCTTCTCCATGCCCCAGTGCGAGATATCCGGGGAGAGAGAGGGTTGTGGGCTCAATCAGGGTCATGTATCTTCTTTGCTCTACTTAGCAGAGTCCTGGGAAGAGAGTCACTAGGTAGGTGCTGTGGACTTTTGGCAAGGTAGATTTTTATTTTTTTAATTGTATTTATTATTATTATTTTTTGAACCTACATTTCTTTAATTTTTTTCTTCTAATTTTTATTTAGTTCTAGCTAGTTAACATACAGTGTGATATTGGTTTCAGGAGTAGGATTCAGTGATTCATCACCTCCATACAGCATCCAGTGCTCACACTCCCTGGGTGGTACAGTTGGTTAAGCATCCAGCTCTTGCTTTCAGCTCTGGTTGATATCTCAGGGTTGTGAGATTCAGACCCACTCTAGGCACTGAATCTGCTTGAGATTCTCTCTCCCTCCTCCTGCTCTCTCTCTCTCAAATAAATAAATCTTTAAAAGAAAAACAGCACCCAGTGCTCATCATAACAAGTGTCTTCCTTAATACCCATCACCCACTTAGCCCATCCCCCACCAGCCTCCCTCTGCCAACCCTCCATTTGTTCTCTTTAAGAGTCTCTTGTGGTTTGTTTTCCCCCTCTCTTTTTCCCCCTTCCCATATTTTCATCTGTTTTCTTTCTTAAATTCCACATATGAGTGAAATCATATGGCTTTTGTCCTTCTCAGACAGGCTTATTTCACTTAACCTAATGGTCTCTAGCTCCATTCATGTTGTGGTGAATGGCAAGATTTCATTCTTTTTGATCACTGACTAATATTCTTTTGTGTATATGCACCACACTTTTATCCATTCATTAGTCAGTGGACATTTGGGCTCTTTCCATAGTTTGGCTGTTGTAGATAATGGAGCTGTAAACATCGGGGTGTATGTTCCCCTTTGAATCTGCAATTTTGTATCCTTTGGGCTAATACCTAGTAGGACAATTGCTGGGTCATTGGAGAGTTCTCTTTTTAACTTTTTGGGGAAGCTCCATACTGTTTCCCAAGTAGCTGCACCAGCTTGTATTCCCACCAATAGTGGATGACGGTTCCCCTTTGTCTACATCCTCACCAATACCTGTTGTTTCCTGAGTTGTTAATTTTAGCCATTCAGACAGGTGTGAGGTGATATCCCATTATTGTTTTGGTTTGCGTTTCCCTGGTGATGAGTGATGTTGAGCATCTTTTCATGTGTCTGTTAGCCGTTTGGATGTCTTCTTTGCAGAAATGTCTATTCATGTCTTCTGCCCATTTTTAACTACCCATTTGTTTTTTGAGTGTTGAGTTGGATAAGTTCTTTGTAGATTTTAGATACTAACCCTTTATCAGATATGTCATTTGCAAATATCTTCTCCCTTTCTGTAGATGACCTTCAGTTTTGTTTGCTTCACTACAGAGGCCTTTTATCTTGATGAAGTCTCAGTAGTTCATTTTTGTGTTTGTTTCTCTTGCCTCTGGTGATGTGTCTAGTAAGAAAGTAAGTCTAGTAAGGAAGGAGGAATTGCCAGAGCAGTCACTACCTGGGGTCCCAGTACCACTGGCTTTTTGGCAGTAGAACAGCTTCTAACCCATAAAGGAAGTAGATAGGAAGTGTTTTATAGCCATCCCCATGTACATGCACAAACTTAGAAGCTGTTTAATGTTTAACAGGTCTGAGAAAAGTCTTTTTTTTGCTGTTTGGTGATGACAGGCCTCAGCAGCAGGTCCCCCTCCAACAGAAAAATGGGATAGATCTCGAGTAGTCTGAGTAAGACTAGGAGCTTTTGTTTTGTTCATAACACAGCAGTCATAGATTGCGCTGTGCTACTGAGGAGCCAGTTAGCTGTTAACTGAGCATCTATTATGTTCAAAACACTGTGAACGCTATGGGACAAACAGTATGGAGAGTATTATATTTTCTTAGAAGCTGTTATGAAAACTCCAATTTGAAGAAAGTACAGGAATCGTTTAGGAGGAGAGCTTTGACAAATGGTTTGGCCCGCAGGAGATACTCCAAGAAGTAAGGAAGAGAAGATTTCAATGAAGTTGGAGTGTTTTAGGAAATCAAGGAGACAGAGACACAGTTTTCAGACAGTACGGAAGAGTGAAATTTGATTAAAAGGGAGCTCAAAAGGGGAATTTAGATTGTTGATCTTGGTGTGCAAGTTTAAGTATCTTATTTATCCCACAGAATCTTTAGTAAATTTTACATTATTCACTGATGTATTTATGAGAATAAATTATTTTCAGGGTCCTTTAAGAGGACACAACAAGGCCGCTCATACCTCTATTACCCAAGTATGGAAAAATGCACAGACCCCATTTTCAAGTCATTTATAATACACAGGAGAATGTCATCAGTCCAGGAGAGTGACTTTGGACTTTCCAGTTATCTGTCTCTGTCTGTCAGTCTTAAAAATTAATTAAAGTATCGAAACAACAAACGGCTTTGTTATGGGATCATCTTAGGATCATCAGAACACAAAGTAAGTATCTTTTGAATTGACTAAGTATCTATTTTGAATTCTATACTCTTTTAGTATTGGGAGCACAAAATGGAAAAATCAGAGCCCTTCCTTCCAGGGACTCCTAGTCTTTTGGTGAAAACAAATATATAAACATGTAAAAATATAAGACATAAAATGAATCAATATGATACCATAATTGAACTTCTGTAAAGAAAGACTCTTCAACAAACATTGACACATTCCAAGGGCAGCAGAAATTGTGAACCAAGAACACTAAACTCCGAAAGCCCCTTGATGTGTGATGATTAGTGGACATTTCTGACAGCATCTCTATTAGCTCTATTGATAATACTTGGGAAAGGTCAAGTTTCGCAAAGACTTTCTGCCCACCAAGAATAGCAAGGAATCGATCGATTCTGAGCATAAGAACAATGTCAGGACCCAGAAGGAAATGCAGTCGCTATCCCTGGGAAGCTCTCCTTCCCTTCAATAAATGTCGTGGGAAATCCACATACACCTTCCTCTAGTTAGACCGTTGGACTCTTTGACTACCTTGGATCCGCAATTTTTTAATGGCTGGGTCTTCTGTACCTTAGTCTAAAGCTCAGATGCTCATCATTGAGGAAAACCTTATCAACCACTATTCAAGGTAATACCCCTCCCCCATCACTGCATTAATGCCTCACTGTTCATTTTTAGCCCTTGGCAAAATCTCAAGTCATCTCACATTATTAGGTTGCTAGTTTACTCCATGGAATTTTCAGTAAATTTTACATTATTCAGTTATGCATTTATGAACACAAATTCTTTTCAGTGTCTGTTAAGAGATCATGATAGACAGCTCCTAGCTAGACTCCCTAAGTACGAGAAATCACGTAAGCTCAGTTTTCAAGTTGCTCACAAGGCACATGTTCTGGCCCCCTCCTCATCCTCTTCTAGAATAAAAGCAAGCACTGTGATTGCCCTGTACACCAAGTAGACTGCATGTTTGTGAAAATTAGAAAAAATTGCTCTCTCTAAGCAGGTGAATTAGAAAACCTCCCACCTTCTTGGCAGACACAGCTGCACGAAGTTCATAGCTTGGGGAGTGGATTTGACCCCACAGTTTCCTTCTGTGTGCAGCACGGAACTTGAGAAACATAGGTGGCAGCCCTGCTTATCCATATTTGGGATTAGGATTGCCCGAGGTACACGGTAGGTATTCATTAATACTCGGTGAATGAACAAAGCACCCCCAGACCTACCGAACTTTCCATGTTATACAGCAATCTCCTTCTAGGAGAGCCCCCAAGAAGCCCTTGCAAAAAGTCTTTTCAGACCAGGCCAGGCACGGGCAATCAGAGGCTCACAGTTGGAAGACAGGAGTCTTCCCAGCAGCACGGTAACCAACTGAGGATGACTCCTGTGACCTTCTGGTATTTCACAAATGCATCGACCTCAGGGGCTCTTATCTAAGTCCTGCTGTCAGCCTTGTTGTTGCCGGGTGACTCTACAGCACCCTGGGTGCAGTCAGGTTGACAGGATGGAAGTCTTCCAACAGAGCGCCCCTCCCCCACAGGCCCGGCAAGCCACTGACAAAGCCGGTCTCCTGCTTTTTCAGAGGTGGAGGATCAAAATCATGCCTGTGACTTTGGCCCCCCGTGCAGAGAGACATTGATGGATCTGCCTTTGGAGATGTGACGGAACTTTGCAAAATAAAGACAGACCCACATCGCTTCCCTAAATCAAAACTTAAAATAAGAACATGGCTCTGGCAACTCATTCCCTGCAGAATTAACCTTTGTTTCTTGGCAGGCTGCTTCTAAGAATCCGCGCGGTGCTTGAAAGGGAAGGGAGAGAGCTTAAGAGAATGGCTTATGTGTTTACTGCAAAGGAGGAAAAGCTGAAATGAAAGTGAGCTTGAAAAGGAGCTTGTTTCTAACTAATCCAGCCTCCAGACAGGAGTCCTAGGATGCACAAGCAAATTATCATAAACACGAATCTGCGTCCTTACTCGTAGATATGCAAACGCCACTCCTGTGTCTGCTCTTTCTCTACTTAATTTAGACAAGGATAACAAAATTCTGGGGGTTGGAAGGCATTTGCAAACCTGTGGTTTAATTTCTTCTACTCTTTTGGAGCCAAGTTGGGACCTCCTTCTGCAAGCCTTCCTAGATTTCTTCCTCTATAAGCACTCTTCCTCTAGAAAACCCTATGAGTTTCTTTATTATTGAATTTGTCACATTGTATTATAGTTATCTGTTCACGTGCCCCAGACAGGGGTGTTGTATTTGACTTGAAAAAAATCTTTGAAGTCAAATACTTAGCACACTGTCTGGAATAAAGTGACATCTCAGTAAGTTCTTAATGAAATAGTCAGTGGACTGTTCTATTAACAGTTGCTTATTGAACTCATCCTATTTGTTGTCCCTTTGCGACACACTAAGGCAGCACGCGAGAGAAAAAACACACAGTAATAACAGTGGTAGCTATCATTTGGAGCGCCTGTTATGAGTCAAGCACTCTGCTAATTGCTTTACAAATACTTTCCTCATTAATACCTCAAGGCAACGTTATGACCTTCATGGCATAAATCAGAATGAGATCCAGAGAGACGAACTGACTTTTTCTCAAAGCCACATAACAGACAAGAGGTAAAACCAGAGTTTGAACCAATCTCCAAACCCCCTGATCTTATTTATGTACTAGGTGGCTTCTCTGACCTTAAGGAGCACGTGATCTAATGGGGGGAGGGAAGAGGGAGGGTCAAAATTGCAATGCCCCTAAAGAATTAGAAATTCACAAAGCACCACATTTAACTGTAGAAATGGGAAGATGGGAATCAGCGCGGCAAGAGTTCTCTGTGGACTAGATTAAACATGGAAAGACTTACGGTGGGTCTAGGACTCAGACTTGATATCAAAATGGAATTTATATGGAGGAGAGGAGGCAGAGTAGGAAAACTTCTATTTATAGAGCACAGCACAGTGGTATTGGTCAAGAGCTTGGAACTGGAGAGAATTCTGGGACTGAACTCTGATTCTGCTACTTAAAAGCTGTGAAATCTTTTGGAATTTGCCCAACCTTTTGAGCCTCCCTGTATGTAGAGACATAGTAGTGTGATATCAGTTAAGAATGCTTTCATATGTGAGTAAACAGAAATGATGAAAAGTGGCAATCACAGACCTCTCCCCAATGACAAATTGAGTAATTATAAGGACACATATGTGTCTCCAGGTTTGTTCAGCAACCCAGTCACGTTTTCAAGGACTCGGGTCCTTTCTGTCCATCTGTTCTCGTATTCTTGGCTATAAGGTTTTCATCCCCATGTGTGAAATATGGCTGCCACAGCACCAGTCATCACATCCATGTTCAAGGCAGGAAGGAGGAAGGGAAACACCAATAAGACTTGTCCCCTTCATCAGTAAAGCCTTCTCAGGCACTGTGCTTTAGGAATTTCCGCCATTATATTTCACTAACCAGAACTGGGTCATGGGTCCACTCTGAGTGGCAAGGAGCGTGGCAAAGCTGCTATCCGGTTTATTCTCACTTTGTCTGCAGTGGGGGAGGTTACGAGGTTTGGGAATGGCTTTTGGGAGAGCCAAACAAAAGAGTCAGCCACTACTTCACTGGCTGTCTAAGGTGCAAGGGGGAGAACAGCAGGGAAGGGCGGTAGAACTCTCAGAGTAACCAGCATGTGCTGCTGTGAAAAAATGTTGGACAAAATATGCATCACTTATGCGTATTTTGTTTCATTCAAAAATGCAAAACCAGGTAGAGGAATTTGGACCTGTTGTAGCAAGTACGATGAGAACAGTGGCGCTTACGAGCTGTCAAGCTCTGTGCTGAGAACTTTGTACCCACTATCTCACTAGATGCTTCTCTGGGTGATGGTGATTACTTCCATTTTCAGAGGAGGACAAGAGAGGTGATGTCACTTGAGGGCCGCATGCAGGAGGCAGCAGAGCAGGTATTTGAGTCTAGGCCGTGGGCCTCCAGGTGCCATGCTGGGTCTTGAACCGTGAGTGATGGGACGGAACCATGGCAGGGGCTGTCCCAACAGGGTGGGACACGTGGAAGTGAGAGAGGGAGGAGCGAGAGTTCCAAGTTCCGTTCTCACCTCTCACGACACCTCAACACCCATTTAAATCAGTGTCGTATTTCCTTTTTTTTTTAAATAAAGATTTTATTTTTTTATTTGACAGACAGAGATCACAAGTAGGCAGAGAGCAGGCAGAGAGAGAGGGGGAAGCGGGCTCCCCGCTGAGCAGAACGCCCGATGTGGGGCTCGATCCCAGAACCCTGAGATCATGACCTGAGCCAAAGGCAGAGGCTTAAGCCACTGAGCCACCCAGGCGCCCCTCAGTGCCATATTTCCTGATGGCAGAAAGGCATCCCGTTTTTCCTCAATTATGAAATGAGTGTCAACAGGCCACCAACAGTGACTTGCTCAAATCACGGAGGAAGGACACAAAGGCACCTGTGATAGGAGGCGCTAATCGGGGATCCCTTCCTGCAGGAAAAGAAGGCAGCTTGATGGGATCCTAGGGTGGGGATGTCTTCTTTGCTCTGCCCTCGCCTCCCCTGCCCTTCCTCTCTCTTCCCTTCCCTTCTTTTGGATTGATGTCAGGTGAGCTTCCCTGGGAAATAAAGTCATGACGAGTATTACAGGAACCAGCTTTTCTTACAGGAACTGTACCTCACACACCTGGGTGAGGAGCTGGGGAAATGAAGGCCTGGAAAGGGGAACAAGGGCAGCAGAAAAAGCCAATAACCAGTTTGTCTGGAGCACTGGCCTGGGGGGCAGATACGAGGCTCTCCTCATGTCCAGTTGGAGAAGCAGGACCAGAAAGGAGTGCTCCCAGGGAGCTCTGCGGGGCCACAGTTGACTCTGTACGGCTGTACCTCTGGGAGTCAGCCGCCAGGTGCCTGGTTGTGGCCTGGGAATGCCGTTGGCCCACAGGGTAGGTGGTCAGGAAGGCAAGCTTGCTGTGGCGCAGAGGAGAGAGAGGGCACGCTGTGGTCCCCTGAGAACATCTGTGTCCCTCACCATATTGGACTCAATGACTTTCTTAAGGATTGCAGTTCAATCTCTGCCTTCAAAATCCCCCACAAGTTCCTTTTTTGGACAGTTTAAACCAGAACCCTACAGGAAAGATGATTCTGGGGAACACAGTTGTCAGCTTAAATAAAGTGACAGTGGCATAAACACAAGAGTCACAGACCTATTCAGAGAGCAAGGTCTGGAAGAAATGATTAGTCTGACTTGTTTACAACCTTTATGCTCCCTCCAGGACCTAGCTTCCTTTCTATGTGCTTTTCAAGAAGCTGGAAGAGAGGCAAGGAATGGGATTTTTTTCTGACTTCATTATGTTCCAGTGGAATATCTCACTCTCTTTCACTTCCACTATTCTTTTAGTTCGTCAAACATGTTGAATTCTTTCTTACCTCAGGACCTTTGCCCATGCTTCTCACTTTCCCTGGAATGCATTCCGCCTCAGATATGCCATGCCTCTCTTGCTTTCCAGCATCTTCTTTGCCAAAGCAGTTCCTATTTGTCCCAGTTACGTGCTTCTACAGAATACTGGATTTGTCCTTTAGAATCACCTATATCAATCTCCCTTATCATTCTTAAGATCCACCATGAAAAAAACTTCTAAAAAGTAGTTTCTAGTGCCTTTGTCCCAAGTAAATATAAATCACATGGGAGCAGTACTGTGCCTGTTCCTTTGAGCCTGGTGGCCCAGTGCCTGGAACACAGGAGCATCTCCGCTATCTGTGGAATGACTGGGTACCCGAATGGTAGATGAGTGAGAGAATCAATAAATGAGCAAAGGTTACTTGTATGTAGGTTGCTCTGGAGATTGGAACTCATGGCGCAGAGCAGCGTTGGCTGGTGTTTGGGCTTAGTGTAAGGAATCTAGCAAGCAGCAAGACAGGGATTCACACCCAGCCTGTCCAGGTTGCAGCGGTAGGCCATCTCCCGAGCCGTGTCACCTTTGACAGGCTATACACACTGGCCGCCTGTGCCCCATGACACTTGCTCTTCACAGGTCGCAAACTGCCACTCACCCAGGCCGGGCTGGCAGCCTGTTGATGGGGAAGACAGAAATTCAGGCGCCTTAGCTGGACACAAGCCTGGGCCTCCTCGCAGCCAGGATCAGAAGTCTTTGCTGGGATCAGCCTTGCCTCAAACTCCCTGCAAGCCCGGGTGGGTCCAGTACCAGCATGCGGGTGATGGGACAGTGAAGCAGTCAGTCGTGCCTAATTAACATGATTATGCATGGTACAGGGGCCTGCCCAGAGCCTTGGGCTCGTCCCCCCACCCCTGAGAAATGGCGTTTAGCTCCCTAATGGGACCTGCCTTCCATTCCTATCAGTAGCCTGTTAACAATTCCTTAACAACAATGATTAGAATGAAATGCCGGGGCAAGAAAGACGGCTGGGTGTTTTAACATGTATTTTAATAAATAAACTAATGTTATCTGGCTCCTGGCACAGAAGTGTCTAAACAGTGTTTGGGAGACCTATCAATCAGCGCTCCGTACTGCAGAGGCCCCCCGCAGGCCTTCGGTTGCCATAGCAACCCCAAACCAGGAGTGGTAGCTGTAAACTTAAAAAATATGACTTTTTCCCAGCCAGCCATGCTTCTCTATCAATATGGAAACCTTCGCCTGAATTCCAAGCGAGTGCAGGATTTTTTTTTTCTTCTCCTCTCTCCAGTCATAAGTCTGACTCAGAATCTATAGCAACCAAAATTAGACTATAAATCATCTTAATGGTGCTTTTCAGAGAATTCTTTACTGGATCAATTCAGATCATACAAGGTGGCAAGCTTCTGAGCCCAGTCACTAATAACGGTCATGTCGGAGATGTATGGCAAGGGAGGACGGGATCGGGGTAGATGCCGTTGGAGTTCCTCTCTGGTGTTGGCTCCCAGACCTCAGGCTTCCTTCCTGAGCTCAGTCAGCTTTCCATCTGAGCCATCGCTTCAGAATCTGTCTCAGACATCCTAGAAATAACCCCAGAACCCCGTAACCTCTGGGATTCTCCAGCAGTCTCTATAGTTGGGGGTCATGAGGCAGCACAACCCAGCGATCAAGAAGGTAGCTCCCACCCCAGCTCCAGGTCCGCTGTAACCATTAGCAGCTGCTTGAGTTTGCAGAGTTGATTTCACTTCTTAAATCCCCATTTTGCTCATCAGTGAAATGGGAAGAAGAAGAGAGCTTATTGTCTATGCTATATAGACCTGCGAGGTGCTTGGCCTGCAGTAAATGCCCAAAGAATGTTTGCTGTTATTTGCAAAAATATAGGACGTCAAATATTAATCGTTGTTGAACCTAAGTAGTGCTCACTGGGAAGGTGGGTTAGCCAGGCACAGTGGTGCGGGGGGAAGCAGGCTAATGTTGGTGGCAGATGGGATAGTGTGTAATAAAGCCCTTGGTTTGTTTGAGGGCCTGAAACAATGCTTTCCTCTCCCTACCCTGCCCAAATCCTGCTGATCTTTCAAGGTTTAATTTTATTCCATTCTCTTCAATAAACATCTGCTCTGTCTGCTCTCTTCTGGGCTCTGCTAGGCACAGAGAGTTGAGTTGAATGCACGGTGGGTCCACGTTGGCCCCTGGGCTGTAACTTGCTAAGCCTGACTTGAGAGCATATAAGGTACCCCTGAAGTATCCCATCTGTGAGGCAAGAGGGTCGGTCTTTTGTGTCTCCACACACATCAGCCACTGGCTATGGGATGCTGCTGGGTAGATGAGGGGAGGGAGTATGATCTCCAATGCAAGGTGCTTTCTGTTAGGTGTGGGCAATTTTCTGTATAAGGAGGGGAGCTGCAAGCCAGTAGCACCCAGCATTCATGGCGGCTGGAGCATGGGTCCAGTGGCACCATAAAGAGGACCCCCGGGGAGGGGCTATAACAGCACTGACTCCTGCCTGCGGTGTTCCGGGCGCGGGGTACCCTAGTGGGCAAGACAGGTAGCTCCTCAGCTCATGGCCACACTCACACAACTGTGTGTTGTCCCTGCTGCTTTCCTGCTCTGGTGGCAGAGTTCAGCAGTTGTGACAGAGATCGCACAGTCTGCAAAGGCTCAAATATCTAACCCTTTGCAGAGAGAGTCTGCCAGTCATTGCTGAGAGCCATGCCCCTGGGGATGGAGCCAAGCTGAGGCTCTGCCGGTGAGCACACTCTTGCTCTAGTCTTTCTCCTGCTCTCTTCTGCTCACTTCCTCCCTTAGAAGCTTCTTTTGAGGGGTTCTCCCTCCGTGACTCCCATGCCCCCACACCCCTGTCTCAGCCTTTGCCCCGGGGCACCCACCCAAGATGTAGGCATGCACTGAATATCTGCTGAATGAATGAATGAATGAATGAATGAATGCCTGAGTTGCAGAGAGAAGATGGCAGGAGGTGGAGCAAAGCTTGGGGAAGCATGGGCAGAAAAGGCTGGCGCTGAATCAGATCGCAGAGCTGGGGGCTCTGGGATGGTTTCTCCCCCACCCACACCTGACCTTGGTCATACACGGGCCTGCTCCTGGGAGAAGCGCTGACTCACACATGCGGCCCTGGAAGCTGTTTTGTGTGAGGCTGGATAAAGGAAGAACCGAATGAACAAGGGAGCGTTTCCCAAGGTTGGCAGCATTGCATCTGCAGAAACCCGCTTCTTCTGTGCCGGGCCCTAATAATTGGCACTGGAGGTGGGAGAACCAATTTGAGTTTGTATCTCCTAGAAAGGATTGCTTCCTTTTTTGTTGTTGTTAAGGTTTATTTATTTATTTTAGAGCGCAGAGGGGTGGGGAGCAGAAGGACTCAATCCTCAAGCAGACTCCCTGGTGAGCACGAAGCCTGATTCAGGGCTTGATCCCAGGACCCTGAGATCATGACCTGAGGCTAAATCAAGAGTTGGACGGTTAACCAACGGAGCCATCCAGGCACCTTTAGAAAGGATCACTTCTGCATAGAGCTCCTTGTTAGTGGGCGTTGGTCTCCGAAGCTTTGGTCTCCCCGTGCTGGGAAGCTTCTTCAGTACATTCCCATCCTAGCTCCTACCTCTAAGGGAGTAGAAGAGGCTGTATGGGCCACATTTACTGGGGTCCTCTGTTTTAAAGATCTGTACTGCCCTAAGCTCCCTCTTTCCTTTTCCTTCCATACATTTGGGTGACTGAGTTGAGCTGAGGGCCAGCCCAGCCAAATCCCCTCACTCCTGCTTGTTGCTCAGCTCCTGTAAATAGACACAGGGTGGTCCATCAGGTGAATTCCATCAGCCACACGCCTAATACCTAGAGATCCTCCTTCCTCCACCCAGCCAGGACTCTTCTTTGCATTAAGAAGGTGAATGTCAAGTCCATTCTCCACAGACTTAGCCATTTTAGAAGGTGTGGCACTGGAGTGTTGGGTATCAGTCCAGCTAATAACAAAGCAGTCTTTGCTTCCATCTGGCTAAGGTTCTTTGCTTTATATGTCCTGCAGGAACTCCACCAAGAGGAAGAATAAAAGGTGGGCAGGACTGGGGAACATCATTGGCTCCCTGTCACCAAAATAGCATTGAAAGCCATCTTAAATCCTAATAGTCTGTTCTTTTCAGCAGATCGTAGTATGGGAAGAAAATGCTTAGGGCGCAGTATCCTGCTGAACGTGCCACTTGGGAGGCTCCCTTCCTGAGAGGCTTTTGTTTCCTCCATCCCCATGACAGGATAAGGTACTTAACTGTCCCCCCGGAGAATGGTGCTGATTTCCCATGGAGGCTGCGGCCACCTCACAAAATGGGCTTAAATCAGTACCACTCCTTCATCAGGACGTCTGCCTGCAGCTGGCCGAGAGGGCTGTGCTTCCGTGTTTGGATCTGCCAGCACACAGACAGTTCCTTGGGGCACACTGGCTTTCGTTTGGAAGGATTCAAACCCAGGCTGTCAGGGAGACCCGCCGTGCCCTACTCTGGCCTGCTGCGGTGCCTGTTCTTCCCCTGTTTTGGTGGATCTTGTAAAGAGTTGGTGTTCACAGTCTCCCTCCCTAAAAAGGGGAAGACTTGAAGGGTCAAGCGTTCTTTGAATCAGAATGGGGTCAAGACAGCTTGCAGACATGATGAAGACTCCAGCAGGGTCTTTTGCTACTGACGACAGTGGTGATCTTAATCATATCCACTCCGTAGAGGAGAGAGCAAATGTTCACGGCACAGGGTTGAAGAGGCATTGGGTCCTACGCACTGTTTGTGGCTCCTGTTATCACGGATGGATTTTGTTCTCAGGATCTAGCCACTAAGTTCTGTCTTGATTCTAACTTTCCACCATGTAAAAGAAACAAGAAGAAAAGCTTTTCAAGAACCAGTCATGTGCTAGAACTTTACCTATGATTTCATTCCCTTTACAGAGAAGTACTAGACCCGTATTACAGATGAGAGAACAGAATCCCGAAGAGGGGACGTGGTTTGTGTAAGGCCTCATGGCTAGCAAGGGGTAGAGATGAGATTTGAGTCCAACATTTATCTTTCCACACAGATTATTTTACTACACCATGCTGGCCCAGTGGTTCTCCACTGGGGGTTACTTAAATCTCATGGTTGGAGGTTCAGGGATGCTGCCGAATATTCTATAATACACAGGACAGCCCCCCACCCCTACCCAGAGAATCACCCCAAATGTCAATAGGGCTAAGGTTGAGAAATCCCACATTCGTTGAGACATTCTTAGCAAATGTTTTTTGACCATCTTTTCAGTGTTGAGTTAAATAAAGATGGCTTGAGGTGTTCCTTAGGAAAGCCCTCTGGGGCAGATGGGCCCCCCACTGCCATGTGAAGGAAGGGTACCCCAGCTTACATGGGCACGTCAGTTAATTGTCCCTGGTCTCTCCCCGTAGAGGATGGAACCTGGAGAGGACTGTCCCCACTGGGGTGGTCATGGAGACATGGTCCTGTGCTTCTGTATCCACTTGTGAATTAGGACAGGGAGGGCAGGGGAAGCCGGACCACTTTTCAAAGTCACCCATTGTGTGTGAGAGAACCCAGACCCACACCCCAATCTTCTGATGCCCCATACAAAGCATTACCCCACCTGCCATGCTCACCCAGGTATTTTGAGACCTCATTCCACAGAACATGATACAGCCTCTGTCTTCTCCTCTCAGTGCCCCCAAGTGTGGTTATTGACCTGTGGCCTCAGTTCTATATCCACATCCCCATGGGAGGCAGGGACTAGTTTCATCTCCATTTTATAGATGGAGACACTGGGTCACATTGAGATTAAGGATTTTGCCCAAGATCGCCCAATGCAGACTGAAA
Organism: Enhydra lutris kenyoni; assembly: GCF_002288905.1. Lineage (NCBI taxonomy): Eukaryota > Metazoa > Chordata > Mammalia > Carnivora > Mustelidae > Enhydra > Enhydra lutris. The sequence goes on along the minus strand of NW_019154129.1, from coordinate 2,607,665 downwards.
CCCAGGCCTGTCTGAGTCTCCTGCTGTAGTACCCTCAGGGTTTCTCCACCTTGGGTCCAAGGACACTTGGGGCAGGATAATTCTCTTTTGCATTGTGCCATGGTTAACAGCATCCCTGGTTTCTCCCTAGTAGAAGTCACTAGCATCTTCTCTCCTAGACGACAGAAATGCTGCCTGTTGCCCCTGTAAGGTCAGGGCCACCCCCAGTTGAAATGTGAGGCCTAGAGCATTCTTTTTTTAAAAATTTTAAGATTTATTTATTTTAGAGAGAGAGAGAGAGAGCATGTGAGCAAGCGTGAGGGGAGGGGCAGAGGGAGAGAGAAAATCCTGAAGCAGACTCCATGCTGAGCACAGAGCTGGATCCCAGGACCCCAAGATCATGACCTAAGCCAAAACCAAGAGTCAGACGCTCAACCAAGGAGCCACCCAGGCACCCCGAGGCCTGTTAGCATTCTTGTCCAATCTCATGCCCAGTGACCACCAGGTGGCTGCTCATGGTTCTAGGACTTATTAGTGCCCACTCCTCCCAAGACATGTTTGTCCATGTTTTCTCTTCCAGATCCTGTTCCTCTGGGGCAACCCCTCACCCCACACTATATCATTTCTCTCAGACATGTTAATGCTGGTAATTTATCAACACTTACAAAGCGATTTCCATGGCTCACTCGGTTCTCTTCCTATCAAAGGCTTCAGCTGGTCTTTCTCAAGGATTTCCTCTGGGTGGATCCCCCTCTCTGACCCTAAGCCTGCTTGTGTTCCTCCCCCTCCCCCTCATGGAATCAAGCACAACACTGAATTATTGACCTAACCGCAGGGGTCTGCGCAGTGTTTAAATCTGATCATGTTGCCCCTCTGTTGAAAACCTTCCAGCAGCCTGCCTTGCATCTCAGAATAAAATCCAGGCTCCTTCCCACAGCCTTCAAAGTCCTGTCTGGGCGGAGATTTCCTGTCTCCCTCTCAGACGTCACCTCTTACCTGTGCCATATGCCCACTGCAGCTCGGCCTAGTGGACTTTCTTCCAGTTCGGACACACCCACCTTAGGTCTTATGTCCAGTCCTCGCCCTGGGGGGACCCCACCCTGGAGCACTGTTTTTCTGGATTCTCCCAGATTGGCCACTTAGCTTAAATGTCACCTGGCAGAGAGGTCTCATCCAGTATAAAGTAGGCCCTAGCCGGTCCCTACTGAGCTGACCATTGTGTCGCTTGTCTGCTTGCTTGTCGCCTGCCCCTTCACCCTGCTCAGCTCAGGAATTTACCCTCCATAGGATCTGGGGTCTCACCTGTCTTGGTCACCTTTGTATTCCCAGTACCTCCTACAACAGTCCTGGCTCTGGGTTGGAATTAAAAAAAAAAAAAAAATGTATTGTGCAGGCCTGTCACGTCCGGTTAGCATGCAGATTTCATTAAACAGGGGTTCCTTAGGGATTCAAATTGTTACTATGGGTAAATAAAGCACACGAGTACATATTTGGCTCTCCCTGCCCAGTTTCTCTCCAACTCTTGAGAAGCGGCATGAATAATATATTCTGATTTTTTTTTGATTGAACTGTCAGCGTGATTTATTTCATAGCATCTTCTTCCCTCTCCCCTTTGTAAATAATGGTGCGTCTGCAGAGCTTTTTGCTAACATTTGTCTTGCTAATTTGCCTAGGGGGTGGGAGGAGCCGGGCCTTTATTTATTTATTTTTTTTAACCCCCCCCCCCCCCTATAATGGGTTCAGAGGAGATTTTTTTTTTCCCCCACAGCACGAGGACTCTGAAAAATCAAGGTTATATGGTGCACTGACTCTTCACTGTTTTACAAACCGGCTCAGACTCATTTCACAACTTAAGAATAATTCAGAAAGGAAATCACCTCCTTTAAAACTATCAAATTAATGGTATTCCCATTACACTTCCTACCCAGCCATGTGAACGATGGAGCCCAGGCTGGGCTGCTGCGTCTGCTAACATTCTGCATCAAAGTAAATAATGCACTAACGAGACAGCCATTTCATTCCTGCCCTGAAATTCCCTAGCTATTTCTCTTTCAGGAGGCCAGGATGAGTTCAGCGCAAATCCCTCTGGATCCTGAAGGGTGACTGGAATGAATGTAGACCCTCGAGTATTGAGGATCGTGTCTGTGGAAGGCAGTATGCTTTCTTGAGTTATTGTAATATTTTTGTCCTCTCCTTAGATAAACCACCACGGGGATGGAAAACATGTATAATTGCTGATGGGCTTGTTACACGCTCTGGCAATATTATGGGAGATTATATATATATAATTATAAATATGTTTGGAGTGCCTCTTCCCACCCACCCTCTTCCCCCTTCTCAGCACTTACATCTCATCAATCAAAATTGCCAGTTTTACCTCCTAAAAATATTGTTGTTTCCAGACTCTGCTTCCCTAGCATGAGCTCACAGATGCTATTCCTACTTCTAACCCAGCAGCCTGAATCCTGGCTCTCCATTAGAATTGCCCAAAGAGCCCTTTGGATGCACCAGTGTCCACCCTGCAGAGTGGCTGATTTAATTGGTCTGGGGCCACCAGATCCTGTCATTGGATTTCTTTAAATGCTCACCAGTAACCAGGGCTCCATATCACTGCCTTACACCTACTTAGCTTCACTCGGCAAACAGAAGGCTCTGGGATAAAGCCTGCCTATCTGTGTTGCTCCGGGTTTCACTGTCTGGAGCGGGGTCCCCAGGAGTGACTGGACCCTGGCCTGCTCTCTTGGGCTTTCCCCTCCCCCTCATACACGTGGTATCTTCCAGCAAAACTGGCTGCTTCACACCTCTTTGATTTGCACAGGCTGATCTCACATCTGGAATGCCCTTTCTCCCCAAATCTGTGTGCAGGTGTTTATTGATCTTTCAAAACTTGCTTGAGGTTTTGCTTCTTCTAAGAAGTGTCTCTTGACCACCCCCTCTCCTCTGTGCTCTCATATTTTGTTGTGCTGTTGAGGTTACTGTAATTGACTCACATCCATATCCGTCTTCCATTGGACCCTGATGGCCTTGACCGCAGGGGCCACATCCGGTCTGTCTCTGTGATCCCGGTGCTACACACTGTGCTGGACACAAAGTAAATGCTCAGCAGGAGCACAGGACTAAAGATGTTCCAGATGGCAGTCCTGGTAAATATGCCTGTCCCTCTACTCCCAAGTGGAATTCCCTTTGTTTTTCCCAAAATATGTATCCATGAAGGTGTTTGGAGACAGCAAATCCATGAGGCGTAAGCTGAATTAGCACATTGTTGTGAAGTGGAAAAAAATGCAGGTCGCCCTGGATTGTATTCCTGGTCTTGCTGCTTACTACTTACCAGCTGTGTGACCTTGGACAAGTTACTTAACCTCTCTGAGCCTCTGTTTCCTTGTCTAGGAATAGGGTTACCTATACCTAATTCACAGGGTGGGGATAAGGGTTAGAGGGTGGAATGTTAGCGAAGTATCTGCCAAGAATCCTGTCACAGAATAGGCAAGTGTTTCATAAATGATAATTTAAGGTCCTTCATCCTTACCTTCTTTACCAGTTTTCCTTTAAGCCTTTGGGAAAAATTATTAAGACACAGGGAGAGCTATCCCTAAAGAGCGATCATAATCACAGCTGGTGTCGATTGAGCTCCTCACTCTGGGCTTGTCATTTTGCTCAGGACTTCATGTCCAGGATACTCTTGACTTCTTAGGGCAGCCTCATGAGGCTGGCACTACTTTCATTCCCATTTTGTGACTGAAAAACCGAGCCTTGGAAAACCCATGGAGGTAGAAAAGGGGAGCATGAGAATCTAAACCAAGTGGGAGCTGGTATTTCTAGAGCTCATCCACACTACCTAATGCTATCAGCCACCTTCCTTCTGGGGCTCTGTCGAATTTCATTTAGCTAACCAAGAATATTAATAGAAGGACCACCAGACTGGTTATCAATATGAAATGAATCAAACTGTTGTTCATTGTATTATATCTTCTCTCCTCGTGCCAAACCTCGAGAATGAGTCTGGAAACATTTTGCATGTGTTGGCAAACAGAATGGCGAACTGACAATACTTCGTCTTAGTGATTAGGGCATGGTACTGTGCTCTGTTGGTAATTAGTGCATTAATGTAGCATGGATTATATCACTTAACAGTGACTGAAAGGTATGGCAAGCTCGGAGCATTATTAACGTCTGAAGTGGGAAGCTTTGAGGTGGTGTAGTGTGGCTAGACGGAGAGCTTCTGGGAAGTCAGGGGGCCTGGCTTCTTGGCCTGGCCATGCCGCATTCATGCTGGGAGGCTTTGGACATGTCATTTCACCTTCACAGGTCAAATTAAAATATCAGATTCTGGTGTGTGATGGAGAGAGGTAGAAGGAAAGGGAAGATGCTGGTAGCAAAGACCTGGGGTAAGAAAAGCAATGAGCTTTAATTCACCCTTTCTTCCACCACTGAGAAAACAAGGAACCCCCAGTGAGTGATGGATTTAATCAGGGTGGACTAGGCTGTGCCATAATGACAGACCAACCCAAAAATTCAGTGGTTTAGCACAACAGTGGTTTATGTATCACTCAGGCAGGTTCCACAGCAGGTTAGGCAGTTCTCCAGGGCTGCCTTCCTGGTGGTTGGTCAGAAATGCAAGCTGCTTTGATCTCATGGCTTCTGGGTGACTGCCACCAGGCATAGATGGCTGGAGCATCTTGCACTGGCCCTGAAGCTTTCAGGCAGGAAGTGGCACAGATGACCTCCCCTCCCATGCCGTTGGATGCTACTATTCACATGGCCCTGCCCACCTTCTAGAGGCTGGGAAGCGTGGGGAAACTGATGGCTGTGAAGTGAGCCATGAGTTGTGTTTCTGACATTGGGAAGATGGCAGCATCCAAACCCTTTGAATGGACATGGTAAGGAGAGGAAACGAGCACTTACTACATGCACTTACTACATGCCGAGACCTTTGTGTCAACCCATTTTGTTCTTCACTACCCCTCCTACTATCATCCTCACTTTTCCCATAAGGACTTTGAGCCTCGGAGAGCTAAGCACAGGTGCAGAAATTTACAGCACTGGTAATTTGCTGAATGAGAGTTTTAGCCCAAGTGTCTGATACCAAAGCCCAAGCCCTTTTTAATCCACTACGATCCGTAACCGCAGTTACCGGAGGTTCCTCGTCTGTGTGACGAGTGGTTTCCCCCATCTCTGAAGCTCCATACCCCTCATATTCTTCAGTGACGCCCCCTGCTAGAATGAAAAAACAAAGCAAAACTCATTTCAGGGGGTGAGGCTAAATTTCACTGACACTGACTGCAAGTCTCAGAATCCAACATGGTATTCTCTCCCTGGAGGTTTCGTTTACGAAAATACTCATGCATTTTCCAACTGACTCGAAGTACTTATTGCCTTATTAAAATTCTTTGTGATGTCCCTACAAGATTAGGAGAGGTAAAAAGAGAGAGAAAGTCACAACTGGGACTCATTTTAATCTCACAGTAGCGCCCAGTGGGTTGAAACTCAGGGGCAGAGGGAGAATATATGATTTTACCAGTCACAGAGAGATGAAGAATCAGATAGGGCCCTCCGGATCCCTCGTCCTTTGGTCTTCACAACAGGGCTCAGGGTGCTAAGCGAGGATTTTCAAAGAGAAGGTGTTGCAGGGGGTCAAATGCCACAGACAGGGCACGGATCACAGGAAGCCACTGGACGTGGTGACACAGCGGTCATTGGTGACTCTTTGTAGAAGGTGAAATCCCTCTACAAAGTTGTGGGAACAAAGACCCAATTTCAGGATGAGTGAACCAGAGGTAAGGAAGTAGAGACCATGGGGTGGGATGTGCTTTCAAGCAGTTAGACAGCGATGGCGGGCAGAGGAAGATGGCAGGAGCTTGAAGACAAAGTAAGTGCTAATTAAATTTGTTGATTGAGTGCTTTGGGGGGCTTTTTTTTTTTTTTTTTTTTTTTTTGGCTTAGTCAGTTTAGTTCTTAGTTACTTCCTGTCCATTAGTTTGATTGCTGCCGTGGGAAACAGGGATTGGTTTTGTCATCGGCTATTCTAAGTGGTAATTTACGAAGGTCAGTCTACTGAGAAAAGCCCATATGTATCACCGAGTCCGCCAGGGATTATTTCGTAGTTACTCACTGTTGTGGAGGAAGCAGACTGCTGCTTTAAACCGTTAACACAGATAATTAAATGCTGGCTCTAACAGGTCAGAATGCCATTCTTTTGCTATTCACTACAGTGTCGTGGTTGAGAGCATGGGCTCTGGGACTCAGTGGCGCCACCTCATAGCCACATCACCCCCTGGACGTGTTATCTCGCCGCTCTGTGACTCAGTTTCCTCATGTATTACCCCGGGGATACTAATAGAACCTGTTGCACAGGGACATTGGGAGCATCAGACGGGCAAATACATATGGAAAGATTAGGATGTGTTAATCTTGGTGAGTTAACGTTGGTACAGCAAAGTAACCAGGAAGGGCCAATGTATTGTGACGTGTGCTCAGATGGGGTAAGTGCAGACTACCCCAGGGCACAGGAGGGGCTCCTTAGATAGACTCCCAGGCATGGAGTGGACTTCGTGAAGGAGCCGGTGTCCCGGGAATGTGTGCCGAGTGAGAGATGCTGGGCCAGGGCACAAAGGGGGAGGTGGTGTCCACTCTTGCCCCTTGGCCCCTCCCCAGTTCCTTTCCCACACTAGTCAGGTGGCTTTTTCTTAGAGCCATCACTTGAACCTGCTTATAGTACACTTGTGACTTCCCATTGCTTTGGGGATCAGTGCAGACAGCCCTGGCGTGGCCTTATGTGCCCTTTGTCAGGCCTCCCCCTCCTCCCTTGCTCTGTCTTCTCATCAGCTTCCCAGTGCTCTGCAGAAATCTGACCATGTGTATTTCTCCCAGGTGCCAGCTTTCTTCTACCTGTGTGTCCTCCCTTCCCACCCTCTTGCTGAATTAATCTCTACTCATCGTCCTAGTTCAGACGATTGGTACTTCCTCAGTGACCTTCTGAGTGCTCCTGTTGTACTTGTCCGTGTTCTTGTCCGTCAGGGTGCACGGCAGTCCACGCATTCTGTGTGTGATGCTGCCCATGGGATAGGTTCTCCGGGCAGACCTGGATCTCACAGGTTTCGCTCCCTCTCAGACTCCAGCACTTACTGCCGTGCTGCGCAGAGAGAGCACTCAATGGGTATTTGTGGAAAGAATAAGGATGAGAGCACCTTCTAAACCTGCAAATCCAGGAAACCCCAAGGCCCACCAGAGATCCTCACTGTCTGATTTTGCAGGGAACCTCCATGTCTGCCTTCCTGGTGGCTGGTTGGACACGATAGCCCAATGAAGAGCTGTCCTCTCTGGCCTTGCCAGGGGGCCCGGGGACTCCAGAAGGCCAAGTTCTTCAGTGAAGGAATCTGAAGGGATTTGTAGAGCAGAATGAATGATAGAAAGGTAACTGGCTGTTGTGAACATGGTTGCTATACACATTGGGGTGCAGGCCCCCTTCGAATCACTGTGTTTGTATCTTTTGGATAAATACCTAGGAGTGCAATTGCTCGTTCGTAGGGTAGCTCTGTGCAGAATTTAAGAAACAAAACGGATGAACAAAGGGGAAGGGAAGGAAACATAAAATAAGATGAAAATTGTGAGGAAGGCAAACTGTAAGAGATGCTGAAGTGTGGGAAACAAACAGGGGCGCTGGAGGGGAGGTGGGGGGTAACTGGGTGATGAGCATTAAGGAGGGCACTTGATGTATTGAGTTCTGGGTGTTATATGCAACTGATAAACCAGTAAATTTTCACCTCTGAAATTAACAAAATGACCAAATAACCAAATAATAAATAACAAACAGCTTCTGCTTTTGGAATTTCCAAGAATAATCCAAGTGGTTGGGTGAGTCCTACTGGAAAGAGTGAGAACACTGGAGTCACACCAGTGGGGTTTTAGTCGCTCTTGCCAGCGGTAAGACTTGGGCACATTCCTTAGTGTCCTCCTTGTGCCTCAGTGTACATATCTGGAATATGCAAATAATGGCATTTGTTCACAAGGCTGTTAAAAAGATTAGAGATAAAATTTAAAAAAATTTTTTAAAAAGGATTAGAAATCAAGTAGGTAACTGGCTAGCGCAGGACAGGCATTTAATAGATACTCAAGAAATGGTGGCTGGTGACTATCATCTCCTTCCTCCTTATCACTAAATTTACCTGACTTTAGAAGCTTGCCAACATTAAAAAAAAAAAAAGTGTAGTGGAAATCATTACTGCAGGAAAACCAGTTGATAAAAATCACTCCATGTCTGTTTGTGTGGTAGGTCCTGCGCTAACACAGGGTATCACAATAGTAAGAGAGAAATAAGGACTCTGACCTCATGGTTCATAGAGTCCGTGATGTTTTATTTCTTTTTAAAAGAGCTTTTTCGGGGCGCCTGGGTGGCTCAGTGGGTTAAAGCCTCTGCCTTCGGCTCAGGTCATGAGCTCAGGGTCCTGGGATCGAGCCCCACATCGGGCTCTCTGCTCTGCGAGGAGCCTGCTTCCCTCTCTCTCTGCCTGCCTCTCTGCCTACTTGTGATCTCTCTCTGTCAAACAAATAAATAAAATCTTTAAAAAAAAAAAATAAAAGAGCTTTTTCAATTAAAAAGTGGTTGGAAGTATTTCTATAGAAATGTGAGAAAGTAGGAAGAGGAGCTATCGGTAGACTCACTATTTCACAACGGCCATAGTAAACATGCTGCTGTTTCTTCCTTTAGTCCCTTAGTCTATGCTAATTATTTCTACTTAAATCCATGCCAGAAGTATATTTCTGTGTTGTTGATAATGCTTTGTGTAAGTAATTTTTAATGACTGCATAATGTTCTATATAATGGATGAATTTACTGAGCCGATTACCTATCATTTATATATTTGTGCATAATGATTTTCTCCCCTCTATATTTTGAAATGCTTCTTTAGGATAAAGTCTCAGAACTGAAATATTTGGGTAAAAAGCTATGGAGATTTTTAAGCCTTTTGAAAGATGCATAAGCAACTTCCACTTATGTTTCAGAAAATATTTCTTATAATGTCCCTTTAAAAGGAGAGGAGATTGAAAATTCTGCAAAGAGGATACGAAGTTAAAGCCAAATTAATCATCCCGGCTTAGCTTGGAATGCTAAATATTAATGTTCCTCTTTAGCATGTGTGGCATATTATGTACAATTCATCTGAATATAAATAGTCCAGATTGTGACATTACATTATTCATGATGAATCAACTGTCCACGGTCTATATGGCACATCACTCAGATATGCAGCCCTCTTGCTAATTAATCAGCAGGTAGAAGATGGATTGTGGGAGGGGGAGTGAAAGGGTCTCATGTTTATTGAGCATTTATTATGTGCGAGGTGCTTTATATAAATCATCTCACTTAATGAACAGCCCTTGAGGTTGGTAATTGATGTGCCAAATACTCTCCTTCCACTGTCTCTTTCTTCAGGCTGCAAAACTCCGCCCTCCCCCATGCCATGCCTTCAGTAGCAGCTCCTACATACCAACACGCAGGCAGGCAGAGAGCTGGATGGTAGCATCACTGGAAGTGCTTGATTTTTCCTGTGAAATGAGGAAGGCGACTTGGTGCTAATGAGAGCATGAGGAGCTTGGGAAGAAGGGAAACAGGTCATGAGTTAAGGTAGAAATTCTAGTGGTCAGTTTCAGTAAACACCCCCCCCCATTTTTGGCAACTCAGCTGATTTTTCCTGTGCCCGTTAGCACCAAAGACCCCTCTGCTGCATGTGAGGAGGGGCATAAGGGATTCTGCATGGCCCAAGTACTCTTTCAAGAATACTGAATTAGTCTTCAGAGAGCTCTAGGAATGTAGTGATATTGGTTCCTGAATACCAGCATCTATGATCCTTAGTAACTCATTTGGTAACTTGAAGATAATTAGCCTTAGTCATCTGTGAAAACATAGAAATCTGTGGAATTGTGTGTCATACAATAAAAGACATGTTGTTGCATTTTTTGGGGTCGTAACATACAAGGTCATTGTATTTTTGCTTAGTTTTTGGCCAGTTGGGGGACAGGTAAGCTGAGTCACAGAGCCTGGCTGTGGGAGCTTGTGCTGGTTGTGTGTTGCGAGGTTCTCAATCACTTTTGGGTAAGAAGTGTCTACAGTTCATGAGCCCTACTGTGAGACACACAATCTTTACCTTATCCTGACAACCCTCCAAACTTCTCTCAGTATAATAAGGCATAGGAAGGGAGGAAATGAAGGATGGAGGGTTGTCCCCAAACCACGTGGGAACCCCATTGGCACACCTTCAATTGGGAAGGACAGAGTAAATGTTAGGCAGCAGGTGAATCTAAACCGGAGCTCAGGACTTGGCCCGGAAGGATAGGGTGGGGATGGGGTCCTCTTCTGGGAGTGTCCCACTGCTGCCAGCCTCTGGAAGGTTTTCAGGAAATGTGAACGTGTCACTGACCTAGGTAGGAGCCCCTCGGTTTCATTGCATGCGGCCATGATGGCGGGGAGCCGTAGTGAGGAACTAACAAAATGGCAGCAGACAGGCTCAGGTTTTCTGAATCCTCCAGGAGAGAGAGCTGCTGAGCTGGGGAAGTCTGGCCTGCTGGTGGACGAGAGCATCCCTGACCCACGGAGGCAAAGCATCTTGCTTATAGCTGTGATGTCTTTATGACTGTTAGTTACTATTGCTGCTGTTGGCTATCGGTACTATCACAGCTACTATTACTATTATTTTTACATTACTGTTACTAGTCAGAGCATAGGGCAAGGTCAAGTTCTAGCCGCCCTGACTATCACATTTCTAATGTTTGTCAGATCTCTTTCCTTTTCTCTTCTGTAAAGTGAAATGACAGTGTCTGCTGTGTCTGTGGTACAGAGATGAGAATTGGCGGGGTGAGGGGTGGGGTTGGAGCCTTTGAAAACCACCTGGTGGTGCTTCATGTAAGCGGATATTGTTACAGTTTAGTTGATCATCTAGGTAAGCCATGTGTGCGGTGTTTAATGGCAAAGTGAGACATGTGTGCGTTCTAACCCAAAACTCTGAGTTTCTGCCCCACGAATTGCTATTAGGGAAACCAGTCATGAATCACTTGCAGCCCACCATCAACCAGAAGACCAGTTAGCTTAGTCCTTTATCTGGAGTCTCCAAGTTCTAAATCAGTAATTTATGAGATTTGCATGGAACGAAGTTATGTGAACCCGGTGCTCAGCCTCACAGCAAAGCCGCCGAGTTCCCGTCTAAGGTCATCATCCACTGCTTTAAGCAGCATTCCTGAAGTTCTGCCCATTTGAACAATGTTTTCATATCTTTCTGTTTAAAAAAAGAAAAAAGTGGGGCACCTGGGTGGCTCAGAGGGTTAAGCCTCTGCCTTCGGCTCAGGTCATGATCTCAGGGTCTTGGGATCGAGCCCCGCATCGGGCTCTCTGCTCAGCAAGGAGCCTGCTTCCTCCTCTCTCTCTCTGCCTGCCTCTCTGCCTACCTGTGATCTCTGTCAAATAAATAAAAAAAAAAAAAAAAAAGAAAAAGCCGAAGAAACTGTTCCCTGTTAATGTTCCTGGAGTCAGGGTGTGGTAGATTCCTACCAGGTTGTCCAGGGGCGGGGCGGGGGGCGGGGCGGGGGGGATGCCCAGCCCTGCAGATATTTTTGTGCACTATCTTTGATCTGAAACCAAGTGCTACAGAATACACGATATTCCCCCCTGCACTGTGGCTTCCAGGAAACATCACGTTCAACCTCAGCTCTAACAATCTGTTGATCTCGGGTTCCTGGTGACAGCTGCTATGCTCTTTTCCAGATTTATCCCTGATTGTCTTTTTTTTGCATTGTGTTATGCTTCAAAACAAGGGTGTGTTTGGGGAACAGGAAGCACAGCTTGTCTGCAGGATTGGCTGCAGGTAATGCCTCAGAGAAGATGAGGATTTTCAGTTAGTCAGTTAGTTAGTAAGTAGTTAGTCAGTCAGTTAGTAGTTAGTTAGTTACAGTTTCAGTAAGGCCCTTAAACTTAATAGCTCTGCTCAACAATATGTAGTACGGCGTTTTTTGGTTTTGTTTCATTTTTGGTTTTGTTTTTAACCCTCTGGAATCTGATTTGGGAACAGAAAAGAACCTTAAAGGTCGTCTTTGACTGCTTGTTAAAGCTGCATGGCCTTCATGATCAGGCATGCCAGGTTTTGAATGGTGGCTTTGCCCTATGGTGGGTGTGTGACCTTAAGAAAATTCCTTAGTTTTGTCATCTGTAAAGCAGTTGATGGTGACTTCTACGTAGCAGTGTTGTTTCTGGTGACAATGGTAATTTATGAAAGCACTCAGCATCGTAGCTGGCACACAGGAGATGCACAAAACATGGTAATTGCTATATTGAAATAAGAGGAGATAGATGAGGCCTTGGGGAAATTTAAAAGATAATTAGTGAGGGGCACCTGGGTGGCTCAATCAGTTAAGTGTCTGACTCTTGGTCTGGGCTCAGGTCGTGGTCTCATGGGTGGTGAGATCAGCTCCTTGTCAGGCTCCGTGCTCAGCAGGATTCTTTTCCTCTACCCCTTCCTCCCTCATTCGTGCTTGCATGCTTTCTCTCTCTCTAAAATAAATAAATAAATCTTAAAAAAAAAAGGCAATTGGTGAATGTTAATTGAATTACTGGATTGAAGTATAAGTACCCCAGTGAGAGGGTCATGCACATTGACCTATTGTAAAGCCTTAACAAGTTCATATGTGTTGATTTTTCAGTTTATTGGATGAAAGAAGATGTAGGAAGGACCTTGAGGTTTCAGAAGGTATGGGGGGGATAACGGCTCTTTAAGTGGGAGACAAGTGGGCAGCATAGTTTAAAAATGGCTTATATAGGGAGACAGAAAGATGCCAGTGATGTATTTCATCTACCATAGTTATGTGATTCAAAGATACAGTTTTCTAATGCTTTCTTACGATAATTTCAACTTACGGAAAGGTTAATTTTACAATGAACACCCATATACCAACCACCTAGTTTCTAGAATTATGTTTTACTCTGCTTACTTTGTAACATATTCATCCATCATCTCTTTATCCTTCCTTCCTCCTTCCCTCCATCCATCTGCTTATATTTTTGATGCATTTCAAAGCAAGTTGCAGACATGATGTCTGTAACTATCAGCATGGGTATCATTCATCAGAGTTCAGTATTTGTCTACATTTGTTTTTTCTTATAAAATTTGCATACAGTGAAATGCATAGTTCTTAAGTGTAATATTACAAGAGCTTCGACAAGTGAATACACCTGTGTAACCCAAGTACCTGTCAAGACATAGGACATACTGTCACCCCAGAAAGTTTTTTGGGGTCTCTTCCCTGCAAATTCCCTCTCCTTTCTCCTCCAGGGGCAGTCACTGTTCTAATTTTTTTTTTTCCACAGTAGTTTAGTTTTACCTGTTTTGGTTTCATATAAATGGAATCATATGATATCTACTCTTTTGTGTTTGACATTTTGCTTAGCAAAATGAGACACATAATGTCTGTGAGATTTACCTACATTGTTGCACACATCAGTACTTTGTTTCTTCTGTGTTTTGAGTAGTACTCCACTGAATGAAGATACTGAAGTTTGTTCAGAGTCTCCTGTTGATGAATAAGGTGCCAGCTTTTGGCTGTTACAAAAAGAGTTGCTACTGACATTATTGTACAAGTCTTTAGTGGATCTATGCTTTCATTTCTCTTGGATATCTGCCAAGGGGTGGAACTGCTGGGTCACAGCATAGTAATGTGTCTCATTTAGGAAGAAACTCAGAACTTTTTACAAAGTGGTTGATTGATTTTACCTTCCCACAACAGTGTGTAAGACTAATAGTTGCCCTACATCCTTGTCAACACCTAGTATTGTCAGCCATCTTAACTTTAGCCATTCTGTTGTATACATAGTGGCGTCTCATTGTGGTTCAGAAATACTCTTTTATTTTTTTCCACATTGAATATTATTTGGGATGCATCTTCTGATCTAAGTCAATATTTAGGTTGGTCTGCTGCTTATTATGCTCCTTTCTCCCAAAACAAATGGTCCCACTCATTGTACTTCTTCCAATCGAGAGCATTTTTTATTGAGGAGATCTCATACTCAAAATATTGCTTCTATGAGCTTCAACACAGGGAACTGTCTCTGTAGTGGTCAGTATAGCATGCCAAGGGCCAAGAGCAGTGCCCAGCACACAGTAAGTAATGAATGGAGGGATGAATGCCTTGTGAATGGTGGGATCGTCTGGGCTTTTGACTAAGATTGAAAAACTGAGCATAGATGCATGATCTCTGTCAAACTCCCCAGAAGCCTTCTTTCTTAATTCCTCTGTGCAACCCACAAACCCAAAGGAATACTTATAATGAATCCCGTCAAGTCTGCTGGAAGGTCAAAAGACCCAAGCCAACTTCATGCAGACATTGAAGGGCCACGTCCAAATTTCTGGGAGCCAGTCAGTCAGTACTTGGAAAAGCTCAAAAGAGTAGGAAACTAATCACTTGGTTTTGATCCATTAGCTCAGCTGTAATGTAGCAGAGCTAATGCAGTCATAGGCAGTAGACAGCTCTGGCAGGAAGAAAAAAAATAGAGAGAGCTCCTTTCACTTTTGCAATGAAAATTAAATGGGGAGATAATTCCCTGCTCCTTTTTGGAATATTACTGTGCTATTAACTAGGCTAAGATCATTAAAAAGTAATGACATGAAGTTGCATGCATCATTATTTTAAGAGAGATTGAATGAAAATATACTGTCGATCTTTTCTGCCTCTTGCCTCCTCCCTGGCTTAATAGGCATTGGTACAAACCCTGTGAACATATATATTCATATTAAAGTTATGGCTTTGGCCTTGAAGAAGGGAATCTGGGTCATTAGAAAGTAGACTGACAGCTCTTATAACATATCTTCCTGATTTTTTTAAAATCAAGTTTTGATTAGTACAAAATTAAAAGTGGCTCTCAAAAACGGAGTTGCTCAGAAAATGGGTATAAAGTTCACCAAAGGCTTGGGAAAAAACAAAACAAAACAAAACAACAACAACAACAACAACAACAAACAAACAAAAAAACCCTTGGTGTTTGCAGAAAAAAATTTCAGTGGAAAACTAAATGGACCCTACAATCCCAAGGACCTGTTTATTTTTCATTGGAGTTATGGCTTCTGCCATCCTGGGCAGATGTAAATTAAGACAGACACTCTGCCCCACAGAAACTTAAATTTTACTGGTCACGTGGCATGTCCCATATCCAGAATATCTGATGGGAGGAAGGAGAGGGGGTTCTGATTCTGAAGAAAAGGTTTTCATAAAGATATCATGGGTTCATATTATAATATCTTCTTACATCTCGCCCTCTTTCCTCCTTCCAGCACACTGCAGTGACGAATAGTATGGTGCTAGCAGGAACATAATCAGTAGTGATTGCAGTATTATCCTTTGTCCACAAAAGTGTCATCTGTGCCCAGCCTAAGTATGTGTATCTGACAGGGAAAGTAGATGTTCCTCCTCTCCCCTCTTCTGGGCTTGGGAGGAAGGTTGTAATTGGTTTGCAGGCCTTCAGACATGTTTGTTTAACACAGGTACTTGAACTCCATTATCTCTGAAGGAAAGGAACAAAGAGAAAATATGCAAAGAAAATGCTCTCTAATGGTAAATGGACACAGGAGCAAAATCTGAAAGCTTTATTCTCCTTTCAAGTTCACAATCAAATCTATGTTAGACCTCCACATAAATTTTTTAAAATTATAACCGAACAGATTGTAGTTACTTAAATGTTTATTTTCCCCCATGACAAAGGCAAATATTTTCGTTGAGGAGAATTTGGAAAATTCAACAAAGTATAAAAGAGGATAATTTAAAGTCTCCATAATACCATCTGTCAGGAACCATTGTTAGCATGTTGGTGTATCTATCTTCAGGTTCTCCACCTACACCACACACCTTTTAGATAATTTACATAACTGTGTCATACCCTATGCACAGCTTCACACCTACTCTTTTTTTCCTCTTTACCATGTTCGTGTGACAATCTTCTCAGGTCATTAAAATACTTCAGAAAATCTAAATGGTCTTTCAAACTTTATATTCAGATTAGGGGGATTTGCGTAATTTTATTTGCACACACAGTTAAACATTGTGTCATTTGTTTAGGGTTTTAGTCATACTCTTATGGGACGTTCTTAGCACTCACCACAGAAACCACACCGAGGACCTTTAGCATTCGTTAGAGAACTTATCCCTTAACACGTTCCCAAAGGTAGCCAGAGTTAAAATCTCTTATAGGCCATTCTCTAATAGGTTCTTTACCCAGACAAACCTGGACTTTTAGGTCAGGGAGTTTTTCTGGACTGGAGATGAAGTGTCTTCTCTGGCCCCGAAGGCCCAGAGGGTCCCTGAGGCAGAGAGCTGGAGCCAAGGACCGGGCCTGCTGAGTCTGCAGTCTGGCACAAGCAGAAGAAGGTAGTTTAGGACCTGTGGTGCAGATAGTTCGCTATTTTCTGGGCAATCAGTAAGAAAAGCAGCATGTCTTTGAGACTGACGCTTTGATGCCAATGTGAAAAGTCACCTGTTTTGGAGTCAGCAAGATGTGAGTTCTGTTTCTGATTCTATACTTACAAGCTGCGTGTGTCTGGGGAAGTTGCTTAATCTCATTGAGCCTCGCTTTTGTCTTCAATAAAGTAGGTAAGGTAACTCTACCTGCTTTCCACGATGGTTGAGGGCAGTAAATGAGATATGATGTGCAAAACTCTCAGTGTGCTGTGACTAGATGGTACTTGTCTAAGGCTGAGATGATCATTGTCTTCCCCGAGTTCACCCAATGATGGGGACACGTGAGTAGTGTCATACACAAGGGCTGCATGCATCGGCTCGGACATCAGTCTTCACTGCAGGCCCAGTTCTGGCCCGTACCAACCGGCATGTGCACTTGAAGGCTTACTTCTTAGTCACTCTGAAGGTCACCTGATGTCTATCAAAAAATTACATACAATGCAAAGCATCTTTCTATGAGGTTGTGAGGAAGGAATGATACTATATTCCAGAAGTAAAAGGAAGAGAAATATTTCCTTTAATACCATACACTGAAGTAGCAGGAGTAGTCTTATATGCAGGCTAGAGACATGTAAACTGTTAAAAAAAAAAAAAGAAGAAGAAGAAGATGAAGGAGGAGGAGGGGGAGGGGGAAGGGGGAGAGGAGGCAAGCATGTCTGCCCTCATGAAGTTTATCATATTATCATATTTGCAGGGGTATAAGTCACATGTGTACATTTCTGCATATTTATTAGAATGTGTACTTCTTTTTTTAATTTAATTTTTTTTCAGTGTCCCAAAATTCATTGTTTATGCACCACATGCAGTGCTCCATACAGTACACGCCCTCCTTAATACCCACCACCAGGCTCACCCATCCCCCCACCCCTCTCCCCTCCAAAACCCTCAGTCTGTTTCTCAGAGTCCACGGTCTCTCATGGTTCATCTCCCCCTCCGTTATCCCCCAATTCACTTCTCCTCTCCACCTCCCAATGTCCTCCGTGTTATTCCTTATGCTCCACAAGTAAGTGAAACCATATGATAATTGACTCTCTCTGCTTGACTTATTTCACTCAGCATAATCTCCTCCAGTCCCGTCCATGTTGATGCAAAAGTTGGGTATTCATCCTTTCTGATGGCTGAGTAATATTCCATTGTATATGTGGACCACATCTTCCTTATCCATTCGTCCGTTGAAGGGCATCTTGGCTCTTTCCACAGTTTGGTGACTGAGGGCACTGCTGCTATGAACATTGGGGTACAGATGGCCCTTCTTTTCACTACATCTGTATCTTTGGGGTAAATACCCAGTAATGCAATTGCAGGGTCATAGGGTAGCTCTATGTTTAATTTCTTATTTTTTTAAAAGATTATTTATTTATTTGACAGACAGAGATCACAAGTAGGCAGAGAGGCAGGCAGAGAGAGAGAAAGGGAAGCAGGCTCCCTGCCAAGCAGAGAGCCCAATGCAGGGCTTGATCCCAGGACCCCGGGATCATGACCTGAGCTAAAGGCAGAGGCTTTAACCCACTGAGCCACCCAGGCGCTCCTATTTTTAATTTCTTAAGGAATCTCCACACTGTTTTCCAAAGTGGCTGCACCAACTTGCATTCCCACCAACAGTGTAAGAGGGTTCCCCTTTCTCCACATCCTTTTCAACACATGTTGTTTACTGTCTTGTTGATTTTGGCCATTCTAACTCATGTAAGGTGGTATCTCAACGTGGTTTTGATTTGAATCTTCCTGATGGCTAATGATGATGAACATTTTTTCATGTGTCTGTTAGCCATTTGTATGTCTTCTTTGGAGAATTGTCTTTTCATGTCTTCTGCCCATTTTTTGACATGATTATCTATTTTATGTGTGTTGAGTTTGGGGAGTTCTTTATAGATCTTGGATATCAGCACTTTGTCTGTAGTGTCATTTGTGAATACCTTCTCCCATTCCCTGGGTTGCCTCTTTGTTTTGTTGACTGTTTCCTTTGCTGTGGGGAAGGTTTTTATTTTGATGAAGTCCCAAAAGTTCATTTTTGCTTTTGTTTCCTTTGCCTTTGGAGACATGTCTTTTTTTTTTTTTTAAAGAATTTATTTATTTATTTGACAGACAGAGATCACAAGTAGGCAGAGAGGCAGGCAGAGAGAGAGAGAGAGAGAGAGAGAGAGAGAGAGAGAGGAGGAAGCAGGCTCCCCACTGAGCAGAGAGCCCAATGTGGGGCTCGATCCCAGGACCCTGGGATCATGACCTGAGCCGAAGGCAGAGGCTTTAACCCACTGAGCAACCCAGGCACCCCTGGAGACATGTCTTAAAAGAAGTTGCCATGGCTGATGCAAAGAGGTTACTGCCTATGTTCTCCTCTAGGATTTTGATAGATTCCTGTCTCATGTTGAGGTCTTCTATCCATTTCAAGTTTATCTTTGTGTATGGTGTAAGAGAATGGTCGAGTTTCATTCTTCTACGCATAGCTGTTCAATTTTCCCAGCACCATTTATTGAAGAGATTGTCTTTTTTCCACTGTATATTTTTTCCGGCTTTGTCGAAGATTATTTGACCATAGAGTTGAGGGTCCATATCTGGGCTCTCTACTCCGTTCTACTGGTCTGTGTGTCTGTTTTTGTGCCAATGCCAGGCTGTCTTGGTGATCACAGCTTTGTAGTAAAGCTTGAAATCAGGCAACGTGATGCCGTCAGTTTTGTTTTTCTTTTTCAACATTTCCTTAGCAATTCGGGATCTCTTCTGGTTCCATATAAATTTTAGGATCATTTGTTCCAGCTCTTTGAAAAATGTCGGTAGAATTTTGATTGGGATGGCATTGAAAGTATAGATTGCTCTAGGCAGTATAGACATTTTAACAATGTTTATTCTTCTGATCCATGAACATGGAATGGTCTTCCATCTTTTTATGTCTTCTTCAATTTCTTTCATGAGTGTTCAGTAGTTCCTTGAGTACAGATTCTTTACCTCTTTGGTTAGGTTTATTCGCAGGTATCTTATGGTTCTTGCTGCTAAAGTAAGTGGAATTGATTCTCTAATTTCCCTTTCTATATTTTCATTGTTAATGTATAAGAAAACAACTAATTTCTGTACATTGACTTTGTTTCCTGCCACATTACTGAATTGCTGTTTGAGTTCTAGTAGTTTGGGGGTAGAGTCTTTTGGGTTTTCCATTTAAAATACCAGGTAATCTGCAAAGAGAGAGAGTTTGACTTCTTTGCCAAGTTGAATACCTTTTATTTCTCTTTGTTGTCTGATTGCTGTTGTAGGATTTCTAGTATTATGTTGAACAACAGTGGTGAGAGTGGACATCCTTGTCATGTTCCTGATCTCAAAGGGAAGGCTGTCCGCTTTTCCCCATTGAGGACGATATTTGCTGTGGGTTTTTCATAGAGAGATTTTATGAAGTTGAGGAATGTTCCCTCTATCTGTATACTTCAAAGCATTTTAATCAGGAATGGATGCTGTATCTTGTCAAATGTTTTTTCTGCATCAATTGAGAGGACCATGTGGTAATCAAGATAAGGAGTCATATTGATATGAATACATTAATAGTAGGGGATCTTAACATGCCACTCTCAGCAATAGACAGATCATCCAAGCAGAAAATGAATAAAGAAACAAGAGCATTGAAGACATATTGGACCAGATGGACCTCATAGATACATACAGAACATTCCACCCTAAAACAACAGAATACTTATTCTTCTCGAGCACACATGGAACTTTCTCCAGAATAGACCACATACTGGGCCACAAATCAGGGCTCAACTGATAGCAAAACACTGAGATTATTCCCTGTGTATTCTCAGACCAAAATGCTTTGAAACTGGAACCCAACCACAAGAAAAAGTTTGGAAGGAATTCAAACACTTGGAAGCTAAAGACCACTCTGCTTAAGAATGTTTGGATCAACCAGGAAATCAGAGAAGAACTTAAACTATTTATGGAAACCAATGAGAATGAAGACACATTAGTCCAAAACCTATGGGATACAGCAAAGGCAGTCCTAAGGGGGAAATACGTAGCCATCCAAGCCTCACTCTAAAAAATAGAAAAATCCAGAATACATCAGCTCTCTTTACACCTTAAAGAACTGGAGAATCAACAACAAATTAAGTCAGCCCCATACACAAGAAGGGAAACAATCAAGATTAGAGCAGAGATCAATGAGATAGAAACTAGAGATATAGTAGAACACATCAATGAAACTAGAAGCTGGTTTTTTGAAAGAATCAATAATATCAATAAACCACTGGCCAAACTGATCCAAAAGAAAAGAAAGAGGACCCAAATTAATAAAATTATGAATGAAAAGTGAGAGAGCATGACTGACACCAAGGAAATAGAAACAATCATCAGAAATTATTATCAACAGTTATATGCTAATAAGTTAAGCAACCTAGACGAAATGGATGCATTCCTGGAAACCTGTAAACTTCCAAAACTGAATCAGGAAGAAATTGACAACCTGAATAGACCAATATCTAATAATGAGATTGAAGTTTCTGTGCCTGGCCTTCCTTTGAGAATCTGGCACATTTGGAAGGGGGTGTGTGTCTTATCCTCAGGCAATTGGGATGTCCAAGGGGGGCTCTGATAGGGATAGGACGAGTTGCGGTGGAAGAACAGTAGGTAGACCTGGACCCAGGGATTAGATTATTGGAAAGTCTTTCTGGGGTAAGTGATTATCAATACTGAAAACACCTCATGTTCTTTTCCCATAGAGCTGTTCACAGCCTAAAGTGGTCATGGGGCTTCCTTCCAGGGCTATTATGGGTTTTCCTGAGCACTGAGTAAGCTTTAATATGGTTTTCAGGATACTCTTTTTCAAAATCATACATCATTTCTGGATAAGTGTCATTCTTCCAAGAACAAGACCAAGAAAGAGAAAAGACTTGTCTAAAACTGTGGCTTAGCTAAGAAGGAATGGCTGAGTAATAGGATGAAGTAAATAGTAATAGGATGAAATGAAATATTCATGGGTGCAGGAAATAGGATCCGTGTTTAATAAAATGGCCATGCTAGCTTCCAGGGCTCCCCTGCACCTCTCTGCAAATTATGCCCCCGTCTCCTCTCCCATGTGAGCATTAAATATATATAATTAATGTTCATTGTTAATAATACATTTCTAATTTCCAGTTGCAAAAATATAGCTTTTCCCTCTCTTGGAGGATCACCTATATTTTGTCATTAACATTTTGTCATAAGAGGGAAGAAATGATTTAAATAGGCAATAAATCGACAGGCAAGCTGCTGCTTTGGGCTTGGGCCAAACTCTTTGGGGAAGGGCTTCATTTATCACCTGGGACTTAGCATGGTTCTTCTGCTGATTTATGTGCAGGGAAATGAGATGGGATCCTGCGGAGGGGTCTCAGGGCCTGGAGGATTAGTGACAAGAAATGGAGTCCCTGGAGGACCAGCCGTCAGAGCCAGAACACCTCCAGACGAGAGTGGGATGCGATGTGTGATTATTGGTCCCATTCCCCAGCACATCTGGCTCAACAGCTCTGGATACCTAGTGGCCTGCCCGATGTCTCCATTTTGATAGCTCACTAGCTCAGGAAGCTCGGGGCAGCCCTCACCCAGTGCTTTTACTCCACTGTGTTTTTCTTCCATTGTCTCCTGTCTCATGAACTTGATTTCTTGAGCCAGAGACCTGTGAGTCCTCTGATGACCTCCTGCTCTTCCCTCCTAAATCCAGACAAGCCCGGTTCCTTCCAAAGCACTTCCTCTCCCATTTTTGAATAGGACATTCGCCCGTAACCACACTGCTAATAATGACCATCAGGACCTGAGAGGTGGATTTTGGATCAAGGATCTATTTCCTTGTGTACACCCTCCCTCTCTGCTTCCGTGCCCTACAAGGCTCTCTGGGTCCTCCTGGTGTTCAGCCTTCCCTGCTGGGATGAATCCTATCCTCCCTCAAGGAGAATAGCACTGAGACTATTCTCTTACCTTGTCTCCATCAGGGCTTCTCTCTCCTGGGCCCAGGCTCTTAGAGATCTTTTTTGACTTGGCAAATGTGGTAATTCATGTAGATAAGCTGGCAGTGATTCGAGGAATTCACGACTCCTTGGTAACATTTTCAGAGGGACATCTGCCCAGGCCTCAAACCTACAGACTCCAGATGTGGAGGTTTCAGTCTGCCCAGGGACAAAGACTCTCTTAGGGTATGTTCAGGGTGGATCTGTGCTAGGGAATTAGATTAAGACTCATCTCAGGCACAGCAGGAGTATTAGCATCTTACACTTTGACCTTTTGAGGCAGAGCAAAAAAAAAAAAAAAGGCAACAACACTGACATTTCAGGAGTGATTGTGTCCCCTTATAAAAATGCAGTCCACCTGGCCAAGGGAAAGATGGTGATGAATGAGTGACCTCAGGGCCCTCCATTTTTGAGTTACTTTGTTGTGCAATACACGTTCTTGCATATCATTTCATTCAAGCTGCCCAAATACTTATACTTTTATATGGATGCGGAATCTGATTCAGAGTAGTTAAGTAACCTGCTCAAGATCACACAGCAGTTCCATGCCTCCACGGCTGCATCCATCCAGGCATGGGCCAGCATCCGGTTCCAGATACACAGTATTGGGGGTGGGAAATCAGAGTGGGGGGGCATTGAAGGAAGAAATTCTAAAGATGGATGGTAAGGCTGGGACTTCAGCAGTAGACTGAGATATGCCTGGTTCTAAATGAATCACTTGTGAGCTATGAGATCTTGGGACAAACTGATTAATCTCACAAACCTTCTGTTTCTTATCTATAAAACTGGGATAACCACATCAACAATTCTTCTCTTTAACCTTGTGAATATATAAGGACCCCCAATCAATGAAGCTGTGAAAATGCTTGTGAACTATGAATGCTGTGCCGATATCTGGATGCAAACACGTAACTGGAGAACTTTTATTTCTTCAAATGGAGCAGCGTATGTTTGTAGGCACTTTGTGGCAGCGGGACAGAGGATAAGACAATGAAGACCACGTGTGTTTTTTAACACCTTGAAATTGTATCTCATACAGTTTTTTGGCTGCCAGCCAGAGACCACATCTAAGCAAAATGGCAGTTTATAAGAAAATGTCAGGGCATCTCAGGACATGTATTCAGTGATTACTTGAGAATTAAATGCAGAGAAGCAAAGGTAAGCGTAGACAAAGGGGCGACACTGTTTTGACAAGGTTGGGGGATCAGTGACTCCTTTTCAGTATGTCAGACTTCCTGGGTACTCATATTTCTGCTCCTTTTTCAATATTACTCAAGGGTTATTTTCTCTTTTCTTTCTCTTTCTTTCTTTTTTTTTTTTTGGTCTCCAGCCTGGATCAAGAATGCTTTTATTCTCATGTTTATCTAGGAATATGCAGGATATGGATTGTTTGAGAACTCCTTCCAGCCTTAGTCCCTTACAGAGTAATGTACCAAGAAGGGAATTTTTCTGCAGAAAACATTTCTGTCTATACCAGATTGAAATTCGCCAGTGGGTCTGAGCCCCCAATTTCTTGTAAAGGTAGACTTTTGGACCTCAGAGTATGTGAGTTTCCTTCGTGCGATTGCCTGGCCCTTTCTCATTTGAATGGCCCGTCACCTCAATAGACTGGTTCAGTCCCCTAGTTCTGAGATTCTGTCCCCTAGATGGACCTGTGGAGATTTTGGAGTCCTTCTTCCCTTACTGAATTGGTTAACGTTCAGAGGGTCTGTATCCCAACTGCCTGATGGAGCTGGTTTGGTAAGCAGAATGTCTAAGACCCTCACCCTTTGACCGAACCGCCCCGGTCAAAATAATACCCAAGAACAGACTTGTCTAGGACTCCAGAAGTCTGCCCCTCCAGTCTCCTGGCTAGAATGGTCTGGCCTTCCACTTGTGAGATTCAGATTTCCTGGAGTCCCAGTGCTTCCAAGTGAAGCATTCATCTGTGGAGTCAGAATGGCCCTCAACTAGGTAAAGAGACCTTGTTTCCTGAAGAAGGTGACTTTATTCAGTTGAGCCATCCTGCGGAGGATATTGTGGGATGGGTAACTCTTTTTCTTCTCCTTCTTCCCCTCCTTCTCCTCCTTCTCCTTCTTCCCCTTCTTCCTCCTCCTTTTTTTTTTTTTAAGATTTTATTTATTTATTTGACAGATAGAGATCACAAGTAGGCAGAGAGGCAGGCAGAGAGAGCCTCCTCCTTCTTTTTAAGACAAAGCTTATTTATGTGCATTTCTTTCCTTCTTTGAATCCTTTGTGAAGCCACCTCTGCTTGGAGCCGGGCTGGAAAGCATTCCGGTGGTGCTGTTGTGTGGGCCTCCTCCACGGCTGCGTCTTTGCTGATGTCTGCTCTTTAACAATTTATGCTGAAATTAACATGTATTGGCTCAGTTTTAGCTGTTATTTCCTATTGTATATTTTGGGAGGAAGCGAAACCTTGGATGCGTGTTGTAATCGTCGAGCCAAAGATCTGATTCCATCTCTGCTGATGAAATGAGAAATACAGCCTGGTGGGCCAGGGAGTTGGTGTTATATATGAATATAACTAGGCCTTTTGCGGGGGGTGGCTCTTTGAGGGTTGATCTAAAATAGAAATTTATACTTAAACCCCTCAGGGAGGCAGGTAATATTTTTATCCACTGGCCTCGAACATGACTAGATCCACCCTAGTCCTTATCTCCTGCTGGTTGCCAGAGTGAGCCCCAAACAGAAGCCGGTGTTATGGCTCAAGGTCTTACACTGTGTCCAACAAATGCTGAGGTTCTAGAGATTCTTCAGGGATATTCCTGGGTCAGAGTGTGTGCGTGTGTGTGTGTGTGTGTGTGTGTGCTATGGATGCCAAGTGGCCTGGGGTCTTAGATCCCAACTTCGCTCTCTATCCAGAGACATTCCTTTTTTTTTTTTTTTTTTAAATCTGGATTAAATATAAAGTTCTAGATCTTTTATTTTGGAAGACTCTCCTATCAGGTTTTAAGTCCTAGAAACAAACTAGCTTAGTTAGGCAAAAAAAAAAAAAAAAAAAAAAAAATTTAGTAAAGAGAAATGAGGGGGCACAGAGAAGCAAAACTTGGATAAGTAGGCTTCAGGAAGCTTGTACCTGGGATAGCTCCAGGATCTGAGGAGCGGAAATTGAATGGGCTCACTTTTCAGGGCTCCAGTGTTGTGCCTCAGTGATTTCCCATCTTTCTGTTAAGAAATGGTTTGGGGGACTTTGTGTTTAAATGCTCAGGAGCAAGAGTCTGATTGGCTTAGGTTAGAAAGGTAACTGGGTCAAGTAGGTAGGCTCATTCTGAAGCATTTTATAAAAATTAAGGTAATTTATCGAGAGCAGCAATAAGACTATATTGAAAAGCTACTAAGAGAAGCAGGACCTTGTGATGTAGGAAAAGTGATCACATTAAGGCACCATTTTTTGGTGCTCATCTTCCAGGAACAGACAGTGAAATTTCTGCTGCTCCTCCAGGTTCCCCTGCCACCCAGCTTTGCTCATAGTAGCTTATAGCAAGGCTTCTCCATGGCTTGGATATAGCATCTGGTGTACGCCTGGGAGAAGGGGAAAGACCTTGAATGACATTCTCAAGACAATGTGAAAGGTTGAGATGATGTGGCCACAGGATGTGACCTGGATGCTAGGTGAGGCCAACAACGGAGATGTCATGCTGAAAGTATTTTGAGCTTGGAAGAAGCTCAGTATTCATGCTAGAAATTCTAGGTAAGCAATGGTCAAGGCCAGTGCTTCTTAAAGCGCGGCTCTGGGATTGGCAGCATCCACGTTACCTGGCACCTTGTTAGGCTCCACCCAGACCTTCTGACTCAGAAGCTTGAGGAGTGGGGCCCAGCACCCTGTTTGAATAAGCATGGTTCTGATGCATGCTTGAGTTTGAGAACCACTGACCTAGTCACTCACTCTGAGTGTTAGGCCAATGTCCAGAGCTTCCTTTACCCCTTTCCTTCCAAGAGTTGCTTTTTCTTCATTCTCCCACCCCGCCACCACTGGCTCTGTCTGCACTTTTGGCTCCACAAAAGAGTTGAAACTCTTGAGAAGGCAGTGCTCGCCCTAACTTCACTTGCCTTTGTAGGATCCGCTCTCCCACAAGGTTTCTGTGTTAAGCTTACTCCGTTGGCTTTTTGGGAAATGTCCTGTTATCTTTGGGGGAAGGAATAATGTCATATCCCAATTTCCAAAGAATTCCATTTTTCTCAAGAAAGAAAAGTATATAGACATAAGCTTGGGAATTCAGAGGGGTTCAGGAGTTACTTGGACAGGATTAGCTTGCAGAGTACTATCAGATCCCTAGGCTAGATGACAGAGAATGCTAAGTGTGCTCTGTATTATTCCGCAGAACTTTTAATAAGCTAAAGAGAACTGAGAATCTCCAAGAAGGGAATATATCTCATAATTTACCTGAATGCATTTAACCAGGGATCATATTCTAGAAACATATTCTGATTTAGACTGTGTCCTAGACACCAGCTGTGACCCCCTTCTAAACTCTTTCCCCTTGTAGAGTATACCGGGAATTTTTCTGGTGATTGTTTCTGAAATATTTAATGGTGTCAGTGAAATTTGACATAAGGGTAAAAATTAAGTCACCCATCATAAATATTTCATTCCTGCATTCAAAAATTAATGAATGAGTTCTCTGGCCTGAGAATCAAGAAATTTGGGTTCAAGTTCTAGTTCGTACCTCAGTTTCACCAGTGGTGGGGATTTGGGAATGAGGGTGTCAGAGAACATCTCAAGGGCTCGGTGCAGTTCTAATCCTCTCCAAATATTAAAATTCTGCAAGAGGCTCTCATGTTTTATGGCATTTCAATTGCAGCAATTTACGGTTAACATTCAACTTTACCTCTTTTATGACCATTCCAGTTTGACATTTGGAGTGCCGTAGAACATGCCAGTATAGTCTTAGGACCTTTTTACCTCAAAAGCAAATTTCTCTGGACATTTTTAATTGCCTGTTTCTATTCAGAGCAAAATAAAGTAAAATTTAGACTTAAAATCTCTGACCCGAAGCCGCCAAAGAGACTGAATTATCTGATATATATATTTTTTTCTGTCATAAATTTCAGTAGGTTCTATCATGCCTCCTGCTTGCCAACTGAGAATTTGTCAGAAGCGTTATTTGACCTCACGACTGGCTTGAGTTGGGTCCACGTCTGATAGGACCTGCCCTGGAGGAACTGGTCATACAGGTGTATCCACTGCTGCATTTCAGATTCCCAGGGGAAAACCACTCACTTTTTGGGTAACTTCTCAGAGCTGAGCTGATAATGTGGGATTGTCCTTACTTAAGGGTCATGTGGCCTCATTTATCACTGAGTGCTGGCTGGCAGAGATGAGAGTTTGAGACCATGTACTTCAGGGTTGGGTAGACCCAAATTCAGATCTTGTCTTTGCTATCTATAATTTGAGCTATCTCAATGATGTTAACAGAGTGTTACAAGCTTTGGTGGCAGGGAAGCAAGTGTTCTGGAATGCTAGGGGCAGATGTGTGTGTTTTTGTTTTGTTTTGTTTTGTTTTGTTTTCAAGGTGACTGAAGAATTCTCTTCTTCTTTCTCCCATTACCTCTGATGAGGACATGACCTTGCCAATACTGAATTTAGGTTTGAGAACCAGGAGAAAGCACGCACATACTTAGCTACCTACCTTCCTTCCTTCCTTCCCTTTCTTTCCTTTCTTTCTTTTTTTTTTTTTTCTTCTTTTACAAAACTGTCCTTAAATGGAAGTATGTAGTTTGTGGGTGAAACTTAGTTTGCAATTCTGATGTGCACCTTGTGAGTATATAAAACTCAAGGATTGTAGTTAGGAATGGGACTTTCCAAATCTGGTGTGTGTCAGTGTGTACTTTTCAGAGAGCCTGGAGACCATGAGACACGTTGCAATGGCCCATGTTCAGTGAGGCTCCTCTGATTCCAACAGGTTTCTGTATCCTTAGCTTGATACATTAGTTACCTTAGGGAGGAGAGAGGGAGAAAAGGAGGCAAAGAAGGAAACAGAGATAAATATAGAGAGATATACAGAGAAAGAGAGAATGCAAGAGAGATTGTCACAGACCTATCACCCACCCCAAATGCTCAGTTTATGCATGAGAATATGAATAGACATTGTGACTCACATATAACCAGGGCCCTGGATGGTCCTGTCTTATATAATATCTCATTTTTATAGAAATAGAGCCAAAAAAATATCGAAGCTTCATTCAAAGTCATGAGAAAATGACAAAGAAGGGAATACATCCCAATTTTCTACCTATTTCATAAAACTTCTCTATTTCTCTGTTTCAGTGTCTCATACTTGGGAATGATTCCTTACAAAACCATTTTCCCATTTCTCTGTACTGTCCTCCAATGCTTCTTGATATATAAGCTAAGATATTCTTCTGTTTTTCCACTTCTCTTCCTACTTTAGTATTTTTAAAATTATAAGTATCAAATAAGCCTCTCTTATTTCTTCAGTTTTCTTCCTTATTTTTTTTCAGATTTTATTATTTATTTATTTATTTATTTATTAGAGAAGAGAGCACACAAGTAGGCAGAGTGGAAGGGAGAGGGAGGGGGAGAAGCAGACTACCCACCGAACAGGGAGCCTAATGTGGGACTTGATCCCAGGACCCTGAGATCATGACCTAAGCTGAAGGCAGATGCTTGACCAACTGAGCCACCCAGGCGCCCCTCCAGTCTTTTTTTTTTTTTTTTTTTTAAGATTTTATTTATTTATTTTAGAGAGAGAGAATGAAAGAGAGAGGGTACATGAGAGGGGGTAAGGTCAGAGGCAGCAGGGAGACCGATGCAGGACTGCATCCTGGGACTCCAGGATCATGACCTGAGCCGAAGGCAGTTGCTTAACCAACTGAGCCACCCAGATGCCCCAATCTTCCTTATTGTAATGTCATTTGGATTCTGCCTGTATTAGCATTCTCTAAAGAAACAGTAGGAGCGACATATCCTATTGGTTCTGTTCATTTGACAAAAATCCAAATAATGCAGAGAGAGAGAGAGAGAGAGACTTGTAAGGAATCAGCTCATGCAATTATGGAAACTGAGAAGTCCCAAGATGTGCAGTTTACAAGGTAGAGACACAGGAGAGCCAGTGGGACAAATTACAGTCTGTTTTTAGTTCAGTTCCAGAGACCAGAAAAAGCCCTTGTCCCAGCTCAGAACAGCCAGGCGGAAGGCGATCCCTCTTATTTGAGGGAGGGCCAGCCTTTTTCTTCTGCTCAGGCCCTCCACTGATTGGATGAGCGTCGCCCCTGTTAGGGAGAGTAACCTGCTTTCCTCAGCCTACCTGTTCAAACGTCTATCTCCTCCAAAAACACCCTCACAGACACCAGGACATTTGGCCAAATGTCTGTCTCCCCTGCCCCGCAGTCGAGCAGACACATCAAATGAACCATCACTCTGCTTAATAAACAGACTCTCCTGAGCCAGAGCAAGGTATGCCCCCTTCACCGGCAGAGCACGGAGCCCGACCACAAATATAATTTAACCTATCTTTCTCTCAGTCCAGTCTCATGAACTTCGTAAGGGCACTGTGAGAATTAGAGAACTGTATGTAAAGTCGCGGGTGCATAGCACAGGATAAGGGCTCAAAGGAAGGACGCTGTGTTTTCAGTCGTCCTTAGTTAGATTTGGACAGATGCTCTCGTGCTGGTTGTGAGACCATATACAAAACAAGACAGCGAGTCTGCTTTCCAAGACCTGCCCCCCTCCAGGTGCTTGTGTGGACGAGGGAGTGTTAATGCGGTTTAATGCCTTCAATTGGCAAATAATGGATCACCCTACCCCGTGGTGGGACGGCAGTAGACTGTCTGGATGCACACAGAAATGAGACAAAGCCTTTTCCCTGTAGGAGCTCACCTTCTAATAGAAAAGATAGTCTGGTAAACAGATTAAAAAAAAAAAAAAAGACAATGTGAAAAATGCTAATTAGAGATACAGAGAGTTCCCAGAACACAGAGGATGGAGTGACAAAATCCACCTGTGACAAAATGAGGAGACTTTGATCTGGGTTTTCAAGGATGAGTATGTGCTCTCCAGAGAAGGAGAATAACAATTATTTTGCCTCTTATGTGTTAGACATTTTCATGTCTTTTAAATTTTCATGCATAAAATTTTTCATTTAATTTATTCCTAATGAGAACCCTGAGGAAATAGACATCGATACAGATGAGACGCAGGCTCAGAGAGGTTAAGTGACTGGCCCAAGTTTACCCAGCAGGGAGGAGTGAAGCCTAGATTTGAACCAAGGGTTTTCTTTCCCTTTTTTTTTTTTTTTTTTTTTTTTTTAAGATTTACTTATTTGAGAGAGAGTAAGAGAGAGAGAGATCAGGAGAGAAGGGCAGAGGGAAAGAGAGTCTTAAGCAGACTCTCAGGGCTCAGTCTCATGACCCTAAGATCACAACCTGACCCAAAACCAGGAGTTGGATGCTGAACTGACTGAGCCACCCAGCGGCCCCTGAACCAAGGATTTTCTGATTCAGTCCCCTGGAAGGGAAGGATTGCAAAGACATAGTGATATGAAAAGGCCTGGGCACACTTTGAACATGTTTTAGGAGCACAGGACCCAAGGTCACATTGCAGGAAAATCATTCTCTTTGGGGATACAGGCCCTGGTGACGGGGATAGAGAAATAGATCTGGGAGAAGATGGATAGTGGGTAGGTGAGGATGGGACCCAGATGAGGCTGGAGTTGGCAGTGAGTATGGGGAGTAGTGATGGTTGTCTTTCTCTCCATTTATAGAGGTATGTTATGGGTGGAGGTTGAGTTTATAATGTTTGTGTTTATAATGATGTGTGTCATGAAGAGTACAGGGCTCACACGGACCTTCTTTTGAGCTCTGCCAATTACCAAGTGCATCACTTCGACAAATGGCTCAACCTCTTAAAGCCTCAGTTTCCCCACCCTTAGAGTTTGGGTATTTATAGTATCCAACTCAAAGAGCCATTGACAAGAAAAGCAGACCGTGTATGTAAACTGCTAAACAACATGCCTGACATCTACTAATTGCTTGATAAGTGTAATGGTTATTATTAGCGTTACTCATTTTCTTGGCAGGGTGTAGGCCCGTTTTCCCAGTGTACCTATTTAGGGAGATTTAAGGACAGTCATCATACATTCTTGACAGGTTCTCTGTGTGTATTTGTGCAATCATGTGCTTTGGATACAGCTGTGCTCTCCAAGGGCCCTTGGTAATTTATGCCGGGCTGCTGGTCTCCCAGGCTATTTCTATTTGTTCTGCTGTCTTGTAAGGCCTGCCTCTGCTACATAATAATTTTTGCAGCTCATCTTCCAGACCGATTAAAGCAAACCCACGTTCATCTGCGTCTGCAAGGCAGGTAGCCGTGAGAGCAGTCACCGAGGTCACGTGCGACTCATCCTCTATGTACAGGGCCGAAGTCGCTAATGAGACCTCAGTGGTAACAGAGTACTGGTTTCTTGGATTGCGTTAGCCATGCCCTTGGTGTCATGCCCAGTGCTGGGTTCCCGTGAACCTGCATGCAAACCTTGATATGTCCATCAACTGTGTGTCCTTGGGTTATTTCCTTAAATTCTCTGAATTCTGTTTCTGCAACTGTAACACAGGGATGGTATTCTCTATCTTGTAGGGAAGCTGTATTTGGATAATGTGATTAGAACATTCAGCATCTGGGGCGCCTGGGTGGCTCAGTGGGTTAAGCCGCTGCCTTCGGCTCAGGTCATGATCTCAGGGTCCTGGGATCGAGTCCCGCATCGGGCTCTCTGCTCAGCAGGGAGCCTGCTTCCCTCTCTCTCTCTCTGCCTGCCTCTCTGTCTACTTCTGATCTCTGTCTGTCAAATAAATAAATAAAATCTTAAAAAAAAAAAAAAAAGAACATTCAGCATCTAGTAGATTTTTAGTAAATGTAAGCAGTTAAGGTTGCTCTGCATATCCGTACACTAGACTTTGAATTCCAAAGGAAAGGAACTATGTCCTGTTTCAAGGATTATTTATTTATTTGACAGAGAGAGAGAGAGCACAAGCAGGCAGAGTGGCAGGCAGAGGGAGAGAGAGAAGCAGGCTCCCTGCTGAGCAAGGAGCCCAAAGCAGGACTCAATGCTAGACCCTGGGATCATTACTTGAGCCGAAGGTGGCCACTTAACCAACTGAGCCACCCAGGTGTCCCCTATGTCCTGTTAATATGTGTATCCCCAACATCTATCTCATTTGTACATATATGCGTTTGTTGAATGAATAATCAACTAAGTAAGGTAGGAGTTATTTCCCCCCATTTTACAGATGAAGAAATGAAACTCCAAGAGGTTAGCAGGTTATCTAACAGGACAATCAACACGTGGAGGAGAAGGGATTTGAATTTGATTTCTAGAAGACTCCAAAGACCATGTTCAGACCTCTGAAACATCAAATTTGGTTCTGCCAGATTTGGGTGACAATTAGAATTTAGCCTCTTAATCTCATTCAACTCCACTTTCTTAAAGTGATGTTAATAAGAGTAACATTTCCCAAGCATCTGTGCACCAGGGACCAAGCTAGATGTTTTATAAACATTACCATATTGAACTTATAAGCAAGCAACAAGCCCTGGATTCCAACTCCAGCTTCTTGAATAACAAGCTGATTTTTAAAATTCTCTTCCACACCTGCGTTTGCTTTAGCCAGAGATGTGGGCTCAACATGGGATGAATCTCTGAGATGAAGGATTTCTAGCAGACTTGTTACAAGAGCTCAGGCAGACAAACCTGGAAAGGCAGACACTGAATCAGAATCAACATATATGTGAGGGTCTCCTTGAGATGGGGTGGTTTCTCCCTCTCATATCCCACTAGGACACGGCTGATCTCCATTTACATGCCGGGTGATGGGTATTTCCTGAGGCAGAATAATTTATTTAAACCATCAGGTGCACAAATCAGATTTCAGTTACCATGAAAAGTACATTGTATATCCATTTCTGTAGAAAAGTCAGAGAGCACAAGCCTTGATTAACAATTCTCTCACCTGCACCACTGTTGTTATTTGAAAAAAGTCCCAAGGAGACTGTGGAGGTTTTCCTTGATAGGAAGAAAGTCCTTGTCAAGTGCCGAGCTGCTCGGAGAGGACTCTAATTCAGGATAACTAAACTGCTTTGCACTGGCAATTCAGAAAGATAATTACCGGACATTGATTTACTCTGCTTCCTTATTAAAACAACTCTGGTTTTCGTGCAGGGTAGAAATGTACCCAACTAAAACTCTTGATTTTCCAGATTCCCTTGAAGCCAGGAGTAACCCTATGATACAGGTACGGCGGAGGAGGTCAAAAATAGTTTGCTGGGGGGGCACCTGGGTGGCTCAGTGGGTTAAAGCCTCTGCCTTCAGCTCAGGTCATGATCTCAGTGTCCTGGGATCGAGCCCCGCATTGGGCTCTCTGCTCAGCAGGGAGCCTGCTTCCTCCTCTCTCTCTCTCTCTCTCTCTCTCTGTTTCTCTGCCTGCCTCTCTGCCTACTTGTGATCTCTCTCTGTCAAATGAATAAATAAAATCTTTAAAAAAAAATAGTTTGCTGGGTAGAGCTTCCAGGAAACTTTCTTTCGTGATAAAAGGGGGAAGATGTCCCTTTACTCATTACTCTTACTGCTGCTGTGACTGTGGCGCGTGCGCACACACACACACACACACACACGCACACACTTCCTGCTTGATGTTACTTCTGTGGTGGCTATGGGGCCTGGGAGCAGAGCAGACCGTGAAGGAAAGCTAAGATAGCTAGCTGCGGGGAAGCTTGAGACCTTGTGATCATTGAACCAAGTCAGGAGCCTTCTTGTTATATGAAAGGAGGGGACCTATTTGTTAATTGGCTATTGTACTACTTGTGGCTGAGAGCATTCCCATATGAATTATATGGCTTTACTGAGGCATGTCTTACAAGGCCTACCACTTAGAGGAGCCTTTCCTGGTTCCCACATCACTAGGGTGTGTAACCTCGAGTAGGAGTAGGCGTTGAGGAGAACCGGGATCACCTGGCCCTCATTTCCTGCGCTGGCCTAAGAGTTTTATTTTGGGGTCTTTGAATGAACCTGAGCCTAAGGCGAGATTCAAGCTCCCTTCCTCCCTACATTATGCATCAGGGAGCTGCAAGGTCAGTGGGGCACAGACGGGGCCCATGAAGGAGAACTCTGACAGTGTCTCGTATGGATGGAAAGCTTGGAAATACTTATCAACCTTTTAAGATATGTGACTTTCCCAGAGGGAAGGCACTTGGCTTTTTATTTGAGCTCTGAGGGTGATGGATCTAGAAACCAAGCAGCATGGTGGAATGTAGGCAAAAGTAAACCTGATCATCTCTGAGGTGGATTCATCACCATAATCTTTGAAGATTATGTGGAAGTTACTCCTTGCTCATATATCACAGTCCTTTCTTAGTATCGGAAGTTGGGTTTATGGAGCTACCTAAGCCAGTGAGAACCAGTATGTTAATTGGAGAACTTCTTTATTTTTTTTAAAGATTTTATTTATTTATTTGTTAGAGAGAGAGAGAGAGAGAGAGCATGAGCACAGGCAGACAGAGTGGCAGGCAGAGGGAGAAGCAGGCTCCCCGCTGAGCAAGGAGCCCGATGTGGGACTCGATCCCAGGACGCTGGGATCATGACCTGAGCCGAAGGCAGCCGCTTAACCAACTGAGCCACCCAGGCGTCCCTGGAGAACTTCTTTAAAGGATAACAACTGATGAAATGTGTCTGCTCTACACCACTGACTCTTAAATAGATCTGGTACATCTGTGCAAGGAGCTTTGGACCATTTGGAAGCCCTTTGGAAGCCCTTTGGACCATTTGCAGAACCACCAAATACAGTTGTCTAGTTTGTGCACTGTGCAAAGCCAAGGGGTTCCAGTTGCATAAAATGATCATATGTGACAGCCCCCTGGGAAGTGCCTGGTGATTTTAACTATCTGTGATGCTCATCCCAGCTTCTCTGGAAGCCGCCCTCATTGACTTGCTTTTTTCCCCTATTCCTATTTATTCATTCATCTTCTAATTCAAAAATAATTTTTTGAGCCCCTGCTCTCTTCCAGACCCCTTGCTAGAGACTGAGAAAATGATGGTGAGAAACAAGCAGATGTGGCCTATTCTTATAGAGCTTATGCCTAACCAAGAAGATAAATATTAATTAGATACAGAAATAAATGTAAATTTGCAGATGTGATTAGCACAGAAAGGAGAGGTATTTCATTCTAGGAAAACTTACAATGTAGTTTTCAGCTGGTTTTAAAAACCCAGGGATCACTTGAGCCGCAGTTTGAAGGACTAATGGAAGTTACTTGGGCAAAGAGAAGGAAAAGCAAAGAGAAGGAAAAGGTGAGGGAACAACAGCATGTTCACAGTCGTGTGGTGGGAAGAGGTTTGCTGAGTACCAGGGACTGAGAGAAAGCCAGTGTCACCAGTGTGGTGTTGGAGAGGCAGTGCTCACTGTAAACTTAATTCAGCCATCTGGTTTTGAAAACCTTTTTGGGCCTACTTATTGCCAACTACCGTGGTGAAGCCTCCATCTTACCTCCTTCACCTCACCCTCATCTGAGCCCCCATCGTCCAGCTCAGCCAAGCGACCCCAGAGGATGGGGCCTCACCTCTCACCTGCCCTTGAGATTCACAGGATGAGAAGCTGGGATGTAGCCACAGCGTTCTACTCCCCATTATCCAAAGAACCCACGGCTCTCCAAGCAAAATATTACTCCTGCAGATGGGACCAGATGGACTGTCCAGATACTCTCCATTTGCCATCTCAAATAAAACACTAAGATGCTACAAAAATAAGCCTGGCTTTTCCACTCCTGCTCTGTATCTCAGCACGCGGACCTCAAATTATTTCCATTGCCAATCCCTTCAGAAAATGAACAGTTGAAAGAGCCAGGAGGGAAAGAAGGTGGGAAGAAAGAACACATGGGCTCTTTCTTAAGAAATCAGAAGGGCAGTGGGCGGAGGAAAGGCCTATGTTCTTTCCATCCTCTTGGCATGGCGGTCAAGAGCATGGGCTTTGCTGGAACCAGGTGCTCATCCCAGCTGTGCTACTTTCTATCCATGTGATTCTGGGCACAGCATTCTACTGCTCTGAGTGTGTTTCCTCGACTCCTAAAAAAAAGGATAATTATACTCACATTTGAGAGTTGCTTTGAAGATGAACTTAGATAACACATAAAGCACTTAGGCATGTGGTGCATTGTCAGTGATCGTCGCTGTTACTATTTTACCATTAACAAGTATAAGGAACAAAAAGGTAGACTTGCACTTACCAGAGCAGAAATTTAAAAAAAAAAAATTGCTGGAGCTCATTAAAGATGATACAACAATCTTCTGGGACTGTCAGCATTTTGGATTTCAGACGTCGAAATATCAACAGGATGACCATCTGTCAGGGGTGTTGTAGAGGAGATTTCTACTTTGAGCGTCCTTCTGTGAGGGATGGTAGAGAATGGGCATTTTATTAAATCATTAGGGATTCTCCTTAGCTACCAGATGCTCTGAAGTTTTACTACTGTTCCAAGAGTTTACTCACACACTGATCTTTGGAAATAGGTAGGCGTCATTCCTTCTGTCTTATGAGATAAACCTGAAAGTTCCAGATGATAGCATTTCTTGGGCTGGTGGAAGATCCTCTGACTTTTTAATCTGATGTTATTTCAAACCTCTGTTGATGGGGATGATGTCCGGTTAAAAAGTCAGCTCTCCTTATGCCTAGAACGTGCTCCCATTATCTCAGTGTCATTGGGAGGGCCTGAGCTCTTCTGGCAGACAGATCTGGGTTTGAGACCCTCTGCGCTGGCTGTGTGACTTTGAATACATTGTTTACTGTCTCTGATCCCTGTTTCCTTATTTATCAGAAAATGATATCTGTACATGAGTGCTGTGGTTCGGGGAAGGTTTAGAGGTAATATCTATATAGCACCTAGCATAATATCTGACATAGTGTTTGGACGTTTAGACCCGGGAACTGGAAATTGTAACAGTAAACCCAATAATAATAGTTACTACTACTGTTACTGCTATTCCTTGTTCAGTTTATTTTTTAAGCTATAAAAAGAGCTGCTCCGTTTGAAACAGGCAGCCACAGAGAAAGAATATCCTCCACTTAGTCGGGGAAGGAATGCCGTGGAGAGATGCGAAAGACTTGATCTGCAGAAGTTTTGGGCTGTGTGAGTGTGTGTGTGTGTTTATAAAAGTGGCAGCCCTAAAAAGAAGTTACAAGAGTAGCTACCAGGGGAGAAACTGATCACAAAGCCGAGTGTAAGCAAGAATTATGCTTTCCTTCTGTGCTACGGCAGTGCGCACTCTCTAGGGGCTGGTTTTCATTTGTAATCTGAGTAACTCAGTCGAGCTGCAGACAGCCAACCTTGCATTGATTGGGAACTCTGCAGGGGAGCTCAGGCACCAGCATACCCAGGGACCGTAGTTTTGCTTATTAGTTATCACTCTCCACAGTGAGAGAGAGAGAGAGAGAGAGAGAGAGAGAGAGTGCGCTAGCATCACACTAAGACCGTTATTTTACATCTTTTTGGGACCTGGTGGAGAGAACTGCTGATCCCAGCTCTGTACAAATGTGACTTCTAGCAGCAGAAGGCCACGTCCGGAGGGTGACCCCAGTCCTCTGTTAAAGTGCCTGCTTGAGAAAGCTCAGTGCTGCGGAGGGATTTACTGTTTCTCCTAGCCAACACCTGACATAGGTCCCTGACCTTTCTTCCTTAGACAATCTACCAAAAAGGTCTTATAATTGCGAATATGTATCTCTTAAAATTCAAGTGTTTTCCTTAAGGATCTGAGAGCCTTTCATTTTGAATGCAGTGATCAGAAAGATAGAACTTCTGTCTCCCAGTCTCTGCAGGGCCTTGATGACTGCCAGCCAGCAGACACAGCCCTTTGCATTTACCTGACCATCCCTTTGTAATTTTTTTCTTCTCTAACTCAGCTGAGCCCCCCACTTTCCTCCCCCTCCTCTTCCCTTTAAAATGCCCAAATCATCTCTGTACAAATGGAGCAGAGTCCTGCTTTTCCCCCTGCTATCAGTAGTTATCAAATAATATAGAAAATAAAATCTGTTTTCACCACTTTAATTAATGTCCAGTTGTGTCTATCCAGACCTTGGAAAGGCTCTCATAGGGCAGGGTGGATGCTTTCTCTGATGTCTGGTCACCGGCAGAGGGCCAAGGGATGTTTCTCTTCTTTCTTTCCTTCCTCCCAAACAAGAGACTGCTCCAGCCCCTTGTTGCAGCGCCTGGATGTTAAGACAATGGGCATAAAATGGGAATGATAACCATACCTGCTTAACGAAGCTGTCTTGAGGATTAATTAAGTTAATGGAGCTAATTGACCTGGAGAAACAGAGCATTTCAGACTCCTCACCGTTCCCTTGGAGGCACTATGGATTCCAGTAGTCTCCTAAAAGTCTTACAGCTCTCAGGCCATCCTCTGGGGATGTTAGGGAATGTTCTTGGGGAAGATGAGAGACACAGTGCAGTTATTTTATTGAGTACTTAAATATATGCCAGGTATGGGGCAGGACACTGTATTTCCTTTACCTTGGGTAGGTCTTCAACAGAACTCCTGTTTATAAAGTAAGGGGTAAGAGATTGGCAGTTTGGCCACAAGAATGTATCTCTTCTCCCTCCTTAAATTCCATTGGAGAGGTAGCAAAAAAGGAAGGGAAGGAGGGAAGAAGGTATTATCTTACAAAGACAAAGAGCACAGCAGAGGAGAGCAGACCATGAGAGATTTAGGTGGATTCTGGAAAGTGGAAGGCAGAAGAGTTGATGAGTGACATCGACAAGAAGAGATGGGAGCAAAGCAGGCTTTCTGAGGCCCAGGGTACTAGGGAAGGTGGGAATGAGTTGGGATTTAGAAGCTTTATATGGATCTTTGATGCTCTAGGTCCCCTGCGCTCTCCTGACACTGACAACCACTTCTCCTTCCACCCCTCACCCCTGCCACAGAAGTGGGATTTTTGTATTAATCAAGGAGACACACCCAGGACTCTTGGGTTCAACAAAGACAGTGGACAGTTGAAAAGAGAAGTGAGTAAACACTAAGGTCCCTGAGCTCCCTTCTCCTCACCCAAAGGCTATCTGGAGAAAGTGACAGGTCGATGAGGAAAGATATCAAGATACTAAAATATTGTGGTTCTCAAATGAATAGGCTGACTCACTGCCTTCTCATCCTACAAAGAATTTCGTCAGCCAGCTCCCTCACATGCATGGAACTCACAACAGCTTCCTAGAGCCTTGATCTTCAATCTGACCACCACTCTGTGCAGGAAAGGTCCAGTCTGAAAGAGAAAGACCCAAATATGCGAGAAACAAGGCAAGAACAAGAGAAATCTACAGTATTTCAATATGTGGAGGTAAATATTAGAAGAATCAGCTCAGGCAGTGGAGAGTGGCTACCTGGGGAGCAGGTTCAGGTAGAAGGAGGGGTGAAACTGCGGATTTTCATTCTAAGACTTTCAGTACTCTTTGATTTTTTTTCAATGTGTATATTTGGCAAATATAAAATTTAATTTTAAGATAATCTTACAAAGAAGAAATGTTGCCATTGAACAGAGGAGTAAACTGAGGCTCAGGGTAAGGTGACGTGCCCAGGTAAATCAGAAAAGCAGATTCGAGCCCACAAGTATCCATCTTAGCACAACAGGATGTTCCTGTTTCTCAGGAGTAGTTCCTTGCTTGCTACATAAAAATCAGTTAAAGAAAACCAGCCTCTGACAGATAGTATTCCCCTTATGAGCCTCCTATGAGGTCAGTTAGAGGGAGCCGGGTGTGTAGTAAACCCTTCGAGTCCCTCATTAAGGCAATGAGACTGGGGGCCGTGGGCTACTCCCTGCATGATTCCAGGCACGATGTGGCCAAGACGGTTATTGCTGCAACTCAATATGGCGGCCCCCGAGGACTGCCCCGGAAGACAGCAAGGAATGAGAAACCCACGGCCTTAAAATACATCATTGATGTCTGACTGCACTGGGAACTGGGGAGTTTGAATGCATTCTTTAAGAGTTTGTTTGCTGTTTCTTTCTTTTCTTTCTTTCTTTTTTTAAAATCTCTTTCCCTTTAAAATAAATAAATAAATAAACAAATAAATAAATAAATAAAATGGGTTCCGTGCCAGAAATCCAAATCTCTGTAAGCATTACATTGTTTCAAGCATTTAGCAGGAGTTTCCATAGTTTGGGTTGCCCCGAGAAATGCCAACTGCTTATTTTCTGTGCTGCCATTAAAGGCAGCCATGCAGGGCTGCTCTGAGATTCAGCTCTATGTTTATAAATACAGACAAATTAGGAGGGAGAAAGCTTGGAGAACTCAAGTACAGTTGGGACCGATATCGGGGAATCTGAGAGTTGGAGGCTTCCATTATCTCTTTTCATGGAAAGCACCCTTAGCCAGGCCAATCGGGAACACTGGAAGTTCTTTTTCTCAAAGGCCATGTCCTCTCAGAGGCCTCCTCTGACTGCCCACCTACCCAACAACCACGAGATAGGTTAGGTGGTTAGCTCTCGGCTTCTATGGAAGCCCCCTCTACTTCCCCATGTTGGCGCTAACTGTTTAAATGGAATCGTTGGCTTATTTTCCCAGCTTCCTTACCTGATCATCATGTTTGCAAGGGGAGGGACTGTGCCGTCTTGTGACATAGAATCGCTCATCACCTGGCAGATTACCTGGCACACGGTGGCCTTAATAATATTTCCTGATAGGCCAAAGGAATGGAACGTTGTAACTCAACACTACATTCTCCCAAGAGATTTTTTTTTTTTTTTTCATTTTTCTGGGTGGTAGGGTCCACCTTCCCATCCGGACGTAGAGTAGCTGAAATGTGACATTCACGCAGACCACAATCTTTTTGCTGTCATTAAAAAAGCAATCCTAGACAACGTACGTGCGTAAAGCATGCAGAGTCTAACGTTAGAATGACTGACACAGTCTCAATCTGGAGAACAGTCATCACTCCCTGAGTCG
Source organism: Enhydra lutris kenyoni (assembly GCF_002288905.1). Taxonomy (NCBI): domain Eukaryota; kingdom Metazoa; phylum Chordata; class Mammalia; order Carnivora; family Mustelidae; genus Enhydra; species Enhydra lutris. Next base: position 2,566,316 of record NW_019154129.1, on the reverse strand, counting down.
ATGCCACTGAACCTTTTTTCTGAATGGATCGTGTGTGTGTGTGTGTGTGTGTGTGTGTGTGTGAGACAGTATCCAGTCTCTCAGCTTTCCCAATCTTAAAATTAATCATGAAGTTTCTCTGCCCTACGTGACTTAATCCTGCATTACAGCTGAGTGTACCAGGACCTCTGTGTTGATATGTCTATGATCCCGTCCGTTTTCACCAGCCTCAGGTTTCAGCCATTGAGAAGGGTAACTATTGTTCTTGTTGGCTGCCATCTTGTTCCTCTCCTCTTCTCTGTTTTTCCTAAAATAACTAGAACACTAAGTTGTTAAAGCATACAACTCACAGTGGAGTTTAGCCTAGGCAAAAGGTTGTGAAGCTAACTTTTTTCATAGCTGAGATGCCAAAGGAACTAAATAGTGCCCTAACATGGTTGAGGAGTGGAATGGCTGGCTTTCTAGATTGTTGTGAGCCTCCCACAGCTCCTCGTGGCTGGAGTGAGACCAGGACGTAAGAACTGGAAGGTGTTTTAGTGGATGTATATTCCGACCACCTCATTTTATAGTTCAAAGGCTCGCAGACGGGAAGTGAGTCACCCCTAAGTCAAGCAAGTCTCTTTCAGCAATTGGAGAACTAATTTGGGAATGGGAATGATATTTAAAAATATTAATTACTTGTTTTCATCTTCTTCCACAAGAATCGTGTTCCCAGAATGCCATTGTACCAATAAAGCCCCAGGGAAAATGAGAAAAAAAAACTTTTTTAACCTCAGAAAAGAATAGGATAAAATTTAAGTGAAATTCTCATAAGACAGGAAGGGTAGAAATCCCTCCTTTTTCTTCTGGCTCCGAATGGGTTCAGCTTATTAAGAGAGGATATTGGGAGACACATGGATCCTTCCCTTCTCTTTCAGGATCAGGCGTGGAGGTAGGTTGGGATTTGGGGACTTGCCTCCTTCCAAGCTGCCCCTATATTAAAATGGAGACTTCAATATCAAGGTGATAGATAGGACCATAACAAGATTGCGAGGAAGAGGGGGAGAGACAGACATATAGAGACTAAAATACCATTCCCAAGTGCTACTGGAGTCCCATGTCGAATAATGAACCAAGAAATTTTCCTGTACATCAAGATGAAAGAGGAAGAGGGTAGATAAGAGTTTCTTATCTAGGAAGCCTCCAGGGTGAGGAAATGACCATGCTACCAGGGGCCATTGTGTAGGATTCCTGGAGCTTGGGACCACACTGAAATCAAGTATATCCAGCCCAATATAGGGTTGAGTCAGAATCTGGGTTCTGAAGAAATGAGAAGACAGTCCCTGAATTCAGCAGCCCCAGACTTCTCTGTCAGGTCCTGATCAGTGTTTGATGACCAGTGACCAATCGGGCACAATGCATTGCTGCAGAGAGCGGGGAGCAGAAATACAGAGGCACCCAGGGTCATCTTCTTCCCCTCTCCCTAGTTCCCAGAATCTCTTGGGAATGATCAGGACGAAAGGAAGGAAATTGGGAAGATCACATTATCCTTAAAAAAAAAAAAGGAAGGAAGTTAGTTTGAGTTTCCTATATTGAACAGGACAAAGCTTACTGTGTTTTGGACTAAATTTAGCCCCCTACTTCCATTTACCTACTGATCTACCAAAGGAAGGTGGGAATCCTAAAGAATGTGAGACTAGTCATAGAAGATAAATAAGGTACACTTTTCTTTACATACCTCAGTGTCATGGGAGCACATTTGCGACCCAGTTACAAGTTTTCTGTGCTATTGCCCAGCTTTCTATCTGCTTTAATTCAGTCTGGTGCCAAAGGCAGGTGTTGACTCAAAGGCATGACTTACTGGTGAGCCTTATTGGTGAGCCATGGGTATCTTATGGTGTTTGGAAAAGGAGTAAAGTAGAAAAGGGTCACTGATTCAGCCTTTTTGTGAGTGATGCGCTCTTTCTCTTCCATGAGTAGTGGGCACGATGGGCAGTTCAGCAAAGCCTTTTCTTCCTAGTTGAAGGACAAATTCATGTTTCCTTACAATGATATCACTCAATGTCACTGCCATAGCAGAATGATAGCATTGTTCTTCATTTAGAGGGGGATTTAAAGATAATTCAACCAAACCCCTTTGTCTCATAGGTGGGAAAAGAAAGCAAGGCTTTGTGAGATAAGGTGATTTGCCCATGATCACAAAGAAAGTTAGTGTCAGAAGCAAGGCCAGAACTCATGTGTCCTAAGTCCTAGTGTTCTAGACCAGTCTGCCGTATACTTTGCAACCTTCCCTGTACATAAGAGATCATACCAAAAGAAAAAAACCATCTGGTACACACAAATGGAAGCTTTTGCCACTGATGGTCAAGAGGCTGAACTTGGATGGTTTTTGGGAAATTTGAAACTGTCTGACCTCTGAGACTCAGTTCCATACACTTTTCCCTTGAGCTCAGGCACATCCAAAACTTGATGGGAGGAAGAAGTAGCACAGTCACTGGAACTTGCAAAATTCCAAGAAAATAGTGACATGTGGATGGCAGGAATCACAGTGTTCTCTTTCTTCTCGAATGGAATCCACAGGATGCCAAAAAGACAAATGCATTTTTTCTCCTCCAAATTATTCCTCCTACAAATGCTAAGTATCTCCATCTGGGAGACATTTAACATTTCAAGCAGCTCTTGCTGATCTGTAGGAGGAGTAGCCACGTATCAACCGCCTCCCCAGAATAACTCCCCTTATTGCTGCGGGAGCTGCCAAGATCCAGCCCAGACAGGAGAGAAACAGTGTGTCTGGGAGGCCCCAAGTTAGACAGCAAGAACAACCAAACCCCTCACCTGAGACCGTCCACGCTTCTGTCTTCAGAGGTGTGTTTCGATGAGACAGAGTGCAAATGTCATTGCCTTGCTCTCCTGGAAGGATGGGATTCCAGAAAGAATTTCAGCCGTGACATTCCCCCAGATGACAGTCTCATGTTTCTTCTGACACCTTAAGTTCATTCAGATACTTACAGGAAATCACATACATTTCCTGATAGGCTGAGTGAAAACACGACTCATAAAAGATGGCAGTGATGGGAATATCTGAGTTCTGAGTAAGATCCAAGAACTTGTCTTCACCACTACCCCTTCTGCTCTGCTTAAATTTGCCAAGTCCAGCCATGGGGGAATGAACACCAGACTAACATCTCCAGGCCACTAAGCCTGCATTTGTCCATTTGCCCACTCTCTGTTTGTTATCTCCATACAGTGTGGTGGTAGCTAGGAGGCAGTCAAGTGTGGAGGAGACACATGGGTTCTATCATCACAGGGTGCATCAGTTAATGGGTAAGTTGTGTAAAATATGCCCACAATGGGACGCTTGGCTGGCTTAGTCAGTTAAGCTTACAACTCTTGATTTCAGCTCAGGTTGTGATCGCAGGGTCATGAGATCAAGCCCTGTGTTGGGCTCTGTGCTGGACACGGAACCTGCTTAGGATTCTCTCTGTCTCTCTCCCCCTCCCAACTCACCCGTGTGCAAGTGCATGCACTCACTCTCTCAAAATAAATAAAATAAAATATATCCACAGGTATCACCAGACGGGTAGAATGGTATGGGAAATCCTGATAAAGGACTGTAGGAACTGGAAGACGTCATTGCTAGCTGAGAAGCCAGGGAGTCTTTATGGTGTACGTGGCATTTGTCCTAAGACCTTTAAGGAAGATTAGAATTTAAATGTGTAGAAATTGGTTGAGTAAAGGATGTCTCAGGTGTGTAGAACAGTTTGAACAAAGGCAGTTCAGGTCGTAAAGGTGTCCTGAGCTGGATTTCATTTACTCCTTCCTGCCTTCCTTCATTCAGTGGAAGTGTCATATCAGCCCGGAGTATGCTCAGGGTCAGAGAGCTAGGCCCGGGCATATTAAGATGCATAAAACATGACAAGAATTGGACCTAGTGGGTGAATCAGAGAAGGTGAGGAGAAAGTGCAGTGTAGGACAGCAAGAGCAAAAAGGGAAAGACCACAGGAGACTTGAAGAACAGAGGCGGGCACTTGCCTCCGGCAGGAAAGGCCAGGAAAGACTTCCTCCTGGGGAGGGAAGCAGAACCAAACACCAAAGATGGAAGGAGAAGTACGTTTCAAGAAGTGCTTGGCTCAGGCACAAGCTCTGCAGTCAGACTAGGGGGCAGCATGCCAGGTGGGTAGGTGGCAAGAGAGTGGAACCTGACGAAGGTGTTTGCATTTTCTTAGCACAGGAGTTCCTCCATCCATTCCTCTATTTATACGAGTGCCGTGGAAACAGCAAGGTTGTTGATTCACACCACTGCTGGGAGTCCCGCTGGCAGCCGGTGACAGGTGCGAAGGTCTAGTTCTGCAAACGTGCAGAGCTACAGTCTACCCCTTGTTTGTCGGTATTCCCTTCCCATTTTATGCTGTTGGTTCTCTTTCCTCCATGTGTGGTTCTCAGTCACCAGTGACTTCATTGAGAACAAGAAGTAAGCCCTCAGAGCAGCCAGCACAGGGCTGAGCCACATAGTAGATGCTCAGTGTGTACCTGATGGCATACTGGGCTTGGGGCGTGCATGTGTGTATGTGCGCGCGTGTGTCGCTGAAGGCGTGCTACGTGTGTGATTCTCTGTGGGCTTGTTCTTGTACTTGACAGATTAAAATATTTCTCCAGCTTTTATCATCATTGCTGATGCTTTCTTTATATATGCAATTCTTTGTTCTCTCCTGTAGGAATGATACTTTATTGGCCAGGAAGATAATCTTCTGAAAGAGAGACATTTTCAGGCATGTGTTTATACGTGGTCCACATCAGTGACTGGCCACCTGAACACCTGTTGGTTAATGGTTAAAATGGTTATTTAATGGTTAAAATTTATTTTATGGTTAAAATTTATTTAATGGTTGGGGCACCTGGGTGGCTCAGTGGGTTGGGCCGCTGCCTTCGGCTCAGGTCATGATCTCAGGGTCCTGGGATCGAGCCCCGCATCGGGCTCTCTGCTCGGCAAGGAGCCTGCTTCCTCCTCTCTCTCTGCCTGCCTCTCTGCCTACTTGTGATCTCTCTGTCAAATAAATAAATAAAATCTAAAAAAAAATTTATTTAATGGTTAAAAAATATATATATCTATATATAGATATAGATATATCTTTTAAGTTGTAGGGGAATTGTGGTATTTGGTAAGTCCCTGTGTATCATTTAAAGGAGAGAAAGTATGACTTTGTACTAAATGATTAAAAGTATTCTTGAGTATTAAAGAGAAAGAAAAGTTAAAAATAAGGCATCTGGTGTTGCTGTTAATATGATGCTGTATCTTTGTTTTCTTCTATGGATGTGGATGTCAGTGTGTGCTTTTGAAAATTAGGATTGGATGCTTAGATACTGACTTCCAGGATGCATTTTAAAATGATATAAATAGCATGTAGACTTTAAATCCAATTATGTGAACATAATTTTTAGAAGCTGCATAGTCTGACAACCCAAGTCTTGGGGGGAGAATGGGCATTTATTCAATAATGCCACAAATAAATATGGAATTTCTGCTTTGGTAAGCTGCAAAGGAGATGCTCTTAGGAAAGAGTAGATGGTAGGGGATTTGACCTGGAGGTCAGGCAAAGCTTCCACAAGAGGCTGAGGAATGTTTCAAATCTAAATGATAATTCCAAGCTATCACCAGGCAGGGATGGGACAGAGATGGCCCAAGAAGGGATTCTGCGCCAAATCCCAGCAACAGGGAACAGGAGACCCTTTGGGGGACTTTTGTTTTCTACCTGATTTTCACTACTATTTGTATATCTTTACATTGCTTTTGGCCATCTTATTGAACTTTTTTGGACTTCTGATTATTTTCCAGTTGACTTTACTGTGTTTTCTAGAGCTATGGTCATATTGCTTATGACTACTCCTAATAGCAGTGGTGATTTCAGCCTTTGCCATGTGTCAGGCCCCATGCCAAGGGCTCTGTCTGTGTCTGCTTGTGGAATCCTCACTGTCCTTTATGGGGCGGGTTCACTGCTCTCAGACACAGGAAACCGACACTCGTACCAGCCAAGTATTTACCAAAATAGTGTTCAGTTGCTAGTAAACAATGTAGCTGGGATCCAGACCCAAGTCTAACCCCAGTGTGTGTGTGTGTGTGTGTGTGTGTGTGCACATGCATGTGTGCAATCTGGCATTAAGCCAACCTTTTAAAATTTTTTTAACATTTTAAAAATTTATATTTGATTCTGTACCCTTATACTAAAAGTCAAAGCATCCAGGAATTTCTATTTTATTAAATAGGGAATTATATTTTTATCATGGAAAGAATGCTTAACCTGAGAGCTACCTTCTTAACAAATTTCTAAGTGTCCAGTACCATGCTGTTATCTGTAGGCACCCTGTGGTCCAGCAGATCTCCAGAACACATTCACCTCACAAAACTGAAGCTCTAGGAGTTGAATAGCAGCTCGCTGTTCCCTCCTCCCCGCAGCCCTGGCAGTCCACATTCTGCTCTCCCTCTGTATGAGTAGGACTCTTTCAGATGCCTCATATGAGTGGAACTGTGCAGTGTTTGGCCTTCCGTGCCTGGCTTATTTCGCTTACCATGTCCTCAACATTCCTGCATGTTGTCGCATGTGGCAGGATTTCCTTTTTTCCTTTTTTTTTTTTTAAGGCTGAATAATATTCTGTTGCATATATATATATATATATATACACACCATTTTCTTCATCTGTTTGTTAGCTGTTGGACATTTAGGTTGTTTCCACATCTTGGCTCTTGTGAATCCTGCTGTAATGACATGAGAGTGTGTAGATCTCTTTGAGATCCTGATTTCGGTTCTTTTGGATAAACACTCAGAAGTTGGATTGCTGGATCATAGGTAGTTCTGCCTGTAATTTTTTTGAGAAACCTCTGTTTTCCACAGTGGTTGCACCAATTTACATTCCTAGCAATGTGCACCAGCTTACGGTTTCTTCACATCCTGGCCAACACTTGTCTTTTGTCTCTTCGGTAATAGCCATCTAACAGGTGAGATGTGATAGTTCATTGTTATTTTGATACGTAACCTAATATTTTGGGTTTTTCACTTGTCTTTTTAAATATCTAAAGCATTGAAAAGCAGGGACCTTTATTTTTTGTTTTTGTTTTTTAAAACTTATTATTTGGGGGCACCTGGGTGGCTCAGTCAGTTAAGGGGCTGCCTTTAGCTTGGGTTGTGGTCCTGGGGTCTGGGGATCGAGCCCCCCCATCCCGTGTGGGGCTCCCTGCTCAGCTGGGAGCCCGCTTCTCCCTCTGTCTGCTGCTCCCCTTGCTTGTGCCCTCTATCAAGTAAATAAATAAGATCTTTAAAAAATAATAAAATTTATTATTTATTTATTTTTTAAAAATATTTAATTTATTTAAGAGAGAAAGAACACAAGCAGAGGGAGAGGGAGAAGCAGGGAGCCCATTGCAGGGGAAGTGATGCTCCATCGCGGGACCCTAAGATCATGACCTGAGCCAAAGGCAGATGCTTAACTGACTGAGCTACCCGGGCGCCCCAGGACCTTTGTTTTGCCCAGGACTTCAGTGGGAGTGTTTCTGGGTCTCGTAGGTGGGTAAAGCATCAGCTGTTGAGACGTGAGAGCCGTTCTTTACAAGGTTAGCGAAGTAGTTCTCTATTCCAAGATGAGTGAGTCAGAGACGAATACGCAATTTTGTCAAAAACCTTGAGGTATTTGATTATGGTCTTTCCTCTTTGACCCACTGGGTGTGATGAATTATGTTAATAGAGTTTTGAATATTAAATGACTCCTAATAGTAAATCATCCTTGGTTTCCTGAAGTAAAACCTACTGGGTCATGGTAAATTATCCTTCCCAAGCTCAGCTGAGTTGCCCTTGCTGGTATTTTATTTAGTGTGTTTATATCTATATCAATAAGTAAGATCAGACTGGAGCTTCCTCTTTCTTCAGTTGTAGTTATTAGGTCTGAGCAGCAGACTCATGCCAACCCTCATGCCAGCCCCACTAAAGAAATTAGGACACATTTTCTCTTCTTATTTCTTCCTAACCTAACATGGGACTTACTTATTATTAAAATGTTGAAATACTTAACACTTAGAATAACTTGGGCCAAGTATCTTCCACAGAGGTGATTTTTATATGACTTACTCCAATTTCTACCAAAGTTATACTTGTATTTCTTTTTTTTTTAAAGATTTTATTTATTTATTTGTTAGAGAGAGAGCGAGCGAGCACAGGCAGACAGAGAGGCAGGCAGAGGCAGAGGGGGAAGCAGGCTCCCCGCTGAGCAAGGAGCCTGATGTGGGACTCGATCCCAGAACACTGGGATCATGACCTGAGCTGAAGGCAGCCGCCCAACCAGCTGAGCCACCCAGGCGTCCCTATACTTGTATTTCTGAGTCAGTTTTTTATCGTTTATATTTTCCCAGAAGACCTGTCAATATTATTAAAAATTTCAAATTTATTTGGTTTATAATTATGTATTTATTTTACATTGCATTATCTTCTAATTTATTGATTTGTAGTTTTTTATTCTATTAATTCTCCCTTGTGTTGTGAGGCCAACTAAAGCACGGGTCAGGAGTGAGTCCTGGGTAGGGTGGCAGGATTTTGATCTCACCTCTGCTGCATGATCTTCAGTTCATCAGTTCTCCTCAATTTCTTCATTTGTAAAATGAAGATAATAACAGTACCCTCCTTGTAACATTGTTAATGAAACCACTGTCAGGCACAAAACTAACAGTATTTGCTATTATTCTGTTTTCTAATCTTTTTTTAATATTTCTGTTGACAAAATAGCATTCAGGTTTATGTATTCACTATACAGGTTATTTGTTTTCTTTAATTATTGAGTTTTTTAAAATCTCCTCTTCATGTCTTTCTTACACTTTTCTCAGTTTTCACTTGCTGCCTTTGAAAAAAAAGTTAATGTGCTTTCCTTCGTTCATTTCTTTTCATCATTTCTTGCTTAATAAAATTTCAGGCTAAACTCTTAGACCATCACATTTTTGTATTCTGTGTTCTCAGATAAGTTATTTCTAAATAATCTATAACCAGTGTTGTAATTTTCTCTTTGACCAACATGTTATTTAGGAAGGAGATTTTTAATTTGTAAAGGCTTGGACCTTTCTAGTTTTTGTTCCTTTATTTAGATTTTTATTTTATTTTATTTTATTTTTTTTTAAAGATTTTATTTATTTATTTGTCAGAGAGAGAGAGGGAGAGAGCGAGCACAGGCAGACAGAATGGCAAGCAGAGGCAGAGGGAGAAGCAGGTTCCCTGACGAGCAAGGAGCCCGATGTGGGACTCAATCCCAGGACGCTGGGATCATGACCTGAGCCGAAGGCAGCTGCTTAACCAACTGAGCCACCCAGGCGTCCCCCTTTATTTAGATTTTTAAAGAGTGTTTTCCATTATATATGCCCAGAAAACTGTGATTTCTTTCTATATTTTATATACTCTGCTGTGTTTTCTATATATGCTCAGAGAAAGTGACCTAAATTACCACTTTTTGTGTTGAGTACGTGTGACTGAATATTATATAAATTTAGGAAATTGTATTAATCGATCTCTTGAAAGAAGTTTCATCTTCTTGGCATAATATTTAAAAGTCTGTTCAATCAATATTGTATTATTGAGATCCCTTACATCCTTATTTATTTGGGTCCACTTAATCTGTCGAGAACTCTGAGTGTTAAAATCTGCTGGCACCAAAGTGTTTATATCATCTGCCCCTTGCATTGGTAGTAATTTAGCTCTAGGTATTTAACGATTTCAGTAAGTAAACATTTATGACTCTTGGTCTGCCTTGTGCATTGTGTATTTATCAGAGTAAAATGATCTGTTCTATTTTAAGACATTTTACTTGAATCCTACAGTGCCTGACATTCATTTCACAGCCCCTGGCTTAGCTTTTGTTTGCAGTAGCCAGGCACCTCTTTGCTTATTCTTTTGCATTTAACCCAAATAGGTGATTTTATTTTAGGTCTGGCCAATGTAAACAGAATAAGGCTGGATTCAAAGTTTTGACCCAATCTCAGAGTCTCTGACTTTTCATTAGGGGGCTTAAAAAATTTGCATTTGTTGTCATAACATGTTTGCTTGGGTTTATTTCTCTGATTTGTTTTCTAGTTTCCTCAGTTTTATTAACTGCTCCCCCCCCTTTTTTTTAACTGTAAGTGGCATAATAATGAAGTAGTTAAAAATGAGTCTGGATCAACCACCAGCTCTCTAATTAGCTGTGGGCATTGTGTCCGGTAACCGAGAGTACAATTTGAGGCTTACAGATTACCTGGAGTGCATCCAGACAAGTGTGGTCCCAGTAAAAGTTGCTGCGTTTTGCTACATGAGGAACAGATGAGGAAATTAGATTGGAGGAAAGTTGAAGTGGTGATTGCTGTGGAGAGAGAAGACAGAGAAAGCCGGGAGACAGAGACAGAGATTAGAGTGATTTTATAGAACTTCTAGATCAGAATTCTAAACAATATGTAGGTCTCAGGAAGTCAGAGCTATGGAAGAAATTCCAAGATTGGACTTTGTTCCCCCATGAAGTCGCGAGTTCACAGTCATTAGAGATGTATAAGAAAAAAAAACAAAACTGGACAACATCAGAATGCACTTTAGCTGATGCATATTTTGAGCAGAGGCTGCAACTCGTTCAGATTGTTCAAAACCCTGAAGATCTTTAATTACTTGGAAAATAGTGACAAGATTCTAGTCTCTTTTAACTTTGTAGTCTTTTGAACTTCTTAGATGAGAGTTCTGACTTTGATTCTATAGAATAGCTTTCAAAACAAAGTCCCATGCCCAAACATCCCATATGGATGTGTGGTTTGTATGAAGATTTATCTCTGTACGTATCTACACGGACAGGGTTCTTAACCCTGGCAAAATATTAGAATCGGCTGGGGGTGCTTAAAGAACACCAATGTCTAGTTCTTATTCAGGGTGTTTTGATTTAACCTTTCTGGGTTAGAGCCCAGAGAGTGTTTTGTTTTTTGACACTCTCTCCAGGTGATTCTAATCTGCAACCAAGTTAAGAAGCATCGGGCATAGAGAAGGTTACCATGGAGTTCCCATTGGGCAAACATGGCAGACATTTTTACATTTCAGGCCACAGCCCCCCGTTTTGGTTGGGAATTTCTCACCTCTGTCTTTCTATCCATACAGCTTTGGAGGTATTGACCCATGGATCTGGGTCGAACAGGACTCTCAGACTTCAGCCTCACCTTCCCTAGGACTTTGCTGGAGGCATCCTTGTTTCAGCTGGATTTGAACCTGGAGAAGCTGGGAGCTCCCCTGGATCCTAAGAATGAAGCTTGCGCAGAGAAAGGTAGGGTTGCAAGATGGACAGAAACTGAGCCTTGAGTTCTGTCACACTGTGGTCATTTCACAGATTAGGAAACTGAGGCTAGGTGAGACTTGGTTACTTGTCCCAAATGTTGAGGAGACAGGGTTTAACTCCATGAAGGTCAGATTTCAAAAGGGAAGCAATTTCTGCTATAAGACCCCACCACAATAAGCAAACTTGGCATCTCCTCTAAGTGTGAGAAAGGACGAATGTGGAAACTAGCAGGTCTGAGTTTGAGTCCATCAAGGAGATATTTTGCTCTTTCGGCAATGCCTGTGTTTGATGGGATAAACACTTATACTTTCGTGTCTCGGGATAATTTACAGGTTTTGTCTGCTTGGTTTTTGCTCACTTTCCACAGACAGAGTAATAACTCTTTCAAAAATGCTGATGAGTGTCTCTACAATTGTCCTCTCTTGGAGTTTTTCTTTGGGTATATTCTTGCTGGTTCCCCAGATACAAGTGCTTAGCAGAGAGTGGGGAAGTTATGGAATGCTCTGGAAAGATAGGGAAGAGAGGACAAAGAAACTATCAAACGTGGACCATGGTGTTTTAGGATGGTGTGTTTTATATTTTTTAGAAGAGCTTCCCTGAGCCATCCTAGCGGAGTCTAAGAAACCCTGGCAGATCTATTTGGGCTGGAGAATCTAGGACATAGGAACAAGGCATACTAAACCCTTACTGTGTAAGTGACAGGAATGGGATTTGATTTTCAAACACAGGTGCTTTGTTACACTCCACGCCTGCAAAGCACTTCTAACTCCATATTGTTCTGCTTTGCTGATAACCAGAGTCATTATGAATTTTAAGACTATGAGAGTTATCTTGAAGGTTATCAAGATTTTCTGTTCTTTGGGTGATGTTTATCAGGCTAACCTTGGAACTGCTCAGAAATGGCAGAGCTGTTCTCTAAGGTGGGGAGCTGTGAGTGTGGCCTGAATATTTCTTTAAAAAGAAGGAGGGGCATCTGGGTGGCTCAGTTGGTTAAGCAGCCGACTCTTGGTTTCAGCTCAGGTCATGATCTCAGGGGTAGTGGGATCAAGCCCTGGGGTCAGGCTGTGTGCTCAGGATGGAATCTGCTTGTCCCTCTCCCTCTGCTCCTCCCTGTGCTTCCTCTCTAAATAAATAAATAAATAAAATCATTTTTTTTTTTTTTAAAAAAAGGGAGGAAGCAAATCAAACAAAAAAATCAGATTCCAAGGACTTCCCCTTCGTTCAGACTCAGAGTATTTAATTCCAACAAAGAATCAGTTGGGAAGGGACATATTCATATTCTGTCCCAGCAAGCGTTTTGGTGGACTCATCTGGTACCCTACAGTGATAGCATCCAACTGTGACAGTCCTAAGCATGGTCTTCTTCAGAGCATTTGTGATTAAAAGCCTAAGAAGCAATTGGAAGCAATAACACGGCATACTTTACAAACCAACTTAATTAAACTTGACTAGCCGTGGGAAACTCCACTCACCTAGCTGGTCAGTGGGATATCATGGTTAACCAAGGGAGAGGCCAAATTAGGCCCAGACCCGGAGGCTGTCTCAATTCCCAGCAGTGAGACTGCTCACCTTTTCTCATCTAATTGCAGCCATCAGTTTAATCCTTAAAGAATTATGTCCAATTGGTTTCCGTCTGTCTGCATTTGTAAATGTCATTCTGCCCAGCGTGCGTTGTAAAGATTAGCTGTGCTTCATCGTTTTGTTAGCATGAATCAATAATGTGGGTTTCTTGGCTCGATGAATTTTTAAAGTCATCTGTGAATCAATGTAAGCTATTTGTGCAGCACCCCTTCTAACTTGCTAATTTGATATCATTGGATAAAATGCCTCGTTTGGGGAGACAGTTATTGAAAATTTTAAGATTAGCTTTAAGGTTAGCTTAACTGTAGAGGAGACGTGCTATGTTATGTCCTTTTGCTGATACATGTTCATGGATTCCATTCTGGGACAAGGGGTAAAGTGAAATGATCAAAATTTTGACCAGAAGCATGGTCCAAGAAAATGCAAAACAGAGACCCCTCCCAGAAGCTTTGTGATGGGTCCTTAAAAATATCCACCAGTGGTTCAGAAATGCCTCACTCTTGGAAGTGTAGCAGTAGTGCTGGAAATTACATCCTATGAAGAAAACAAGGGGGTATAATGCATTTCCTGGAAATTGTACCATAAAAGAGGTCCATCTTTCTTCTAAGTAAGTGACAGGCAAGCAGTACTTATGTGGTAATCCCGTAAGGCTGTTTAATATTTTTTTCCTTTGCAGAAAATTCACAGTTAGCTTACATGATGCTTTGATAAAGCCAAACCCTTCCTAAGCCTATAGAAATGGGCGTTGATACAATGCTGTTATTAATCACTAAAAGATGCCCTATAAAAATATTTGACTTTATTAGTTATAAAAGACAACAATTTAATTTATCAAGTTACCAAATACTGAAAACCTATTAAAGCTGCTGAGGATGAGGTAATTTACTGCTGGGAGGTGTGTAAATTATTGCAATCTTTCCGAATAGCTATTTCAAAAAAGTATCTGAAGGCTTAACATCATCTTACCCTTTAAACCTAATAAATCCAGTTTTAGTGAATATTCAAATTTATAGGTGAACATCTATGCTTAAATATGTTTATCACTGTGTTAACCCAAATAAAAAGGGTGGCAACAACCCAAACATCTAACAAAATGAGTGATTGAAATAATTATAATCTCTCCCTTTGATAAACTATCCCAAATTCATAAAAAGGAGCTCTGCAAAGAATTTGTAATTTCCTAGAGAAATCTTTAAGGATAATATTAGAGGACAAAACCAAGATGTAAAGTCATACGTGTGACACCATCTCAGTATGTCAAAAGTACATAGCATTTTGGAAAAGGTGCTTATAACTTAACACACTGGGATGTTAAGAGTCGTTCATTCTATAAATAGGTGTTTGTCAGGGACTACTTTTTCAGAAGCTGTTCTAGAACTGGAGATTATAGTGGTCCTAGATAAGTTCCTGCCCTCGTGAAGCTTGCATTTTAGCAGGAGACATAGCAGGAAAAAAAAAATCAAGACACTATCTGGAAACAGTTAAGAGTTACAAAGAGGTAAACTATGGCAGTGCGCTTGAATGGTGTCAGCGATGAGGGACAGGGTGGAGGGCTTCAGACCAAACATCATGGAAGCCTCTGAGGAGGTGATAGTTAAGCTGATCTGAGGACAGGGAGGGACCAGTGTGATGATCAGGTCAAAGAGTGTGCCAGCCAGAGGAAAGAACAAGTGCAAAGGCAAGGACAGTTGGGTGTGTTCTAGAAATACAAAGAACAACTGCTAGAGATACTGTGTGAAGAGGCACAGTCCAAAATAAGCAGATCTTGGAGGCTAGAGTAAGGCGTTTAAATCTCATGTATATGTAATGGGAAGCCTTGGAGGCCCCTGAGCTGGGGAGTGACCTAATATAATCAACGTTTTAAAAACACCCAGATGCCTTTGGAAATATAATGTAGGGGTCAAGAGAGAAAACGGAGGAAGAAGGTAAGTGGCTTTTTCATGTTCCCTTTGATTCAGCAAACCTACTTCTGGTAGTTTATCATATGGATATAATTGCATATACAAAAATACTACATTAAAAGGTTACTGCAGGATCGTTTGTGATAGCAAACCCAGCCATCAAAGGATAGGTTGATGGAATACGTTCTGTTACAGCGATATAATGGAATACTAAGGAACTATGTAAAGAACAAAGAAGCGCTCTCCAAGTATTCATATGAAAATATCTCTAAAGGTATGGTAAAGTGAGAGGAGAACAGGATGTATCATGCGCTAACATATAAATGCTAAAATGTGGTTACCTGTGAAAAATAGGGGTAGGAATGGGCCAACGAAGATTAAGGGCATACATATTTTGATATAATTTGATGTTCAAACATGTGTCCCATCTATTCAAACAACATTAAGATAGAACGTGGGGATTTCAGCAATCCAGGGGAGGGATAAGGGAGATGCTAAAATAGTGACATTGTAGCTGCGGAGAGGTTGGTAGAATTAGGATATGTTTGGTAGACTCTGTCTATGGAAATTGCCTGGGGATTTGGTTGTGAGCTGTGGGGGGAAATCAAAGATGATCCCTAAGATTTTGTTTTGAGAAATGGGGTGGTTGTAATAATTCCTGAATTGAGGAGGACTGGAGTCAAAGTTCTTTTTGGAAGGAAAATCAGAAATTCTGATTTTTGAACTTAGGTTTGAGACGATAGAGACATCCAGGTAGAAATCGAGGAGGCAGTTGAATGTTAAGAGTCCTGGATCTGGAGATATAAACTTAGGAGGCATCAATATATAGATGGTTTTTAAAGCCATAGGGTTAGATGAGATTAATTCCTGGCTGAGGAGTGTACCTGGAGAGTGTGCTTGCCAGGGCTGAGCCCTGTGACACTTACTATTTCAAGTCAAGTGGAAGAGAAAGATCCAGGAAAGGAGACTGAGAATCCAGGCTCTGGAGTTAGAAGGAAAATTAGTATTTTTGTAGTGACACCACAGTCAAGAGGAAACATTAAATATTCCAAAGTGATAGTACTTACCTATGTCACATGTTGCTGGGGCTATAAAGCAAGAATTTAGAGAAGTGAGCATAAGATCTGTCAATGTGATGGCCATTCCTGATTTAGGGTAAGGCCATGATGTGGATGATTGTTCTGGAAAAGATGTAAGATGGGAGGTAAAGAAGTGGTAATGGTGACTAAAACCACTCTTTTGAAGAGTGTCCTTTGTTTGTTTGTTTTGAAAAGGAACAAAGGGATGAGGAAATGTCCAGAGAAATGTGATGGCCAAGGGCTTTAGCTTCTTTTTCTGTCAGATGAGGAATACTGGGATATACTGATATGAGACTGGGAATGGTGCAGTAGAAAAGAAGCTGGTCGTGTAGCAAAGGGGATGATAATTCAAGGACTCCAGACACTGAAAAAACATCTGCAGATTAGAGGAGACAGGATCTACAGCCAAGTGGATGGGTTGACCTGTGAAGGAACCCAGCTCTTCTCCATTGCCAGTGTGGTTGCCACTGGAGGTTAGGCTAATGGATTGTTATTGCCTCGGTTCTCCTCATCTGAAAAATGGGGAATCTCTGGTACATACCTCATGAGATAAGATAAATAACAATGCCTCCTAAGTGGCATACATTTGGTAAATAGTAGTCTTTTTTGTTATTTTATTCTGTATGTTTTTCAAATATTCCATATTAAGCACCTGCTACAGTAATGTAGAAATGTATTTTAGTGTTCTGTCTTATATTTCTTGGTCAGTATGAATAATAGAAATGTAAAAGTGACCCAGACACTCTTAGCACGGTGAGACTTTTTCAGCACCAAGGACAGCAAACTAAATAACAATCAGTTCATAAGATTTCAGCATAGGATTGCTTAGGGGCCAGTGACTATTACAAATACATTAGGGTGGGGGAGGAATAGGAAGGAATATGAAGGAGGATTGAGCCCTGCGGGAAACTCCACTTCCCACTTGCAGAGAACAAGGCTGGGCTTTTTCTTTGTGGTGTTTCTGCCATTTGCACATAGTGCTGGCATTGTGTGAAGCTCTGCTCCCTATCTCCCGGGAACCCAGTGTGTTTGTGCCTGTTTAGAGAAAAGTGAAGGAGAGCAGGGAAATCAGAATCAGTGTTTCAGAGGCAAGCTTACAGGACACCTGCAATGCTGGGAGAATGGCAGATTACATTGGGATGCGACGTGGGCCTGAGTTCTGAATATGTTGACTTTATCTTTTAATAATGCATTTCATTAGGAACAGGGGCTATTGATGTACTTGGCAAATAAAATGCTTTCTTCACAGGCTGCCTCACTCTTCAGTAGTTACTAAAGCAGAGGGAAAAGAAGCAATGCTTGCTGTTTCTCTTATTAAAACTTGCCCATCCATGACTCTAGGGAAGGGAAGGGAACCAAATTTCACCAGACTCCTGTTTTGAACCAGACTTTTCACATAGCTGAGATCATTTAATCCTCTCAAATACCATTAAGGTAGGCATCAGCCCTATTAGTACAAGGGAGAGCTCTCCGAGAAGTTTCGTAACTTACTGGAAGTCACAGAGCTCGTGAGTAGCCGGTTGACGTCAGGGCTTTCTTTCCGTGTTTACTACCTTTCTGTGTTTACTTCGTCTGAACCAGGGTTTCTCAAACTCAATGCTACTGACATTTTGTGTGGGGTGATGTGTGTGTGTGTGTGTGTGTGTGTGTGTGTGTGTGTTGGAGAGGAGGCTGCCCACTGTTCTGTGCATTGTAGGATACTTAGCATTATCCCAGGTGCAATAGCCTTCCCCACCACCTCCCCAGCCCCCTGCTTGTGATAACCAGAAACATCTCCAGAAATTACCAAATGTCTCCTGGGAAGCCACCTTTCCCCAGACTGAGAAGCACTGGTCTGCATGATGCTGCTCAGACATTGTCTCTACAGCTCATAGCCCAGCCACAGCTTTCTAGATTGTGGGCATAGATGATATTTGTATGTGCTGTGTTCATTTTCTGATACACCCACTCCTTCGGCTGCCCACTGGTATTTTCTGAGTGTCTACTCTAAGCCAGGCACGGTGCTAGGTACTGAGGTAAGAAGATGAATGGATCAAACTTCCCTTCCCTCGGGGCATGCATTCTGATGAACCGTAGCCACTCTGGGAGTGCAGTGCCAGTTGCTGCTCAGAGAAGAGACAGTGTAGGGATCGAGTCTTGAAGAAAGAAGAATCTACTAGGTATTCACAGTCCATGGGCTGACTTAAAAGATAACCTTATCTTCTGGGCTTTTGCTTTGGGATTATTCTGAGTTTCTGGTGAGTGAAACCTTAGTGACCCAGCTGACAGGATTTGTTTTTAAGTATTTTATTTTGATATAATATACATAGAGCAAAGGACACATTTCCTATGTGCAAAGCTTGGTGAAATCTTACATATATTCCTACTTGTGTACCTGCCACCATTCAGGGTCAAGATACAGAATATTTCTGTCATTTCAGAAGTTACTTTCATGCCTCTTAGTCAGTAGAAGCCCCTGCAACAATAAACACTACAGTTTCTATCACCATAGATTAGTTTTGCCTGTTCTTAAACTTCATGTAAGTAGAATCATTACAAGATGTTTTCTTTGGTGTCTGTCTTACTTATCTCATCAACACATGGTGAGATTTAACCATACTGTGGCATGTGGTGGTGTTTCATTCTTTTTTATCATCAGATAAAATTCCACAAAGCAAATACTGTCATTTTTTTTTTTAATCCATTTTCCTACTGATGAACGTTTAGGTTGGTTTTCAGTTTTGCCCGCTATTAGTAAAGCTGTCACAAACATTGCTGGGTCATAGGGTAGGTTAACGTTTAGCCTTAGGAGATACTGCCTGGCTTATTTCTGAAGAGGCTCCCCCAGTCTACACCCCCACCTAGCAGCTCTTCAGAGTTCTGGTTGCTCTCGGTTGTCTTCAGGCATCAAAGATAGTGTGATACGTAACTAAGGCAGGTGCTTTAACCCTAAGGTTGCGGGCAGCAGGGGATGAGTTGGAGAAAAGGACAACACCACTTTTGTCCCACAGGCTTAACCTCTCTCACAATCCCCACACCTGGCCCCCTAAGGCTCAGGAAGAGAGACTCAGTGGGTCAGGCCTAGTAGTGGAGAGCTGGCTGAAACTGTGTCTCCAGCCCTGAGCAGCTGGTGAGTAATAGCTGGCCTTATGGAGTTGAAGAGAGAAATCAGAGTGAGAACATCCACCAGTCTGAGTTCTTTCCTGCCTGTGAGAGACGCACATCTGAGGCTGGTTATCTCAAGCAGCAGAGACACAAAGCTCTTCAAGGCACCATGGTGTCATACAGAGAGCTCTGGGATCCTGTCTCTGCTCTCTTATGGGACCAAGGAGACCCAGCCTAAATTCTCTGAGGTCATTTCCAAACTTACAGTACTGCCTTGCCCAACCCCCGAGGGTTGCTGAGTGACCAAATGATAATATATACATGAAGAATAATGTACGCCTGAAGAAGAGACTGGTTTTCCAGGGTTGTACTGTGACCACCCTGCTGTCGGTCCCAGGGATTGGGAGCCAGGGGAAGGTTGCGTGCAGTGGTGGAGAGCATGTGGGGCTAATAGTAGCCTCCTCAATCACTCACCACTGGAGGGTCTGGATGACTCACTTCACTTCTCTGGTTCCGGGTGTTCCTGTCTGTGAAATCATGCCTTGGACCTGGTCATGTCTGGTGGCATTCCACTGGAGCCACTGGGAGAATGGGAATGTAAATGACCTCAAATCAGTCCTCATTGTTTGCTCAGATCCCGTTCGAGAGAACTATGTTGGCTAATTTTTACTGAGTTCCCCGAACTGTCCTAAGCACTGTATATGCTTCATATTGTATATTTCTCACAACCAACCGCATGAGAAAGACGTCATTATTTTTCTCATTTTACCGATGAGAACACTGAGGCACAGAGAAGTTAAATAAAACTTACATGAAGTCCCGTAGTTAGCTAAATGGAGGCACTGCTGTAGCCCGGGCAGACTGATTCCTGAGCCAAGTCACTAAAGCTCTGACAGGAAACTTGAATGGATGGCCCCATCATATGGGAACGAAGGAGTCTGGTGAAACAACTAGAAACCTGGTATAGCCCCTTGCCACTTACTAGCTGTGTGCTCTCAAGCCAGTGCCTTCACCTGCTGGGTCTCAGTTTCTTCAGCTTTAAAATGGGTTAAGTATTTTCTGTCTCAAAGGGATAATATGCAGGAATAACATGGTGCCCAGGACAACAGTCAATGACTGTTAGTTCCCCTTTCTCTAACACTATGTAAGTCAGGGTGGAAACGAACCATGGCAATTGGAAATGACCTTACCTCCCGTCTCCTTGCCACAAGAGAATGTTCTTGGGATAAGGCCAAGCTAAGAGCTGAAGTGCAGTGTAATAGGACTGAACAGGGAAAAAGGCATGAGTTAAACCAGACTTTTATCTTTTATTAAATTCCCCCTACCCTTCCCACCCTATCATACAAGTAAAAACTGCTTATTTTAGGAAATTGGAAAATATAGAAAAAATGAAGAAAAGAAGTGTCCATAGTGTTGACACCCGGATACAACCACTGTTGATATTTTATTGTCTCTCCTTCAAATATGCTTGCTTTTTAAAAAAAAATAGATGAAATCATATTGGGTGTAAAGTTTTGTAATTTGCCTCTCTGACTAATATAACACGAGCATTTTCTTATGATAATGGCAGTCTCTCTGTAATCATCATTAAATTAAGCTGTGTGATATTTCATTCTATCATGATTTAGTTACTCCCATACTGTTTCTGAATTTTCCACTATTAGAGAAATACCAAGATGACCATGATTTCATATACAAAACTGATCCAAGTTTGTAGTCATTTCTTCTAAGGCATAGACATTTTTGGAAGCCCATGATAAAAATAAAATAAAATTTTTTTTAAAAGCTCATGATATACGTTGCTGAAAGTCTTTCTAGAAATGTTTAACCGAGTTCATGGTTAATGATTTAACTAAGAGAATGATAGTTTTCACTTTACCACTCTAACAATAAGAATTCAGAGATTTTGAATCCTTATTAGTTTGATTGTTAAAATCTTATCACTTTATTTTAAATTTACAATTCTTTGGGGTGCCTGGATGGCTCAGTCAGTTAAGTGTCCAATTACTGATTTCAGCTCTGGTCGTGATCTCAGGGTCCTGGGATGGACCCCCACACTGGGCTCCGTGTTCGGTGGGGAGTCTGCTTCAGGATTCTATCTCTGCCTCACCCTCTGTCCCGGCCCCTGCTCACGCTCTTGCTCTCTAAAATAAACAAATAAATCTTTAAAACAATAAAATAATTGTACAGTTCTTTGATTTAAAATGTTCTTGAATATTCTTATCTTTACATTTTTGATTTTTTGGTTTTTAACCATGTTTTGAGTTTTTTATATCTGAGTTTTAAAAATTTTTCATTTTTATTGTGACATAAATCAAAATGATGTGTATGTATGGTTTAAATCTTCATCATGATAATCCAGTAAAACACTAATTTCTCCACCATTCAGTTTATGAAATAGAACATTTCCATACCTTAGAAATCTCCTGGTTATTCCTCCTATGAATGTTTCCCTCCTTCTTTCTGAAGTAACCATAATTCTAACATGGGTAGTACTTATTTCTTCCATTTTCCTTATAGTTTTACCACCCATTATGCCTCTCTAAACACAAAGTTTGTTTTATATGGTTTTGAGCTTTATGTAAATATAATAATAATGTAGATATCCTTCTGTGGCTTATTTAATCCCAAAGTGAGATTCATCCATGTTTATGTGTATACTAAAATTCATTTCTTTTCATACTGAATAGTTGTGCATTGTACACATGTAGGTTCTGTATTTCTCTAAAGAAACCTGAGTCCTGGTATGTACAGCTTCCCCTTTACTTGGTAGTATGTTAGGTTTTAAGTTCATTTTAACATATGTACACTATCCAGATGATTTGGTTCCTAATCTTTTGTAGCCTCTCTTTGACAATTAGAAATTATTTTTATTCCAGTATATGAATTTTTTCTTTGGTGACTCTTTCATTTTGTTTCGATATCTAGAAAGTTCTCTGTCACCCTTAATTGGAATTTCTTTTCATTATGTTCTTCTGTTTTGTTGTTCTTTTCCTTTTCTGTCTTTTGAATATTTAAGTATGCATTTAACCCTTTATACCATTTGAAATTTATTTTGCTTTACAGCAAGAAGTGAACGTGTTTGTTTTTATTAAGTTGCTAACCAATTGCTTTTTTAAAAAATATTTTGTTTATTTATTGGTCAGAGGGAGAGAGAGAGACAGAGAAAGAGCACAAGCAGGGGGAGCAGCAGGCAGAGGGAGAAGCAGACTCCCCACACAACAAGGAGCCTGATGTGGGATTCTATCCCAGGACCCTAGGATCATGACCTGAGCCGAAGGTAGTTGTTTAACTGACTGAGCCACCCAAGCATCCCTAACCAATTGCTTTTTTTTTTTTTTCCTAGTATAAAATTTTTTTTAATTCATGAGGTGGTTTTTCTTTGGAAGCTAAAACATTTTATTATATTACTACAAAGGAATTCATGATGAATTTACAGCAAATATTAATTTAATTTAAACCAAAAGGAAAATAAAATTCAGTTCACATGAATTAACCATATACAAACCTCAAGGATTACCAAAGTTATTTATTTATTTATTTTTGATTTTTTAAAACAACTTTATTTTTTAAATTTTTTAAAAATTATTTATTTCTTTTCAGCATAACCGTATTCCTTGTTTTTGCACCACACCCAGTGCTCCATGCAATATGTGCCCTCCCTAATACCCACCACCTGGTTCCCCCAACCTCCCACCCCCCGCCCCTTCAAAACCCTCAGGTTGTTTTTCAGAGTCCATAGTCTCTCATGGTTCACCTCCCCTTCCAATTTCCCTCAACTCCCTTCTCCTCTCCATCTCCCCTTGTCTTCCATGTTATTTGTTATCCTCCACAAATAAGTGAAACCATATGATAATTGACTCTCTCTGCTTGACTTATTTCACTCAACATAATCTCTTCCAGTCCTGTCCATGTTGCTACAAAAGTTGGGTATTTATCCTTTCTGATGGAGGCATAGTACTCCATAGTGTGTATGGACCACATCTTCCTTATCCATTCGTCCGCTGAGGGGCATCTTGGTTCTTTCCACAGTTTGGGGACCGTGGCCATTGCTGCTATAAACATTGGGGTACAGATGGCCCTTCTTTTCACTACATCTGTATCTTTGGGGTCAATACCCAGTAGTGCAATTGCAGGGTCATAGGGTAGCTCTATTTTTAATTTCTTGAGGAATCTCCACACTGTTCTCCAAAGTGGCTGCACCAACTTGCATTCCCACCAACAGTGTAAGAGAGTTCCCCTTTCTCCACATCCCCTCCAACATATGTTGTTTCATGTCTTGCTAATTTTGGCCATTCTAACTGGTGTAAGGTGATATCCCAATGTGGTTTTAATTTGAATCTCCCTGATGGCTAGTGATGATGAACATTTTTTCATGTGTCTGTTAGCCATTTATATGTCTTCATTGGAGAAGTGTCTGTTCATATCTTCTGCCCATTTTTTGATATGACTATCTATTGTGTGTGTTGAGTTTGAGGAGTTCTTTATAGATCTGGATATCAACCTTTTGTCTGTACTGTCATTTGTAAATATCTTCTCCCATTCCGTGGGTTGCCTCTTTGTTTTGTTGACTGTTTCCTTTGCTATGCAGAAGCTTTTGCTCTTTATGAAGTCCCAAAAGTTCATTTTCGCTTTTGTTTCCTTTGCCTTTGGAGACATATCTTGAAAGAAGTTGCTGTGGCTGATATCGAAGAGGTTACTGCCTATGTTCTCCTCTAGGATTCTGATGGATTCCTGTCTCACGTTGAGGTCTTTTATCCATTTCAAGTTTATCTTTGTGTACAGTGTAAGAGAATGGTCGAGTTTCATTCTTCTACATATAGCTGTCCAGTTTTCCCAGCACCATTTATTGAAGAGACTG
Source organism: Enhydra lutris kenyoni (assembly GCF_002288905.1). NCBI lineage: Eukaryota > Metazoa > Chordata > Mammalia > Carnivora > Mustelidae > Enhydra > Enhydra lutris. Next base: position 2,542,542 of record NW_019154129.1, on the reverse strand, counting down.
TCTTTTTTCCACTGTATATTTTTTCCTGCTTTGTCGAAGATTATTTGACCATAGAGTTGAGGGTCCATATCTGGGCTCTCTACTCTGTTCCACTGGTCTATGTGTCTGTTTTTATGCCAGTACCATGCTGTCTTGGTGATCACAGCTTTGTAGTAAAGCTTGAAATCAGGTAATGTGATGCTGCCAGTTTTATTTTTGTTTTTCAACATTTCCTTAGCGATTTGGGGTCTCTTCTGATTCCATATAAATTTTAGGATTATTTGCTCCAGCTCTTTGAAAAATACCGGTGGAATTTTGATTGGAATGGCATTAAAAGTATAGATTGCTCTAGGCAGTATAGACATTTTAACAATGTTTATTCTTCCGATCCAAGAGCATGGAATTAACCGATTGCTTTTTAAACCATTCTCAAATAACCTTTCTGTGCCAGGTATTGTCTGTTGATTCTCAGCCCACCCCACCATTGTATGTGCTCTGTTCCACACCGTCATAACCAGGAGTGGGAAGACTACATTTCCCAGAGTTCTTTGCCAGCTGGTGTTTGTTTCTGCCATTGGGAGGTGATCACACGGATTAACAAATTAAAAAAATGTAAAAGCTATCTTTCTGCATGTGGCAATAGTAACAGCAGAGATGCTGACTCCCAGGCTTTTGATAACACTACCTTTTATGATTTATTTCTCTAGCCCTAGAAGCGGTCGTAGTGTTCTTCTCTGGGCAACGCAAGATGTACTGCTCTTGTTTTTCTGGGTTTTCCATGTACCTGTAGTCAGTTTCCTGTAGTAATTCCTTTCTGTTCAATATACCTGAAGTGCTTTCAGTTTTCTTTTGTGTACGCTGATAAATCTTCCTCTTCCCACTGATTTGCAATGCCAGGTTTATTGTGTATGCACACGTGTGTTATGGGGGGGCGTATGCAGAAGGAAGGAGGGAGAGAGAGGAAACAAGAGAGAATGTGTGTATTTGTTTTAGAGCTATCTGTTTTGATTCATTGATCTTAGCAGTTTGTGCATGTGCATATTGATCGTTATAATTATTACAGCTTTAGGGTACACTTCAATATCTGACCCTGCAAGTCTTCCCTCATTCTTTTTTCATGTGGTCTTCACTAGTCTCATCTACTTACCAAACTGGGCTTTTAAGAAAAAAAAAATTTTAAAGGACAATCCGTTGTGTTCTGCCTACTATAATCTTTCCCCCTGCATCTTGGTGAAGCCGAGAGGATTGCTTAAGAAAAGCTAACATCGCTTCACTGCGGAGAGTCACAGAAATGGTCACACACACACCTGCACACACACACAGTGCCTCTGCTTCCCATCTGCACAGAGGGCAGTTGTGTCCGCGTGCACAGGTGATCAGTTACCGTCCATGCCGAGTGGTTCTTCCCTGCCACATTGGGGTCACCCCACTTGGAGAGGAGGCTGCCGAACTGTCATCTCTAACAATGAAAGGGGATCTTATTTTCTCTGAGTCAGCCTGGCTAACAATACCCAAGGTCAGACGAGATATTTCCTGCAAGACCTTGCAATTTCTCAATAATCCTATTTGGGCTCATTGGATGAAATGGCTGTGGGAAAATGATGTGATCATTATTTTAAACACCAGGGCAATCATAGCAGAAGACACCTCTGAAACATACTATCTCTGCTTTGGTAACTACTGAAAGGGAGAAAATTGGACAAGGTGCCTCATAGTTCTCTCTTCCTCTCTCTCTCTTTTGGTAGAGGAGACTCTCATGATATTCTGAAAACACCCCCGAGATCTCCCCACCACGCTCCCCTCATGCTCTTCTGTTAAGCCTGATTTGGTTGAAGACAAAGGCTGCCCCCATTTTAGAAGCCCCAGCCCTGGGGAAGCCTCTGGCACTCTCCCCACACAGTTGGCTTTGTGTCAAAGACCGCTTTGGAACATGAAAGCACTCTCCAAGACCCTCAGGGCTCAGTGCCCCGGAGAGGGGGGCACAGTGAGTTTGAGGAGCAGTGAAACTATTTTAGAGGGAACACGGGGACAGTGCCAGGGCTTGCCTGGCAGGGAAAGTTGGTGAAGGGCAATGTGACTTTGCACAGACTTGGAGCAGAGTAGAAATCCACCCCCACCTCCCCTCAGCCCTTGCCCACCACCCCCATGAACTTTAGAGTTCAATTTCCTGGGTTTAAATTCTGGCTGCTACGCCTCCAAATAACCGGGTACTTTCTGTGCCTCGGTTTCCTTTTCTGATACAATGCTAAAAGCAATGATGAGAGTGTCAAAGGCTAGGTAGAGTTAGATGAAATCATTTTTCTTGGGGTTAGAATAGTGCCTGCATGTAGTCCCCTCTTCCCCTCTCCATTTCCCAACTGCTTCCCTTCCAGCCTTAACTTATAGGTGGTTGATTGTCTAGGCTTGGGAGCTGGTCTGCCCGGTTCACATTCTCATTCTGCTAATTACTAGTTGTGTGACTCTCAGTGAGTTGTTTAACCTCTCTGAGCCTTACTTTGCTCCTCTGTGATTTAATTTAATACTAGTATTTCCTCACAGAGTCACTGTGAGCATTGAATTAATTAATTCACAGTAAACACTTAGACCAGTAATTCTCAAATGGGGGCAAGTTTGCCTCCCAGGGGACGTTTAGTGATGTCTGCAGACTTTCTGGTTGTCACAACTGGGGTGCATGCTATTGGATTATGGGTAGAAGCCGGGATGCTGGTTCCCCAGTGCACAGGATAGCCAGCCCCTACACACAGTGGAGAATTATTCTGCCCCATATGTTAAGAGTACCAAGGTTGGGAAACCCTAATAGACTACACTTGATCTTAGCCAAAAGGCCGAGAAGCGATTGGGAAACCCTAATAGACTGATTCATGGCTGGCGGTGAGCACTCAGTAAACGTTGGCTGTTATCATTTGAGCAACAGTTTTGTGCACTTGCCCTTGGCCAGGAACTGCATTATATTCTGGGAATATAAAGAATGAATTACCTGCTGGCCCTGCCCTCAAGTCACTCAGTCTGGAGGGAAAGACAGTATGAAGCTTTGGGACTGGAGGGTGAGGCAGCGAGCTTGGTCTCAGAGCAGCTGGGCAAAGGACCCCCCACCTTGTTTCATGGCTCCTCCACTTGTATAAACAGCCACACTTTGGGTGGGATACCAGGTAAACACATAACTGGGATATGGTTTGGTGGCTACTTGGCAGGACTGTATGGACCCACATGGCAAGGCCCCTATTTGAGGAGGTGGAGACAGGTCTCTAAAAGGAGATGATGCTTGTTGCTACCTCATGAAGGAAAAGTAGGGCTTAAGAAGGCAAAGGTGGGGAAGGGAAGGGCAGAGGAGAACTCACATACAAAAGGACAGAGCTATCATGTATTCAGTAAGTGTCTACTGAGCATTTCCGTGGGCCAGGCACAGTTCTAGGCCCTGGGAATATAGCAATGGACCTTAGACAATAATTGGTGCATGTGTGGACCTTACAGTTTAGTGCTGGGGCAGGATCCAGGTAGCAAAGACATAGATAATGGGGTCAGGTACTGACCAGCACTATAAGCAGCACAAAGAGAGAGTGTTTGCGGTTTTAAATACGAAATTAAGGAAGTCCTCAGTGAGGATATTTCTTGAGCTGTGACCTGAAGAAAAAGGAGGAGGGAGCCTCTGGATATCTGTGTCACTAGCAAAGCAGTGGCTCCTGCAAAGGTCCTGAGGCAGGAGTTTTTCTGGCATGTTTTAGGATCAACAGAAAGATCACTAAGGGTAAGGGGAAGAGTTGGATTAAAGTGGGAGCAGCAGTTAAGCCAAGAAAGGCCTTGGACGCCATAGTAAGAATGATGGACTTTCTAGTGAAGGTGAGAGGTTATTCTATCCGCCGTCAGGGAAATACCCAGATACCTTCCATAAGACATTGACCCTGCCTGAAGCGCATGATACTTGCTCAGAATTTTCTGGGTTGCTGTGTCTCTCGAGTCTTGCTCTGATGACCCTAGACAAGTACTGGTACTGTTTGCCTTCAAGATACATTCTGTACATGAAGGCTTTTTTTGCATCCCCTCCTGGTAAAATTTCATGGTGGCAACCAAGTCTTCATTTGAGTCCCAGCTCTGTGGCTCCAGGCTCTTCGCTCTGACTCGTTGAGTCTCAGATATTTTACGAAAGGAATGAGGAGATTGCTCTTCTGTTCTGGCCCCAGAACTGTACGAATGTCTCGGAGTTCTTCATGGAAGGCTGTAGAACAATCACCATCACTGGCAGGGCAGGAGCTGTACCCCGGCATTGGGCTGAAGGTTCTACATACACTTGGTCCCACAAGTGCTCAGCACACCCCTGGAATGCATGCAGTTACTTCCGCTTTAGCCAGAAGAAAACAGAGGCCCAGAGGGGCTGAGTGGTGTGCCTCAGTGGCACAGCATGTGCCAGCCAATCCCAGCTCTGCCTGTCTGCCAAGCCCCTCCAGCAGTGAGACTATCAGGATGGCGGAGCGAGGCCGCCACAGCGCGCAGCACACTGGGGCAGGGGAGCCCCAGCACGCTGCTTCCCCTGGGTCCGCTCTCATTCCCTGCTCCATTGATGTACCTGAGGGGCTCTGAAGGCCTGTCTGGGATCACTGGGGTCTTCTCAGTCACAGCCTGAGCGCCAAGTCGCTGAGTAAGGGCCGAAGTTTCATCAAGAACTTGCCCAGGAGGCCCTTTGGAGCCGTGGGTCAGAGGCCTATTGGGGAGGCTGCAGGGGGCAGGCCGGACTCCTGTGGAGGGTTGGGGAGAGCCACACCTCAGCGCCAGATGCCAGGAGACTCGCAGCCCGAGATGGAAGACGGCGGCTGCCACGTCGTGGGCCTTACCCACACCCAGTTGCCTGGCAACCTCCTCTGCCCGCTGTTAGCTCTGGCAGCAATGGCAGCAGCGACATCAGAGTAAGCCGGTTAAAACTTTTATTTCCTTATTTATTTGCATTTCCCTTTTCTTGTTGTGGTTGTTCCCATAATGCCATTGGGTCCCTACTGCCCTTCAGCATGGACCGAGGAGCCCACCGGAGGAGAGTGCAACCCGGCGGACGACAGAGCCCATGTCCCCTGACGCAGGCGGAAAATCCATGCCTCATGTGCCAGCTATGGAGCGGCGGCTAGTTTTGTCCAAATGTGGGTCTCTCTACCTGTCTTAGACACTCAGCTCCCCTGTGAAATTTAAAATGCGCCTGGATTGCCAGCTGAAGCTCATTTCCATCGCTGTGTGTCAGCACTTTCCCCAGTGCCGTCCCCAGTGCCTAGGAACATGCCTGCCATGTAGTAGATGCTCAGTAAATGACTGAGGGACTGAATGAGTGATAGGTGTATGAAGCAGATCCCGGAGAAAATCCTGAAGCTAACTGACAGCCCCACAGGTGAGTCTAACCTCACTGAATTATCAGATGGTAATGAAAACCTTAGTTTCACCCACTGGATTTTTTTTTTTTCTCCTGTTGTCATTTTGTCCGTCACATCTCCTAAGCTTTCTGGATGGATTTTAAGTAGCCGTCAAAAGAGTCCAACTTTAGACATGGAGGATGAGCAGGAGTCAGGAAAAAGTGTGCTTTTTTTGCTCCCCACTTCTCCAAGTTCTGCTTGCTGACCATTCCCGGACATGCTTTTGTCCTGACTCTCTGGCTGTTCTCTGTCTTCTCTGCCTGCCCCTTGTCACACCACTCAGACAACAGAGCTCTTCCCAAGGACCCCTAAAGGGCATAATTACATCACATAAGTCATTTATTTTATTTCCAGAGTGTCACCTCTGTGGGGAACGCGGGTGGAGGAGATGTCGAGGGTTAGGTCTTGCTTGTGGATATATTTATTTTTGCATAAAATGAAGTAGAATGGACATTGGTCTAGGTTTAAAAAAAAAAAATCATGGGGGCTCCTGGGTGGCTCAGTGGTTTAAAGCCTCTGCCTTCGGCTCAGGTCATGATCTCAGGGTCGTGGGATCGAGCCCCACATCGGGTTCTCTGCTCAGTGGGGAGCCTGCTTCCTCCTCTCTCTCTCTGCCTGCCTCTCTGCCTACTTGATCTCTGTCTGTCAAATAAATAAATAAAATCTTAAAAAAAAAAAAAATCATGGTCTACTCCAGGCTCGTTCGCTAACCCCCTGTGTGACCTTTGGCGGTTCTGAACGTCTGGATCCTTCAGGTGCCTCTTGTAGGATACTGAGAGGAACAGGTGCTCCCTTCTAGCTTTAGATATTTATGGCTTTAGAACTGTGTTTCTCAACCTTTGTCAAAATTCTATTGCTTCCATGCCCCCAAGCCTTTTTAGACACTTGTTTCCTAATTATTTCTCCATGAAATTTTAACACTGGAGATAAAATGTGTATCTGTTTATGTGCTGTTTGTGTAGATGTGCTTTAAAAAAGCATAAGATTGTCTCACCTTCCCCCGGAGAGCCCATTTGTACCCCATTGGGGAGGGTATAGTCTCCTTTGAGAAAGCATGTTGTCGAGTAAAGGCCCCTGTCCTTTCCTTTGACTTCTGGATCTCAGTAAAATAAAAAGCCAGTCTGTCTTTAAAAGACAACACTCACTGGTAAAAAAGACTAAACACTAACTTCTTTTTGGAATGAGGTCATGATCACCTTTCTATGGCACCACGTCTACGACTCAGCATCTTACCTGACCAGCTCCTAACCTCCTTTATTCTTAGGCCCTCATCCTCTCCCCAGTCGTGCACCATGCCCTGAGCCTGTGGCATTGCTAGAGACCAGGGGGGCGTGATGGTTAATTTTACATGTCAACTTGACTGAATCCTGGCACACCCACGTTCTGCTGGGTATGTCTGCGATGGTGTTTCTGGATGAGATTAACATTTGAATTGGCAGACTGAGTTAAGTAGACTGCCCTCCCCAGTGTGGGTGAACCTCTTCCCATCTGTTGGACACCTACCTGCACAGAATAAAAGTTTGCTCTCTCTGCTGGGACATTGGACTTCTCTTGTCCTCAGACTGGAACTGCATTACCAGCTTGTCCAGCCCCCAGCTGCAGATAAAAGATTGTGGGATTTCTCAGTCTCCATAATCACATGAGCCAATTTCTTATAATAGATCTCTTATATTGGTTCTGTTTTTCTGGAGAACCCTGACTAATCCAAAGAGCTCAGGGAGAGATGAGGACAGAGAGAGCTAGGTCGTACCGGCTTTGTAGGTCACTACCGTAGCAGATTTACATTTTGTCCTTTGTGCATTATCTCCAGTCCCTCTTACTTTTTCTGTACATATCCCCCAGCTTCTGTGTGCTTTGCTGCTAGTGGCTGGCATTCATGGCTTTCTTCAGAGGATTACCTTGGGCTGCTGGAGCCACCTCAGTACTGAGAACTGGGTGGTCCTTGGCAATGACTGGGTAAGGAGAACAGCCCCCTAGTCTCTTCGTCTTGAGACACAGCAGACTGAGATGCCATTATGCTCCACGACTCCCTGCAGGGCCAGGCTGGGGATAGGACATAACCTTCCTTAACTCCTTGTCCTTCTCCAGCCTCTTTTCTAGTCTCTTGGAAGCACTTAATCAGTCACATACGCTAGAATCCTGGACTCCAGATCTGCTTCTAGAAGGAGCTGGTCAAAAAAGGTCATAGTAGGGTGCCTGGGTGGCTCAGTGGTTAAACAACTGCCTTCCGCTAAGGTCATGATCCCAGAGTCCTGGGATCAAGTCCCGCATCAGGCTCCCAGCTCTGCAGGGAGTCTGCTTCTCTTCCGACCTCTCCCTCTCATGCTTTCTCTCATGCTGTCTCTCAAATAAATAAATAAAATCCTTATAAAAAAATTCATAGTAAGGATCGGGACTTCCTCCTAAGAAGAATGGGAAATCTTTTCAAGAGTGAAATGATCAGATTTTAAAACTCTACCTCCTAATTCTAGTCATGACCTAACTGCTTCAGTGTTCCTGGCTGAACTAGGCTTCTGTCTCTCCCTCTCTGGAGCGAGCGGGCAGACCGCTTGAATTTTCCATTCCCCAGAAGTCAATTGAGTTTTTGCCTACTTGGATTTGTATATATTTCTGAACCTGGATGGTCTACTCCCAGACCTATATTTAATCCTCTCCATCCATTTAACAAGTACTTACTGACTGTGTATATAATATGGTACCATGTGTATATGGCACTAGCTCTCTATACATATAGTCTTTTCACTTCTTAGACCCCTAACTACTTACCATCAATCAATCCTCCTAATATCCTAATATCTGGGCCGCACATAGTTCTTTTTATCTCTTGTGTGACTATGGTTTTAAGAAAGTTCTAAGCATACTAATAATATGTAAAAGAGAATTTTGACAATAATGAACCTCCCCGGTGCATCAAGTAGAGCGCACACTGTGACTTCCACACATTATGACTAGTTGTCCTATAGGACAGTGCCAATGTCATATAATCACCATCGGAAGGAACTTTTCTCTGGATGTCGCTAAAGGACAGTCCAAGAATAAGCTATGCAGATAGACCATCAGGATGCTCAATTTAGGTTTGTTTTCTTTTACTGTCAAATAAACACCTCTCTCAGAATTGTTCCGATAACTCCATTGTGGGTTTTTGTTGTTTGTTGTCCTTGTCAGTCTTTGAGGGCTTTCTGTGAAATACGATAGTTTACAGCTGTCCCAAGATTTAAAACTCTTCAGCTATGGTGCCTGCATAAATTATAAGTATGTTTTTAGTATTTCATTTTCCATAAGGTAAATTTACTTAGCACTTGTCTCCATCCTCACCTCCGTGTCCTGAAACGATAGAACTGTGACCCCAATAAATAGTTCCTCCTCAAATAGGAGGCCTTTCCTCTTTAACCCTGTTTTATCCTGCCATCTCCCCGCCCCTTGCATAATGACTTGGGGATGTGCCAATTCCATGTAATTATTGTTTCTGTGCTGTAGTGCTTGTAGCTCAGCTCAGGGAAGAGCACAGCATTAGAATGACAAGCCATTCTGACAGGAGTTGACAAATATCTATCAAGGCCACGGGGAGAGTGAAATCTTTTTGACAACTCTATTATTTTTCTTTATCTCTGAGTCTTTGGGGGGTAGTCTTTCAGGGAGATCAAACTCTCCCTCCTTCCTTTGCTTCACATGAGAGAATGAGAACCTGGATGTTTTATACGGCTCTTTCCAGATATAACTTCTGACAAGTCTGTGAGATACACCATCTAAGAGAGAAAGATCGGGAGCCACAGCTTTTTTAATTATAAAAATTGCGTATACCTACACACAAGATGGCCCCGGTTAGATGGTGACTGCATTTTTCTCCATGAGAAGAATCTTAACTTTCCAGAATTTTCAGCCAAATTATGTGTATAATTTACAGCTGTGGGATATAGATAACGTCTCATGTCCAACTTAAGAATAATGAGTTTGTTGTTTTGTTGCACACATACTTTAAATTACACATAGAATTATAATTTGGAAACGAGGCTTCTTTTTTTACTCACATCTCAGGAAACCATTTCCCCTCAACGTTCACATGCCTTTCCCATGTGATTTTTTCTGGTGCGCCTGGAGCCCACTTCTGAGTCATTTCACGGTTTTTCCAAGCATGCCACTTTCACTTCCATCCAAAGTATTTGAGAGACAGCAGCTTTTGAGTTCGCATATGATACTGTTACTAAAAATTGTATTCTGAGCCATCAGGCCTAATTTACACAGATTCAGGACACCTCTACTTTTATTGTGAAACATAAATACAGAGATATGCATAAAACATGTGAATGGTTGGGACGCCTGGGTGGCTCAGTTGGTTAAGCAGCTGCCTTCGGCTCAGGTCATGATCCCAGCGTCCTGGGATCGAGTCCCACATCGGGCTCCTTGTTCTGTGGGGAGCCTGCTTCTCCCTCTGCCTCTGCCTGCCACTCTGTCTGCCTGTGCTCTCTCTCTCTCTCTTTCTAAAAAAAGAAAAAAAAACAAAAACAAAAACATGTGAATGGTCCCATGGATAATTACACAGGGAACACTTTTGTCATAGCCATCCAGACAGAGAAATGGCATGTTCCCAGGTGCGCAGAAGATCAAAACTCATTTCTTCTCACCGAAGGTAACACTATCCTAACTTTTGGGATGAGAAAGGCATGAACAATTTTGGGTTTTAGACAATATTTGTCTGCCTATGTCTGTTGACTGCACAATCCAAGCTCTTAGTGTTTTTTGTTTTAAAGGGGCTTTGCAGGTTTTATTTGTAATGGTAGCCAGAGCTTTGCACTAGTGAGGCCATGCTCCCAGGGATAATTACTAAATGGCTGTGAAATTTATCTGCTTTCTTATATACTGATGCTGTCATGGAATGTCTCTAAACACCTGGAGCTAGCATTGAGTGAGGTCATGTAAAGAGAGCGTGTTTTCTTCCCACAGTCCCTTGTTCTTTAAAGTAATTGACATACATGTCCCATAACTTGAGAAACTTGAAGGGGACATGGGCATAAGTTAGCATAAGTTGACTCACACTTCCCTGAAGTTTACTTTGGAGCCAGTATCTTCCCTTTTCGGCAGGCCTCTATGTAACAACTCTTTTTTATTCAAGTTTTCTAAAATAATAGGAGATTGCAGATATGAAAAATAAAAAAGAATTAACCATGTACCCACATCCTCACCAATACCCAGATGTCACATGTGATGTAATCAATTATAAAAACCAGTAGGAAAAACAACTTGCGTACGGTGCTTACCCTTGTGATAGTGTGTGTCATTACATCACATGGGTTATTCTGCAACGTAATCCAACCGTCGTTTTTGAGATACATCCATATTGTTACATATGGATGTCGTTCCTTCATTTTATTTATTTATTTATTTTTATTAACATATAATGTATTATCTGTTTCAGGGGTGCAGGTCTGTGATTCATCCATCTTATACAATTCTTAGTGCTCACCACAACACATACCCTCCCCAGGGTTCATCACCCATCCCTCCCATCCCCCTCCACTCCAGCAACTTTCAGTTTATTTCCTGAGGTTAAGAGTCTCTTATGGTTTCTCTCCCTCTCTGGTGTCATCTTGTTTCATTTTTCCCTCCCTTCCCCTATGATCCTCTGTCTTGTTTCTGAAATTACTCGTCTCAGTGAGCTCTTATGATAATTGTCCTTCTCAGATTGACTTATTTTGCTTAGCATAATACCCTCTAGTTCCATCCATGTCATTGCAAATGTTAAGATTTTGGGGGCTTTATGGTGGCTGCATAGAATTCCATTATATATATACCACATCTTCTTTATCCATTCATCTGTTGATGGACGTCTTGGCTCTTTCCATAGTTTAGCTATTGTGGACATTGCTGTTATAGACATTGGGTACACTTGTCCCTCTGGATCACTACATTTATATCTTTAGGGTAAATACTTAGTAATGTAATTGCTGGGTCATAGGGTAGCTCTGTTTTCAACTTTCTGAGGAACCTCCATACTGTTTTCCAGAGTGGCTACACCAGCTTGCATTCCCACCAACAGTGTAGGAGAATTCCTCTGTCTCCACATCCTCACCAGCATCTGTCGTTTCCTGACTGGTAAGTTTTAGCCATTCTGACTGGTGTGAGGTGGTGTCTCATTGGGATTTTGATTTGTATTTTTCTGATGCCAAGTGATGTGGAGCACTTTTTCATGTGTCTGCTGGCCATCTGGATGTCTTCTTTGGAGAAATGTCTGTTCATGTCTTCTGTCCATTTCTTGATTGGATTATTTGTTCTTTGGTTATTGAATTAGTTCTTTCATTTTAAATGCTGTCGAGTAATCCATTGTAGAAATATAATTTACCCATCTGTTTTCCCTTTTGGTGGACATGTAGATTAATTTTGTTACAACATTGTATGGATAGAATTTTCAAGCATACAGACAAGTTAAAGAGTTGTGTAGTGAAGAACCATAGCCCCAGATTCTATAACTAATGTTTTGTTACATTTGCTTTATCATTCCTTCCTTCTATCTGTCCGTCTGTCCATCCATCCATCTATCCATCCATCCATCCAACCAGTTTTTGGGATGCTTTGAAAACAAACAAAGGATAGCATTTTACTGTCTAATATAATGATAGGAATACAACACAATCATGGTTCCAAGGGGTTAAGGATGGATGGACTAGCACAGGGAGTGTGACTGTAAAGAATGTCACCGGGGAAATCGTTGTGCTGATGAAATGGTTCTCTCCTCTCTGGTGGTGGTTTTGCATATGTACACGTGTAACAAAATGACATCCAGCTCTGCACAGGCACATGTATCAATATCAACTTCCTGGTTTTGATGTTGTGTTAAAGTTAGGTAAGATGTAACCATGGGAGGAACTGGGTGGTTTGTACATTGCATCTCTTCATCCTGTCTTTACAACGTTGTGTGCCTCTATAATTATTTGAAGATAAAGAGGGTGTCATAGAAGGAATTAAAGAGTGAATTTGAACCCCCAGGACACTATTAAGTCAGAAATGTGATCATGACATGAACAAGTGTAGGAGAAGGAGTCAGCAAGCCAACTGTGGCAAAGCAGAGAACTGGAAAGAAGCAGGCTTCTTGAGGTGCTCACTGAGTCCCAAAATGGAGCAACTCTCCTGGACTTCTTATGGAAGACAACACATTTTTCCCTGTTTAAACCCACTTCACTGGCAACAGTAGACAGTAGCTCTTACTGATGCAAGCTTTTTACCAGCTTGCGTCAGTAAGAGCTACTTTACCAACTTTACCAACTTTACCAGCTTCTTAGGATAGAACTTTTTAAGGTAAAAAATGTTGCACTGAGCAACACTATACATGCATTAGTGTATAGTTGTGAGTTTTCTTAGAGCTATGTCTAGGAAGCAAACTGCTGCATCACAGAGTATGACCATCTTCACCTTTACTACAGATTTTATTAAAACTAAGAGGCCACCTAATGTAAGTTGCAACAAAATTGCTATCATTTAGACTCTTAAGATGCCCAAAATTGTAAAATTGAGTCTGGATTTCAAAAATGTCAAAATGTAGAGGTCGGGTGGGGGCTGGAGGTTGAGAAGAATCTTAGCATTAATGCATTGCAAATACCTCCAAATTCCTTTGCAAAGTGATTGTACAAACTTTCACTCCTACTAGCAATGAAAACATTCAAATTCTCCACATCTCTACCAAACCTTGATCATTTGATGATATGTTTTTTTTTTTTTAATTGCAGTTCCCTAAGCACCTTCTCAGAATGTTTATTGGAGATTGATGTTCCCTTTAGAGTAAATTACTGTAGCCTTTTTTTTTTTTTTAACTCAGTTTTGTCTTACTGACTCCAGGAGCTCTTTATATATTCTAGTTTTATTCATTACAAATATTGTCTCATCTTCTGGCTTGTTTTTATAGCACCTCTTTTTATTTTTACGTTTCTCTAATTCTCTGTCTCGGCACCAAATCCACACTCTTTTACCTAGTTTGATACTAGTATTTATGTCTTACTGTATTTCATCTTTGTCCTTCTTACTCAAAACTCTCTTGCCTATTCTGGCTCCAGCCTTTCTTTGTCAGTCTTAGGGTTTGCTAGTCAAATTTTATGACAGAAAAATCTTTGAAATTGCATTTGATTGCATAGATTAATCCAGAACATTTTCATCCTTATCATAGTGTATTTTCCCACCCGTGAACCTGGTATATCTCTCCCAATGCTATTCTTTCATATCCTTCCATAAAGTATTATGTTTTTTCCCCATAAAGGATTGGAGGATCTTTCATTAGATTTATTTCACAGAATCATATATTTTGTTTGCGACTATGAATAAGACATTAAAAATTACATTTCCTAACTTACTATTGGTAGTGGCCAAATAAACTGGTTTATTTGAGTTTGTATCTCTCTCTCTCTCTCTCTCTCTCTCCATATATGTATATACATATATATATGTATATATATACATTTTCATTGGACATATATTTCCATTGGAAATATATTTCATTAAATATATATATATGTGTGTATATATATATATATACACACATATATATATATTTAAATCTAATGGTTTGCCTAGACAGTCTCATATTTTTCTTGCATAGATAATCTTATCAAATGCAAATGTTTCTTCAAATGTTAAAGATTTTTCCTACTATTCCTAGTTTGCTAACATTTCTTTTTTAAACATATGAGTGAATGAGAAATTTTGCTGAATGTTTCTTCTGCCTCCGTGGAGATAGTCATCATTTTTCTCTTTTAGTAGTAATTTATATTAGGACATTTTCTCATGTTACACCATCCTTACATTCCTGGAACAAACTCTACTTGGTTATGGCTGTCTGTTAATTTCTTATGCTAGTAGGTGTTTTTTACCAATATTTTAAGGTTTTTTACATCTAAATCCATCATGAGATTGATTTATAACTTTCCTTGCCTGATTTTCATATCAAGGGTCATCTTAGTCTTATAAAATTAACTGCCATCTCTGCTCTTTTTTTTTTGTTGTTGTTCTTTTAAAAATGCTCTGTCCGATGGGGCAACTGGGTGGCATAGTTGGTTGAGCATCTGACTCCTCACTTTGGCTCAGGTCATGATCTCAGGGTCATGAGATCAAGACCCATGTGGGGCTCCATGCTCAGCACGGAGTCTGCTTGAGATTCTCTCTCCCTCTCCCTTTACCCTTCCCTACCTCGCTTAAATAAATAAATAAATCTTTTTAAAAAATGCTCTTTAAGAAAAGGATTATAATCAGTCAGGTCATTGTTTTGTTCCCTTCTCATTCTTTTTTTTTTTTTTTTTTCTGTTTCATTAAGTTCTGCACATGTTAAAAACCATTTCTTTCTACTTTCTTTGAGTTTAATGTTTGTTTTCTGATATCTCAAACTAAGTTTTTCGCTTATGATCTGATTTTCTTCTTTTGTATTGTATGTATTTAAGGCTATTCATTTTCCTTACGGTACTCCATAAATTGAATCCTGTAAGTGTTGGTACTCCTTCACTTACTCATATAACATGCCCTTCCTGTGACTCAAACAATCTTCTATTCCATGTGTGTACTGTGGTAGTGTTGTGAACATAGCTCTTTGACCTCTTGGAGGTTGCAGTCCCAGGAGGAAAAAGAAAATATATGCATAAATAAGTCATGTGAGGTGGTCTTTGAATTATTTAGAAGCATGTTTTTAAATCTGCAAATATATGGTGAGTTTTTCATGTGGCTCTCAAATTGCTTGGAAGTTTTACTTTTGTTTTCCTATGTCTTCTTGGAGTGTGGTGTCAATTCTATTGATGCTTACTTTATGACCAATATATGGTCAATTTTTGTAACTATTTCCTGTGGGCTGGAAGGAAGTCTGTTCTCTAAATTTCACATGTTGGATTGTTGACATTTTGCCATATTCAACTAATTTCTGCTTCTTCTATAACAGATATGAACTTAACTTGTGCCCTGACTCTGTAGGATACTTTCAAAGCCTTTACTGCTTTATTCCATTCCCAAGACAGACTAACTGGTGTATTGAACTAAGCCGGGAGTGCTTAATGTAGGATACCTGTAGTGCCATGTCCATTCCTTCATTCGTGGACATTCTTTTTTTTTTTTTTTTAAAGATTTTTTTTTTTATTCATTTGACAGATAGAGATCACAAGTAGGTAGAGAGACAGGCAGAGAGAGAGGAGGAAGCAGGCTCCCCGCTGAGCAGAGAGCCCGATGCGGGGCTCAATCCCAGGACCCTGGGATCATGACCTGAGCCGAAGGCAGAGGCTTTAACCCACTGAGCCACCCAGGCGCCCCCATTCGTGCACATTCTTAACCAATCATGGAACTTAATGCAACAGTCCAGGCAATCATTAAATAATCAGATTTGGCACATATAATTAAACTTTTTGATAAAAGTGACAGTTTTGGGGGAAGACCACTTGATCCTTTATCCTGGAAATTTTGGCTTTTTCTCGAAACTTCTTTGTCTTTACATCTGGTAGATGTATCAGAAAACCATGGATTCTCTTATGCCAGAATTAGCATTCTACAAAGTGAATGGCTGCTCTCCCCTCTTTCTGTATCAGGCCCATGGGAGACATTACTGATCCATCCTGCCGTATTTTCTCATCCAATCCGAACTCAGCCCCAGAATCTTTCTCACCACAGTCTGCCAGACAGTACCAGCAATTGATCTGACTTGACATGTGATGTGAAACCTTTGATCATCCTTGAATTACTGGGCTCTGTTTTGCATAAATGCTCTCCTTTCATCTGTGTAACTTTCATCCTTAAAATCAATAGCGACCAATTTCCTCCCAAATAAAAATGGGGATATATTCTTACAGGTATATGAAGAATTTACTCCTCTGCTCCTTAAGTAATATTCTAGAAAAGGATATTAAGTAACTGTGCTGGAAAGAAACTCTTAGTCATGTACTAGAAGCAACCCAAGATAGCAAAATCTAATTTCCAAGGATGAGGTTCAAAAAAGAACAAAATGCAATTCAGCACAGAAAAATATGCATGCTGTCACTTCTCAGTGGCGAGAGTGATAATCTGAAACAGATATTAAAAGGGCATAAGACATCTGGACATCAGAATTGCTGAAACTGAGTGAGGAACATGCCAACTCTCTGGGGCTGAGTAAAAAATCCTTCTCCAGAGCGAAAAGTTGAAGGACAAAGATGGGTGTGAAGAAGCATCATATCATAGTTCAAGAACAGGGATCCCTCAGTGAGGCTGGCTGAGCACCAGCTAAGTTAACCTTTCCATTTCAGGCAATTTCCGTATCAGCATATCCTGGATTGGCTTCCAGAACGTCATTAGGTAATGAAGAACAGGGGGACAGATGAAAGGAACATCAGATGAATTTGGGAAGAGGAAACAGAAGTATGCCATATCCATTATGTCCTTGACTAAGTACTTAAGAAGGACCAAAAGACATGATGCACTTGTAGTCCATCAAGCAAGAGTGATGATTAAATATTTCTGGGGATAATCATTAAGGGAAAGGGGTCTCACTTGAAAAATAGGAACTGAATTAGAGGAAAACTGTTGATGACCCTGCTAATCTAGAGGATCAAGGGAAGCAGAAAGCAATAAACACACCCTCTTTTCTTAGGACCTTCAAAGTACATCCAGAACAGCTCACTAGTCCAGCCTCAGAATTAGACTGAAGCGTGGGCCCCCTTCTTCTGTCTCTAGTTTCTCCATATTTCATGATGTATTTTTGGAAAAAAAATACTTCTAATGATGCCAACTTGCCTCCTTTCAGCACATTAAAAAAGGGAGCGATTGGCTGAGGCTGTCATGATGATGGGAATAATTTTGTCGCTGTGCAATTTGGCTCTTGCTCCAAAGTGAAGCGCACATTTTCCTCCGGTATATTTTAAGCCAGAGACTTCTAAGTAAATGGGAGGTGGCTGATTTTATTTCTGTATGCAGCCAGCCTTCACTGGCACGAGCTCTGATTTGGCCCAATCAATTTTGTATTCATGCTGAGAAGCAAGTTGATCAAGTTCAAGGAACATCTGTACGCATTTATCTGGCTTGGGTGCAAACACGGGAGCTGCTCCCCTGGAAGGTTCCCAGCCTTCCAGTGGTGGGTGCAAGCCTCCTGGACAATGAC
Organism: Enhydra lutris kenyoni; assembly: GCF_002288905.1. Classification (NCBI taxonomy): domain Eukaryota; kingdom Metazoa; phylum Chordata; class Mammalia; order Carnivora; family Mustelidae; genus Enhydra; species Enhydra lutris. Next base: position 2,525,091 of record NW_019154129.1, on the reverse strand, counting down.
CTTTACAACCTGGCAATCTCACTCCATCCTTAAACACCCTCATGACTCTTTAACACACCACCTTCTTTGTAATTTATAGAGTTGTTTTTAGGAGTCGAGCTCTGGCAAGTTTGGGAGTTTATTAAGTAAATCTTCATTAGCTGGTTAAATGATCTCCAAAAAGTTATCCAACTGAGTGTGCCGGTGTCGGGTCATCAACCCATATATTAACGTGACATTTCCATAGCCACATCTGTCTTGGTCTTCCCCATCGTTTTATTTCCCCTCTCCTAGCTGTCATAAATTTTGTGTGCCTGCAGCTCTATGGCTGGAAGAGGGTTGTAAACATCTTCTTGTTCAATTACATCAGGATATTTTTCTCTCTATGTCAGCAATTAAATTTATGAGCAAAAAAAAAAAAAGTTCACTCTCTAAACCTAAAGAGGCACAGTCAAGTTCAGAGTAAATAAAAATAGAATGCAATCAACTTTCGGTTGTAAAGTATAAACAAGGCAGCGGCATCCAAAAGACGGGGCTTCAAATCCTAACACCACCAACTGGCTGATGGGTTTGCGGGGGAGGGTCGTTCTCCTTACTCCTCATACTATAGTTACCTACTTTCCAACATGGCGGGCATGATTGCAATTTCATAGAACTTTTGGGAGAATTAACTAAGATGGAGTATGTGAAATGGGCTCTACAGAAGTGGTCAGTCCCCTTTGTCCTTTTTTCTCCATTTGTATAGGGGTCAAGCTGATTGGGTACAGGACCTATGGTATATAGATCTTTGTTTTTCCGACCTGGAGTATAGCAGGTGCTTAGCAAATATTTAATGGAAAGGATGAGTGATTAAACTAATTAATGAGAGGTATTGGGTTTATTCTTACTCTTGGTTTGGGCAGATTAGGTCTTCAGATGATGGTGATCTCAGTGGATTGAGGCCTTACTACTTCAAGGGTGATCCTTGGCACAGGAACATAGGCACTACCCATGGCCCTCCATGATCCTACTAAGTCAGAATCTGCCTTTAAAATTTTTTTAAACTAATTTGTATTTGTTTTTATTATTTTTTTGTTTTTTAAAATGCAGATAATAATTGACATGTAATATTACTTTCAAGTGTACAACATAATGGTTTAAGAATTATATATATAGTCCCAATGATCACCATGATAAGTCTAGTTAACATCCACTGCCACACAGAGTTACAATTCCTTTTTTTTTTTTTCTTGTGATCCCTTTTAACAAGATCTCAGGTGACTTGTGTGCACATTAAAATTTGAGTAGCACTGGGTTAGAGCCTTTAATTATGAAGCCAAGAGTATGAGTTGGTTTCCCACATCAGCTCTGCTGACAACAGACCAACTTAACCTTGCATTTGGTCTTGAAGGGATCCTGGTGTGAGAACACGGATGAATCCATGCCAACGAATCCTTCCCACTGTGGAGCAGAGGAAACAACCGTGTTCATGATGGGTCACTAGCGTTCTAGTTCCCCTTCTTCTGTTGTATGGTCGTCTCCTCTTAAGTGGTACACTTGCACCCAAAGCTAATACAAACAAGCCATTGACAGAGCTGAAGACCCCTTCATGCATGGTTCTCTCAGCCACCCATTTGGCAACTGAGGCTTGGCAGATCCAGCCACTAACCCAAAGGTCACAGGGTTAGAAACAGATCTGAGACTTGAGCTCTGAGCTGTCTGATTCCAGGGGCCTTTCTCTGAACAGACATGCTTTCCTCCCTCCCAGCCAGCCCTCCACACTGATGCCAGGCATTTCTTGAAGTGCAGGTGGGGAGGGACGAGGTCTGCCAACAGCCCGATGCTTTTATTCTGGGCGCATGAGCACTGCAGGAACGCAGCCACTCACGCCCAACAATGCCTGTGGGAATACAAGAGCCTCCTTCGTGGACCCTCCTCTGCCTGCCTGCCTTGCTTCGTCTGCTCCTGCCCTCCCTTGCAGCTCTGTGCCTCAGCACTTTGCCGGTCTGCCCTGGCTGCCTGGTGCCTCTGGGCACTTGCTCAAGTGCTCTCTCCACCTCAGAGGCCCTTCCGTCCAGCTGCCCGTGCTAACACATGCATCAAGGCATTTAAAGGTCTCTCTCCCGGGACCTCTCTCCTTCACGTCCCCAGGTAGACCTGAATTCTTTCTCCTTGGATCTCTTGATCAAAGTAGCTTCCATATGGTTTAAAAAAAAAAAAAAAGTGATTTATTTCTTTTGCTCTGGATTTGTGAACTTGAGCGCCAAGATCGCACAAAAGGCTGTGTAGTACAGAGCATGGTCCTGGAGCCAGACCGCTGGGGGGCTTCGTGACTTTGGGCAAGATAATCAGACTTCTCTGTGCTTCTGGTACCCCTTCCAAAGTGAAGATGACAAGAGTCTGTATGTCTTGGGTTTTGTGAGCACTATACGAGTTGATACCTGCTTAGAATGGTACCTGGCACGTAGTAGGTTTCATGTAAATGTTTGTTACAGAAAATTTTGTTTCTGTCTTCACATCCCAGTCACCTACACTGTGCCCATTTGGAAAGGGATTTTCGAATGAATGAGTGAATGCCTCGGGGACTGCCTCTATGGGCTCTCTCTGTGGCCAGGAAACTCCTACATTAAGTTTGAAAGCTTTAAGAATGGAAAAAGTGTTTGCCGAAAAAAAAAGTCTGTCTCCTCGGTATTTCTAATCTCTTCCCACGCATCTTTTCCGGATATAAGAAACTACCTTTCCGTCCTGTCATTCTCTCTCCGTGGTTGTTGAATCTGTGCGTTCCTGCCATCATCCCTCACATTTTCCTAAGTCTGTATAAAAACACAGAATTTGCGGAGATGCTCCCTCACTCAGGTCACGGGCAGCCTGAGCGGATGCCCCCAGAGCAGGCTGAGTGGGGAGCGGAGGGGCCGACTGCGAGGACTCCTGACGTGGTGGGCGGGCTCGCAGGTATCTGCTCCGACAAGCTGCTGCCCTTTATTTTGGTCCCTGCTTCCTCTCTTTCCATTTGGAAGGGAAGACAGCCTGTCAAAGGAGACCCGAGAGCCTGCTGGCTGCGAGCACTTGAAAGGGCAGGGTTTTTATTTTCCTTTACTTTCTTGTGGTTCTCTGAAGAAACACAGAACTAACACAGAACTATCTTAGTGTTTGGAAAGAGGCGAGAGAGCATGGAGGTTAAATAATTTGGAGGCAGGGGCACCTGGGTGGCTCAGTTGCTTAAGCCACTGCCTTCAGCTCAGGTCGTGATCCCGGGATCTTAGGATTGAGTCCCGCATTGAGCTCCCAGCTCCGTGGGGAGTCTCCTTTTCCCTCTGACCTTCTCTCCTCTCATGCTCTCTCTCTCTCTCTCTCAAATAAATAAATAAATAAATAAATAAATGAAATCTTAAAAAAAAAGTAGTTTGGAGGGGCGCCTGGGTGGCTCAGTTGGTTAAAGCCTCTGCCTTCAGCTCAGGTCATGATCCCAGGGTCCTGGGAGCGAGCCCCACATTGGGCTCTCTGATCAACAGGGAGCCTGCTTCCTCCTCTCTCTCTGCCTGCTTCTCTGTCTACTTGTGATCTCCGTCTGTCAAATAAATAAATAAAATCTTAGAAAAAAAAAAAAGGTAGTTTGGAGGCAGACACACCTTGGTTTGAACCCCAGATCTGCCACTTATTAGCTATGCAGTGTTGGCTCAGTGTCAGAACCTTTGCAAGATTCAAGTTTGTTTGTTTTTGTTTTTGTTTTTTTTCCCTAAACTGTAAAATGGTTCCAAGTTTTAAACAAACTTCATAAGTTAATTCATCATGCAGAGTACTTAGCACTGTGCCTTACCCATGGTCAGAACTCAGTTCCATTAATTTGCAAGCAAGTATATTATGTGTACACACACACACACACACATTTATGTACATCTATATACACACACACATAATATAATCCTGTGTACTCTTTGATGACACTTTTTCAATCCCATTTCTCTTTAATCTTTTGCACAGTAAGTGCATAATATATGTTGGAACAAATGGATAGAATGAATGAACTCATGAAAGAAATCGTTTCATGTTGCACATATAACCTGTATATCAACCAGAATGAGTGAAGTTCCTCTGCGTCTGCGAACAGCCCCACAGCTCCATAACTTGAGCAGAAATCCATCGTGGGTCAGCTGGGGCTTCTCCTCCCACCTCCAGGACCTAGACAGACGGAGCAGCCACTCGAGTGTGGCCAGCACCACAGTAGGGGAAAGACATGCGTGGAAAATCACATTCTCGGTCTTAAGGTTTCCATTTAGAAGTGACATGTCCTGTTCCTGCTCACGTTTCATTTGGCAAAACGAGTCGCATGCCCATACCTGACCTTGAGAGGGTGAGGAAGTGCAAGTCTCTCCATGCCCCAGGGAAGAGCTGGCAGCTTTGGTGGAAAGCACTACCCGGCAAACCTGTTCTAGTCTCATCCCCAAGAGACTGTGGACCCATTTCTCGTGGTCATGACCAGATGCTATGCAGATAACTAACTGTATATTACCACCCCATTTATAAGTGCAGGCCTTGTAATATTGCGAAGAGAGTAAGTAAACCATCATGCCCACTAAGTGCTCTTCCTAGGGCTGTAGCAGGATAAGTAACGGGTTGGACAGGAAGGATCCTGGCTGCCTCTGCCTATTTACAGCTCAGATCAGACACGAGAATAACCTACCTCTTCTCACCCAGACACAGTAACTGAGTGCCCCAGAAGATTATTCATTCTGCAGGAAGGAATCTAATACTAAAGAGGACAGAAGTACAGCAACAGGGCACTTGGGCGAGGGAGATGAGAGTGGGGAGAGACAGACAGACAGACAGACAGGGCAGGGCGTGGAGGGAGGGAGAGAATGAGCTGTAATACTGCAGCAAAATGGGAGGAAATAGCATCTCCCGTAGAAACAAAGTACTATGAGTAAATTCAGAAGAAGGCTTAGGGCTTTAGAATAAAGGTAAGATGTGACAATTCCAGCATAGCGTAAGACACCGTGGGACTCCGATTGCTCATACCAGACCAGGGGAACTCTCTTAGGCACACTGGTGCAGAATTCTTGCCACTTCCTTAGCAGAGAAGGACTGGAGGCTGAGATCACGTTGGAGTGTCTGCTTAATCCGTGTCTCCTTTGCAATGTCCACTATTAGACCTTATCTAATGGTTAGCACTGTTTGTCCTGTATGACAAAATGGACCAAGGTAAATTGATTTAATCCAAGATTAATCAGTTCAGTCTTAATCTCAGCTAACAAGATTTGTTTTTCAAGATTCTAAAGTAAAAGACAATGAATATATATAGGTCACTTAGTGTGTAATTTATGTAGTGTTCATTCAGTCATTCAACTCTCTTCTATCAAATGCCCATTTGGGGATACAGGGCCCCCAGAGCCTCACTTCACAGTGTCCCCTCCCATCCCACCTGGCTCTCCTTAGTTCTGTACCCCTCGTTATTTGTTGAGATTGATAGAAGTGTATTTCAACCGATCGGAAGGTTCTCATTCAGTAGTCATGCTCTGCTATTCCTAATTATTCTGCTGTTTTAATAAAGTTAAAATTGGAACATTAAAAAAAAATTCTCCAGGTAGGTACCATTCCATAAAGACATCTGATTTGAGACACTGTCTTCTGATTATTTCAGTGGAGGATATCAGAAGAGGGAAAATCAGGACATCCCGCTCAATCCCTAACTTCTTTACAGAAGTCTGCCTTCATTGTTTATGCCCAGAAGTTCTGTATTCTGTGCACATGAAGGAGCTTCTGGGTTCCCATCCCCAGGCCCTGTCCTCCCCCTCCCCCCCCTCCCCCCCCCCCCCCCTCTATCACGAAGCACACGCAAACACAACTGCTGGCAGATGCTGTGGCCATGTGAGAAACGCACAGAGACAAACGCTAAAATTGGGTGTGCAGAAGGCACTAGAGTGAGCCCCTTACGGTGATTGTCAGAAGCTTACACCCCAGATTTTCTGGGGGAGTTCCAACTTAAAATAGCCTGTCTTGCTATCCCCACAGACACTTATTTTTGGCAGATTGTGCGTCCCAATTTTTGGTTTAGGAAACACTGTCACTTTACATATACTCTACACTCAGACGTACTCCGGAAAGGGTCCTAATCCAGCTGGATTAAGGCACCGCTCCCATTTTAATGATCTCCAAGTTCCTAGAAATAGTCCCTCTGTAGTGACTATTCTACACAATGGTTTTCTAATGATTCTGAAATCACCACCTGATTAAAACCTTGTTTCCAGCCCGTGCCGTCAGTTAATCCTCCTCACAGCATCTGGAATCACTAGGCAATGCTACATGACATGTCTTTAGGTCTCCTCAGTGCACATAATAGATGCCCATTAAAAGATTGATGAGTCAGGGGCACCTGGGTGGCTCAGTCTGTTGAGCGTCTGACTCTTGGTTTGCGGCTCAGGTCGTGATCTCGCAGTCATGGGATCGAGTCCTGTGTCGGGTTCTGCAGTCAGTGTAGAGTCTGCTTCAGATTCTTTCTCCTTTACCCACTGCCCCTCCCCTGATCTCACATACTCTCTCTCTCTCGAAAATGAATAATTAAAATAGAAAAAAAAAAAGATTGATGAGTCAGATGTCAAAGCATTAAACTGAATCTTCGAGTTGATGAGGCAGCCCCCGCGTACAGACCCTGCTCTCTCCTTCACCTTTCTCAGTTCGAGTGTGGTCATCCTTAGCTCTGGGAGTTCGGTCAACCTTGACTCCTGCTCCCTTTTATCCTGCATTCTTGACAAAGTTGTTTGAGATCTCTGTAAGCTTCCTGGTCAATAAACCCTGTTTTGGTAGTCATGGCTCTTTGGGGTCCTGGGAAAAATAAAAAGAAGTCAAAAGCTCTTGCAGCAGGACAGGGAGATTTTTTTCCCATGGACAGAGAACACATCAGGCAGACAGTCTGGGACCTATGTTGCTCTGTGTACAATGGGCATTTCTGACCAAGGCATTTATAGATCGTAAGAAGCCCCAGCATAGTGTATACATATAGTCTTTTCCCAGGAGCAGCCCTTCTCAAAATTTTAGCTTCCCTCTACCCACATTATCATCGCAGGAAAGAGAGTGGGGAGACTACTATTAAGGTGGGTAAGTAGAGTCAGGGATGTTCACCTTAAAAGCTCTGTTCTCACTGTCACATGGAGATCTTGTATACTTTCGGGTTGGTTCATCAGCCCCCAAAAGACCCAAATGTTAGAGGACGTCATAGCGCATACATCCAGACAATATTAAAAGTATTTCAGTTTTTCATTTAAAATCATTCCAAACAATGGGAGTCCCCAGATGACTTGATTACAGTGTTGCCCAAACCTTGGTCACTCCCATGCTCTCATCATTCAATTTTGATACATCTACATTCCACAGAAGTTAGGACTTAGTCATTAAAAACAAAACAAAACAAAACAAAACAAACGGGCTAACTCGCTTTTTTGAATACATTTATTTTGAAAGGAAGTGTTGAGGGACATCTGGGTGGTGCAGTCATTTAAGTGTCCAGCTCTTGGCTTTGGCCCAGCTTGTGATCCCAGAATCCTGAGATGGAGCCCCGTCACCGGGCTCTGAGCCCAGCCATGGAGTCTACTTGAGATTCTCTCTCCCTTTTCCTCTGGCCCTCACCCCTCAAATAAATCTCTAAGAAAGATAAATAAAAGGAAATGTCAAATTGCATCCATGTTTTACTTCAATAAAAATTTGCTTACTTTTAAGGAAACTTTATTTTAAGACTCCAAATGTCAAAACAGTATCAGCTGTCATTAATAGAAGGAAAGAGGAAAAATAAATATAATGATATTCTTATGCTTATCCTAATTGAATAGAATAGTTCTTTAAAAAAAATAAAGCTTTCTCTTCTGCCTGTGGATGCCCCAGGGTGTTTTCTACCCTGTCCCTCCATCTGCATAAACTACGAGGCATTATATATTTAGCAAACATCTGTGTGGCACTCACTCTGTGCCAAGTCCTGCCTGAACAGCTTTACAAATGTGAGTGTAGTTAATCCTTTTAATAATCTCACAAAGTAGGATGTATAGTTATTATCCCCATTCTACGGATGAGAAAACTGAGACTCAGAACAGTGAGGTGACTTGCCAGAGGGCACACAGCCAGTAGGTGGCAGAGCTAGGATTGAAGCTGGGCTGTTTGGTGGCAGAATCCAGGCTTCTCACACCTGAAGCCCAGATCTTGCTCCAAAAATACCACTTCCCACTGAGAGGAGCCGCGTTCCTTGGAGAAATGGCCGATTCCTAGTCTAGGGCAGGTGAGCCTGGGTCCTCTCATTGTTCCAGGAGCAAGGAAGTGTCAGAAATGATGCAGATGTGTCAAGGGAGCCCCTGATACACCTTGACGGGACTTGCAGTGTCCAAATTTGGAGCAATTTTAGCACGAGAAACAACAGGTTGATTGTCATACATTGAATGACTAAAATTTCCTGAGTCCACAGGGACTCTTGAGACAGAGGGAGAGAGGGGAAGAAGGAGGAAGGGATGGAGAGAGAGAAAAAGAAAGAGCTTCTTTAAGAAGAATACCAGCAGATACAGATGGAGTAACAGAATTTCAGAAAAAAATATCATTTTTAAATTTGCCATGTAAGAATCATTTCAGGTGAGAATTAGCAAAGGATGTTCTTGCCTCCAGAAGAAAGTTTACTGGAGACAGAAATTTTGTCCAGTGCCCGCAAATCACCTGCGGCTGCCTTTCTAAAGTAAAGGGGGTAAGGTGTGCCTTCACAATGGGTGTCGTGGTGACCGCCACCTTGATGTCACACCTCCTGACGTGGTGCGCTCTGAAGCACAGAGCATTGTCGATCAAGGATCCTTGCCAAAAAGGTAAAACTGGAATCTAATTTGAATTAACTAGAATCTAATTTAACCTGAATCTAATTTGAATCCACTAGAATCTAATTTAACCTGAGTCTAATGTAGACTCAAATTCCAGTTTACAGAAAGAACAGAGGACAGGGCCACAAATCAAATAACAACATGGGAAAGCCATCAGACAAATCCAGAAGGTAGGACGTTCTCTGAGACAACTCATCTGGAATCTAAAAACAAAAAAACAAACAAAACCAAACAAAAACCACCACCATCATAAAAATCGGCATGTGTTGGGGAGGGTAGCGGTGCTGATCTTGGTCGAAAGATGTAACAGACAAGCCACGGATACCGTGCATGGATCTTGAGTAGATCATGGTTTAAATCAGCTTTAAAATGCATTTTGGGAACAGCTGAGGGGATTTGAACTGGGATAGGAGATGTTCTGGAGTCTTTGTTCATTTTCTTAGGTGTCAGAATGATGTTGTGACTGTGTAGGGGACTGCCCTACTCTTAGGAGACTGGACTGGCTGGTGAAGAGTCATGATGTGTGTAACTGAAATGGTTCAGGAAAAGAAGACACACCCCCACATGCAAACAGATAATAGACGGATAGGTCGGTAGGTAGCTGGATAGCTGATAGACCAGTCATCAGGAAATACCAGCTATTGAATCTGGGTGATCTTAGGGCATGACTCTTAGAACTTTACTGAATATTTGAAAGTTTTCCTAATAACAAGCGGGGGAAAATGAAGCCGATCTGAGCTCCTGGTGGCCTCGCCCTGAAGTCAGCTAGAAGGCTGCTCTGGGCTTCTGTCCCTTCTAGTCACCACGGGTCCCACCTCGTGGCCGTCAGGCTGCGAGTCAGGAACCCATTGGAGCACACGGCATTCCCCCAGATGAGGAGATGTGCTCCTGCTGTGGAGGGTGGTACAATCCCTTCCAGGAGTGATGAGAAGTCCCGGCTCTGTGTGCTTCAGTGGGGAGCCCAGAACGTTCCCCATTTCGTGGAAGCACTCTGGTTTGCTTTGTGGCCCCGAGCGCCCCAATTTTGGCTCCACACATAGAGAGCGGCTGCGATCACCCTTGCTCTCACCCCACCCCATATCCCCCATCTACACAGCAGGTTAGAAAGGGGTTCTGAATCGCCTGGATCCTGTGGCATCCTTTTCTGAATTGTCCTCCTTTTTTCCGAAGCACAGGGACCTGCCGTGACATTCATTTGCAGATAATATGCTGTACACCTGCCTGATTTCAGAGCCGACAGTGCCCTTCGGCAGGTGAGAGGCTCACATGCCACAGGGCTCCTGGCATTGGAAGTTACGGCCTTGTGTCTGCAGCCTGGATGGCTCTCATGAATCTTTCTAGAAGAACTCTTTCTCTGAGATTAGGCTGTGTGCCACCAAGCGTATGCTGTCCCCTCAGCCGTGCCTCAGGAGCCGGCTAAGGCTGGTCCGCAAGCCTCCGAGGTCTGGAATTTGGAAATGCGCTGCTGGCTCTGTGGAGCTTGATGGTCACAGGCCAGGAGAGACTGAGTTGAACCTGTCACCGGGAGCAACCAGGGGATGACACAGACATTTCATCTGAAGACAGGTGTTTCGCATTTCCTCTGGCTCCCTCCAGGGCTCCGAGCTTCCTCCTGGGTTGCTCTGGGCATGCCCAACCTTGCCTTCTGTTCAGCAGCCTGGAAGTCCTGCGTGAGATCTAACCATAGTCCGCTATGCTGTAGCTTAAATCTGTTCCTGTTTTTTGTTTTTTTTCTCTGACTCTGGGTTTTGGAAGAATTAAATATTATTCCCTTAAATCTTCCTTTAAGGTGACTAACTCATCCTGATTTGCCTGGGGCTTTTCTGGACTGATCACTAAAAGTCACATATACAAGGAAACTCCTCAGTCGAGGGAAAGCGGGACATTTCGTCACTCTTCCCTCCCTCCATCTCTCCCTCCCCCCACCCCCTACCCCCCACCCCACGAGGAAGTTTCCACCTGTTCTCATTCTTCCCTGTACCAGCATCCCGCAGGAGGTGATTGTCAGGGCCAGCAACAGTAGCAAGTACGCATTTATTGAGACAGGTAGGCTGCCCTAGCCCAGTCAATCCTCACCAACCCTGGCAGGGGGTTTCCGTCCCCTCCACTTACAGATGAGAAAACCCAGACAGACTCAGGCTATAGAACTTGCCTGAAGTCACACGGCTGGAGAGTGGGGGAGCTGGGCTTCTGATCCGCAGGAGAGGTCTTGACCCCGATTCCCTGTCACCCACCCGACTTCAGACACAAGGCCCCATGGCCTGTGGTTTCCAAGTGGGGACACAGTCGGCAGGACCCAAGGGCCAGACATCAGGGACCTGCAGTGAGAGGTGAACAGGAGCCTGCCCCACACACTGGATAGAAACTAAAGTCCTGAGGAAAACCCTCTCATTCTGTCCAGAGCCCTTGGGTCCTGACACCACTGACCTTTCCCTCCTCCCCTCTCCCTACTCTTCCTTGTGACGCCTCCACCACCCTGAGCCACACTCCCTCCTGCACCGCCCTCTCCTTTGCTCCCGGCTGAACAGCATGGCGTTCAATAGGCCACCTGCCCAGCCCTGCCACGGCCTCCCACACGGACCACACGCCCTCGCTGGCTCTGAACACTAGGCTGAACCGTCCCAGTGACACCTAGACCCTCAGCTCAGTCTCCTACTCTCTCTCTGCCTCAGCTTCCTCCTCTGTAAAATGGGGATGATGCTGAGGATAAGAGTGGCCTAGGTCTGTGATGCTCCAGGGGGAAATAAACAAAAATAAGGTAATGATAATAGTAGATGTTGATCTGGCGCTTACTCCGGACCTGGCACTCACTCTCCTCTGCACACTGGGTTTACGAACTCATTTAATTCTTGCCAGAGCTCTTAGGAGTAACTCTTGTCTCTCCTACTCTGCAGAAGGGGAAACAGAGGCACAGGGAATAAAGGACTAGCCCCAGATTTCCTAGCTACTGAGGGGTGGCTCATGGATCCCAAGCCACAGGCTCTGGCTTAAGAGTCCGGGTTCTTCAGTGCCACTTTCGATACGTACTAGTGCTTTGTAGAGAACACAGGTGATATGGTGCAGAGAGTTGGTTGGAATGTGGGTTATCACGGAAGACCTCCTAGAGGTGCTGTCCCTGACCTAAGACTTGAATCATGGTGATCTGGCAGGCAGGGGAGGATCTAGCTGGGCAGATCTCAAGTCCTGATTTAGAATCACCTAAGGGTAGTTTGAAGCAGTACAACGCGTGAGCCCTACTCCCGAACAATTCAGTCAGAACTATTGTGGGTAAGCCTCGGCCTCCGCCTTTTTTAAAGCCTCCCAGGAGAGTCCATGCAGTCAAGACTGAGAACTGCTGATCTGGGCGGGGGACAGCATTGCAGGGAGCAGGAACACACCTTTCCCCGGGACACATGTGACCCCTGGCCTCCTCCTCCCCATGGCCCTGTCCTGATGCATGAAGGCAGGGCGGGCGAGAGACATTAAACCCCCAGCGAGGGCAGGGTTGATAGCAGCTTTTGCTTCCTGAGTTGACAGGAGGCCCAGAGGGGGCTAAATCAATGCAGCTGCCCGTCAGGCCCCCGATGACAAATGACATTCTGAACCGGTATCTCCCCAGATACTTCTAAGCTGACCCTTGGAGATAGCTAATAAAAGACCAACCTGTCTTCCAAGATTAACGACTTGGGAGAAAGACACAGGGAGGGGGAGCAGGTGAGCAGGGGCTCTGGAAACCTTTGCTGCCCCCAGAGCTCTCCTTGTTTATGGTGAGGAGCCGAAACAAAGAAGCCGAGGGACAGAAAACAGGGCTGGCTCCATGTGTGTTTGCAACCCACCCTTCTGCCAGAAACCCATCTTGGCTCCTTTCCCTGCTCCGGGTGCCCCTACCCCATGCCCACCGGACTGCCCCCTGGGGCTCCAGCACCCTTTTTCCACCTGTGTCCACTCTCCCCTGAGCCGTGGTCTTTGGGCGTCCCCTAAGCCTCTCCGCCCAGATCCTTCTCAGCTCTCCTCTCTGGTTCTCTCTATTCCCACAGTTGAGTTTCTCTGGTTTGCTTCTTCTCTCTCAGCCAGACTTTCCAGCTAGTCTTCAGTGAGTGTGTGCATGTTGCTATGTTCTGCTCTGTCTCTCCATCTCACTCTGCCTCTGTCTTTCCCTAAGCCTATTCCTTTCGTCTCTGCCTCTTGTGTTGTTCTCTGCTCTGGGCCATCTGTCTGTCTTTATGTTTTCCTTTGTTTCTCTGCTAGCTTGATGTCCCGCCTGTCTGTTTCTGTCTCACCCTTGTCTCTCTGTGCCCCTCCCACCTCTCCCCATGTTTGTGTTCACCCCTCCCTGTCCATCTCTGTCTCTGCAGCTTCTCATCCTTGCCCTTCCTGGGGCACTCAGTCTCTAGGAGAAGGACCTTTTCCCACCATGGGCATAATCAGCGGTGGGCGAGCTGCGGGTGGAGAGAGGTAGCCCTCCCCTCTCCCACTCTCCCACCGGTGCCCAGGACCCCCTTGCTGCCCAGTGCATGGGGCAGACTTCTCCTCACCTCCCACTGCCTGCTGCTGTGCCTTCCCACAGGACAACACCCATCAGACCCCTCAGTGCTCAGCCTCGCTTTGCCCAACGAGTGTCCACGAGAGCCCGTGGATGCAACTGAGGAATCCCAAGCCCATTGTGGGCCATGCTTATTACTTATCAATTATTGCTACAGTGTATTAAATGCGTACGGCCTGCTGTGTTGTCTATATGTGTAACTCATTTCTACAACAATCCCGCAGCGTGGATATCATCCCCATTTTTCATGTGTGCAGACTGGGGGTCAGAGAGGTTAAGACACCTGTGCAAGGTCCCACAGCTAGTGAAAGCTAGAGGTGGAAATAAAGCCAATTCGGGGTGGGCCCAGCTCTTCCCACTGAATCTTGGAGCACTGTGCTGTCCCATGAGGTAACCCCTAACCATGGGTGCCTGTTTAAATTAATTAAAATGAGGTCAGATTTAAAATTGAGTTTCTCCACAGCATTTGCTGCATTTCCGGTGCCCCGTGGCCCACTGTGGCTAGTGGCTGCTGTATTGGACAACACAGATATGGCGTGTTTTCATCCACGCAGAGAGTTCCACCTGCTAGGGCTGTCTTAGATAAACACAGAGGAGTTTTCTGCATTGTTTTTATGGGAGAACAAAAGAAAACCGGATACTGAGGTAACCCTGGGCCTCTCCCCAGGTCCCAGTGCTGGCCACATGAGGGGTTGTGTGGAAGAATGTGAACTGCAACAGTAATTCTCCCTCCAGACACCTGCGGGCAGCATCACCCATGCCACGCAAACCTGCCTTTACAGCCCTCTTTATGCCGGGATCACCACTGAGGAGCACTCGGCTTTCATTGCAGGGGGAGGGGTGGATGTGTATATTCTCCTAGAAGGCCGTAAAAGTACAATCTTATGCCAGAAATTGAATTTTCTTATTTCAGCTGGTGTCCAGGGCTTCGAACCCTTCCAAAACACGAGCAGCTTATCTTGTTCTACTCGATCAAAAACATTTCATAATGCCGGCTCCTTCTGCAAGGTCACCTTGAAAGCTCTTCCCTGCTCAAAGCATCCTGAATCTTCCTTTCCCTAAAAGAAACGTTCTTGAAATCTGAGTAAAATAGACTTGCCCAGCCCTGTTCCCTCTCCAAGAAAATTGAATCCTGCCTTTCTATCACCAGTCACTAAGAAGAGGGAAATATTTACAGTTTCTTTCAGCTCACCCCTCTGGACCGTTCAGATACCCCGGCATCCTCGGGCCCCACTGGCTTACCCCGGAAGTCTTGGCATCCTGCAGATCGCTCCCCAACAGCCCTGACCCGCCGGGCTCTCTCAGGTTGCTCAAGAATGCGCTCCTTCCTACCGCTTTCCAATGTACCGCTCTGCCACTCTGCTGGGCACGGTCATTCCTGCCATAGACTTCTCCCCTGCTGATTCTGACCCCAGGTTGGGTACCAAACGATCCCTCTAGCTCTCATGGCTATTTTCCTGCCCTCAAGGAAGCTTCCCTCCAGCCCTCCCCACCAGTTCCCCAGATACGCCCACACATGTCTGTGAAGTCCAGGGGGAGGCTCAGCTCAGGCTCAGCCACAGACCCTCTCCACGTTTCAGACGTGAGGGAAAGGAGGCCCGGGGCGGCGAGGCTGGTCCTCTCTCTGCTCAGCTAATTCGGGTATTCCTCAGAAAGATACAACCCACAGCTGCTGGGTTTGGCTCCAGAGCCCCCTGTACCCCAGATGTCAGGTTATCTCGGCATCATGACTGAAAGCATCCTGAGTCTTGGGAGTAAAGTGTGGAAATAGACACTGCAGCCTCCGGAGACACCCCCCGGCTTTCCCGGCTTCCCGTTGTCCCATTTGGTGGAATCCTCCCCGCCTCAGACCTTTCCACGTATGCACTTCACCCTGACCATCCGCGATTCACGTGCACTTCACCTTCCTGCCCAGATCCTCCAGCTGCCGTAAGACTCCTCTCTCTGAGATCTCGAAACCCGTCTGCTGTGTGGACCCTCACCGCCTCTTGCTTGACCATGCCCAGGTACCCCCCTCCCGGCACTCAGACTCGGCATTGTGCTTTGGACCCATGATCAGTATTTGCCTGCAGCTCAGAAAGGACCCTCTGCTCCTGACCTGGGCCCAACAGTGTAGAAAGACCAGACCCACCTTCTCCTCGCTTCCACCTGCTGGGGAGGATAGCACAGGGAAGGACACAGGGACCCCATTTCCCAAGTTTACTCTGACAGTACAGTGCTCACAACCCCAAGAAATTTTTCTTTTCTCTCTCTCTCTCTCTCTCTCTCTTTCTTTCTTTTTTTTTATAGTAACCTCTAAATCCCTTTCCAGGCTGGAGGGACTCATGACTTTTTATTTAATATCTGCTCTCCCACTCTTTCGGCTCATTGGCTCCAGACATATTATCTCACATTTGTCTGCATTATGCTGCCTCTCCCTCCGGTTGCCCGAGTCACCTGCAGTTACCCAGGCCAGTCCCAGCCCAATCTATTGCTGAGAGTGTGTGCACGTGCGCGTGCGTGCCTTGTGCTTGCACTCTTCCCAGCAGAGCACGTCCTCTGACCACGGGTAAGGGGTATTGCCCCGAGTCCAGCTCAGTTTGGGGACGTAGAGGGCCGGGCCTTGTGTCACAATAACTACACTTCTGCCTCAGTTTTCTGATGTGTAAAATGGGAAGAGTTGCTCCTTCAGGGTTACCATAAGGACCAAATAAGGTGAGTGTGAGAATAGTGTTGGCACGTAATCAGTACTGTAGGAATACTTGCTGTTCTTACCATTGGGTCAAGAAGTCATGGTAGATGAAGCCCCAAGATTCACAGAATGGTAAAGGAATGGTCACCGTGACCAAGCACACTCTCGGTTCTAAGTACTACGTGCTGAGTACTTCATTTTTCAACAAAGAAGCAGCTCCCTATTTCCTGCCCTGATTATAAGAACAATGCTTATTGTAGGGAAAGATACATAGTGCTGATGACTAGATAAAACGGAAAAGGACAAGTGCCTAGCAGAGTGTCTCTGATTCACAGTGAGAACTTCATGAATAGCCATAAAGTGACGGCAAGGCTGCAGGAATGATTAAGTGAAAGTCAATATACGCCACCCAGAACAACCACTCTTCATATTTTAATGTGTGCATTTCCCAAAGCTTCTTACTTCACACCTGGTTATAAACTTTTTAAAATCCTTTTAGGAAAGTGTCATTGTATCGTATGTAACGATTTGTGAATCACGTTTTATTCCCACTTACCAATTAATCATGGTCATATTTCCAGGCTGGGAACTGTAGTAGGAAGAATGTACAGTGGTTTCTCCCCCGTTGGCCACATCCGAGTGGACCAATGGCAAAGAGGGGTTCTTAAACTTACAGGGTTATCAACTGTCTCGTTAAAATGAGAACATGAAATTGAAGTGTTGGAAACCCCTAATAAGCACATACTGGTAACTGTTGTGTGTTATTGGAATTACAGGACTGATAACACGCACGCAAAACGTGTGTAAAGACCTTTGTGTAACTGCGTGCAGTCCCACTAAATGGAGGTTCTATATTGTGATTAATTCCTATTTGATGGACACTTAGGTGACGTCAAATGTGTGATCCATTTGAATTACAGTCATTGATGGAAAAGCGTGAAAGAATTTTATTTTTCCAATAGCTCCTACTAACTCCACTTTTTCAAATTTCTCCTTTTCTGCAACCCAGTAGGCTTCCTCGAGATCTCTGACCTAGACCAGACAGACACATTCTGTTATTAAGTCTCGTCGTGGTCATATGTTGTCATCTCCTCCCACCCCTTCCATCTTGAGCTGGGACTGGAGAGAACAAGGTGGTTCTTTTCCCCTCCGCCTGCTGGCCAGTCTGTGTCATGTCTGCACCCCAGTGCCTTCGGTTCAGCTCACGAAGCGCTGGAGTCATGGACAGCAAGCAGGGAGACAGAGTCACCCCTTTTATAAATGCCTCCTGTGGCCTCTTCTTCCTTGTGCCTCCCTCCTTTGGCTGCAGGGAGAGGAATCTTTGGGGACATGAGGGGGAGAAGGGAGACTCTCTTCCCCAGTACTGCCCCTCTCCCAAAGGTGACCTCATCTCCCTCCCTGTCCTTTTATATTTTTGTCGGGGCATGGGTAGAAGGGATCAGAGCCCTCGTGTGGAAGCTGTGCTTCTAACCTATGGTACGCTGAAGCCCGCTCACCTTAGCTTGGGAGCACTGGCTGTTGGTACGCCTTCCAAGCTCTGTGTAAGGGAGGGCACGTGGGTTAGCAGGGCATCAGCCCTGGTGGAAATATTTACATCGCGGAAGCTGGTGTCATCAGACCACCTTCACCCTGACCCGAGGGCCAGCTGCTAGACACTCCCCAGCACACCACTACCTCTGACTTGTCCAGCAGTTGGGGGTCACCATACTTAAAACATGGGATGTTAAGGGGAAGCCTCTTCCACTGTTGGTGGGAATGCAAGCTGGTGCAGCCTCTTTGGAGAACAGTGTGGAGATTCCTCAAGAAATTAAAAATAGAGCTTCCCTATGACCTTGCCATTGCACTACTGGATATTGACCCCAAAGATACAGATGTAGTGAAAAGAAGGGCCATCTGTACCCCAATGTTTATAGCAGCAATGGCCACAGTCGCCAAACTGTGGAAAGAACCAAGATGCCCTTCAACGGACGAATGGATAAGGAAGATGTGGTCCATATACACTATGGAGTATGATGCCTCCATCAGAGAGGATGAATACCCAACTTTTGTAGCAACGTGGACGGGACTGGAAGAGATTATGCTGAGTGAAATAAGTCAAGCAGAGAGAGTCAATTATCAGATGGTTTCACTTATTTGTGGAGCATAACAAATAGCATGGAGGACAAGGGGAGTTAGAGAGGAGAAGGGAGTTGAGGGAAATTGGAAGGGGAGGTGACCCGTGAGAGACTATGGACTCTGAAAAACAATCCGAGGGGTTTGAAGGGGCGGGGGGTGGGAGGTTGGGGGAACCAGGTGGTGGGTATTGGAGAGGGCACGGATTGCATGGAGCACTGGGTGTGGTGCAAAAACAATGAATACTGTTACGTTGAAAATAAATTTAAAAAATTAAAAAAAAAAAAAAAACGGGATGCTTACTACCTTCATCATGTTCTTAGCCTTTAGAGGCCAATTATGGGAACTCAGGAAAGATCACACCATCATAACAAGCATTTCATATAATAAATGATTCTTCGATGAGCAGGGTTTTTTTGTTGGTGGTGGTTTTTTTTTTTTTTTTTTTTTTCTTTTTTTTTTTTCTGTTTAACCTGCCCATTTGAGTGATTATTTCCTTTGGCTAAGTTCCTGGAAATGGAAATGCTGAATCCAAAGGTATGTCTAGTTTAAAGTTTCAGCTGCATACGGTTCGGTTGCCCTTCAGAAAATAAGTACCAGTGTACATGCCTGTCACCACGCCGCCTGGCACACCGTACCCCTTGCCATAACCAAACACAATTTTAAAATATATTTTTTGTCTTTTAGGCAAAGATGCATTTTGTTTTCATTTGTATTTCTTTGACTGCTCACATGTCTGAATAGTTTTATAAAGCATTTATTTATTAACAGCATTTCCTGAATATCCTCTTCTTTCACAAATTTCCAACCAGGCAGGTGAGAAGGACACCAGGCAGGCGATGACGGGGAATGGGAGGACAGCTCTGTGTAGTACTCCCTCCCCACCACCCCACTATTCCCACACCTGCCCTGAGCTCTGCCTGAGCAGAGCACCACGATCCATGAGTCTTAGCGAGACCTTTTTAGAGGCCGTGCTTTAATTAAAACCTTTCTTACATGATACATGATCTATAAAAGCAATTGGGTTAGAATATTGATTTTGCGATATGGTTACAGAGCGCCCACAGGAAGTCTTACTCCACCATCGGTGGCTTTCCGGTCATGGAATCTGTGAGCTGCTTTGTAAGGATTCTGTACTCGCCGATACTCCCGTGCCTGGACACACACACTCGCACGCACACTCAGATATAAAGCCTTTTCTCCCCTTCACACTCAGTGCTGCTGCCATGTTCAATTTCCTCCAGCTCCTCGAACATGCTGCACTCGCTCTTTCCTTGAGAATCCTGAGCACACCGTCTCTTCTGCCCGGACCATCTCCTTCTACTCATCGTCCGGCTAAATCTCTTGCATCCTTCACGTCTCGGTCTGAGGGTCATTTCTGTCGGACACCCGCCTCGGCTCCCTGGGCCCCCTTTGGGGTCCCTTGTTGTGCATGTATTGGCCCCGTTGGACACGTATCCTCCCTGTTGAGCCCTTTACCATCAGAAGGCTGGCTGGCTGGCTGCCGTGCTCCCTCCTTCCCAGAGCCTAGCAAGAGCACGTGGTCAGTGTGCAAAAGATACTTATTCGCTGAATGAGTGGTCCCGGGGAACTGGATTCTCTGATTGACGAAGTGCATGGAGCTAATCAGCGATAAAAGCGGGACTTGAATATCCAGACTCTGACTCCAGAGCCCACGTTCTTTTTTTTTTTTTTTATTTTTAAAGATTTTATTTATTTACCTGACAGACAGAGATCACAAGTAGGCAGAGAGGCAGGCAGAGAGAGGGAGGAAGCGGAGCAGGCTCCCCGCTGAGCAGAGAGCCCGATGCGATGTGGGGCTCGATCCCAGGACCTGGGATCATGACCTGAGCCGAAGGCAGAGGCTTTAACCCACTGAGCCACCCAGGCGCCCCCAGAGCCCACATTCTTTAACCGCTATCCCTGGACTCGTCCCTCACCGAGACTTGGTTTTTTTAATGCATTCTTTTGACTGTTATAAACATGTGGGTGCTGCACAGATCTATTACACGCACACACGTGCAGACACGCGCAGACACACACACACCAACCAAAGGAAAGGATACTCGTATGACTTTCCAGTTGGGAGTTTCTTCCCCCCTCAATCCATTATCTCCCCCACAACCCCAGCTCCCTGAAGAAAGGGACTCTCCACCCTGTTTTTCGTGGTAGTAATCTCTTTGCATAACATAGTACGTTGCCTGTAGCAGGCATTCAGATGTATGGGTTAAATGAACAGATGATGCTGTTCCGTAAACAGTCACTGAACATCTGCACCGCATGGGGCTGGGTGCTAATGGGATTGCAGAGATGAAGAAAAACAGCCCTTGACCTCAAGTATCTTGCTGTCCGATTGGGGAAACTGGCAAATAAATCTTTGCCCTTTTGGATATGCAGACGTCTGGTCTTTTCGTGACCCTGCCTCCTGCTGTGCGCAGACAAAGCAAAGGCACACACACATACACACACTCCGCGCACCCTCCCCACACACACCTGCACACCCAGGCCCCCCGTCCAAGCTCGAAATAAGCAGGTTGAAGCCTTTGCAGCCCAACCCAGTTTGTTTGCTCTGAGTTCAAAGGAGTTTATTAATTTCAGCCCCTTCATGTGGAACTTGCAAGGCCTCCCGTAGGAGATATCCATAGCAACTGTGGTAACCATCTGAAAGGGAAGATGTTAACCTTTTGGAGCCTGCTGCCCACTTCGGATGCTCCCCTTAGCATATTTAGTGTGTCTCAGGATCTTGGAACTAATGAGGCTCGCTGACCCCGAGAAGCAGCCACACTGGGGAATGGTGAAGTGTGGGGCCGGGGGGTGCCTCCTTCATGAGCCCGGGACCTGGGCCCCATGCAGGCTACTGCCCCATGACGTACGCCGGTGCCAGCTGGTGTCAGAAACCGGGGGTAGAGAGAAGGGCTAGGATGATGTGGGAATTAGCTTCAGCTTTGCCCCCAAGCTGCAGGCTGAACTTTCTGAGATTGCTAAAAGGTCTCACTTTGGGTCCTGCTGCTTCTAATTTGACCTTTTCAGCAAGAGTGAAAAATGCTCAGTGCCTCATCTTTGGATCCAGAATGGATTGTTTCTTCAAGCAGGTCAGCCATTTCCACTCCCTTTCTGGCCTTCGGCACACCACCGCAATTTTCTGATCTCATCCCGGGGCAAGGGATTGATTTGAGAATGCCCATCTTTCCCGTTTGGGAGAGGGGGTAGGCTCAAGCGAACAGTACAGGGTGGGGAGAAAGTGCCTCATTTCCCACTCTTAGGGAATGCTTGGTAGAGAGGAGAGAGGTTTGGGGGCCACGCAGACCTGGGTTCAATCCCCAAGTCCATTTACATTTCTGCTGTGTATCTCTAAATGAGTTCCTTCCTTTAACCCTCAGTTTTTTCTTTGGAAAAATGAACGTAATGACACATCCCTTATACTTCTGTTGAGAAAATCAAAAGAAATCATATGTGTACATGGTTTAGCAGTTGTGGTATATAGTAGTTGACGTCCTTCCCTGTCCTGCTCTGTCTGCTACCCTCCACTCTTGCCAAGTACAGATGCAGATCTATATACAGATATAAATGAACCCAGCCCTTGAGGGGCTGTTCATCTAGCAGACCAGACAGATGAGCAAACAGTCATGAAACAGCAGAGTGAATAGTTAATTTGACATGAGGAAGTCAGGGAAGTCTTCCCAGAAGAGGTGACACTGACCCAGGTCAGAGTGACCAAGCAGACTAGGAGGGGAATCCATTTCCTATAGAGTAGTAGTTCTCAACTGGGGGCTTTGGCAATGTCTGGAGACAGTTTTGGTTGTTACAACTGGTGACAGGTGTGCTGCTAACCTCTAACTAGCCAGAGATGCTGCTAACAACAGATAATCATTCATCCCCAAATATTGGTAGTGTCAAGGTTGAGAAACCATGGTGTAGAGTATCATAATATTCATCATAAGAATTATAATCACTACTGATTATAGAGAACCTACTCTGTGCCAGACGTGGCACTAAGGCCATTATTGCATTTACTTCTTATAACCACCGTATGGGATCACTCTCAGTAACTCCATGTCAAAGCTAAGGAATCTGAGACTCAGGGAGCTTAAGAAACTTGCCAGAGGCCTTCCAGAATCAGAAGTCAGGTTTAAAATTCAGGTTTGCCTAGCTCTAAACCTCCACTTTTTTTTTAAACCTCTATCACGCTATCTCAGTTGTCTGTTGTGGAAAGATACGAGCCTTGCCTTGACTGCCCATTGGACATGTGATATATCAAGTAGATTAAACCAGCTAAAAGTCCAAGAAAGAGGGGCCACTTGTGGCCTTTGAAGGTACCACTTGAGCCCTTCCTTTAGGCAAGGAGATAACTCTGGGTCAGCCCAATACCATGGCATTTCCATGAGTGGAGAATAAATAGAATGGGGGCAGCTAGTCTTCCGGCCCTGTCCCTCAGGTCTCCGTGCAACTCCTGCTAGTGCTGCTGCTGCCACCACTAGGAAATCTACTACTACTTCACCCAACAATGTATGAGCACTTATTCAGCCATGTTTTTTAATCACTTGATGCCGTTTAGTTTTCCAGCAACTCCGTGGAATGGGTATGATTGCATGATACTAGCATCTAGTGGGTACAGGTCCAAAGAAGCTGCTAACCATTCAACAATACAAGACAACTGCCCACAACACAGAATTTCTGACCCCAAATGGCAGTTCTTGAGAACCATGGTTGAGAACCTTGGACTGTACCTCAACAGCCCTTACTCTGCTCGAAGTGTATTATCTCTTCGGCATGTAGCGGGATTGTCACTTTCCAGTTCGTGTTGAGCAAATGTTTTTTGAAAGTTTCCTCAGGACAGAAAATTCTTTGCATCATTCCTGGAAGCATAGAAGAGCAGCATGAAAGTTAAAAATTCTTTTTTTTTTTATTCATTTTTGACAATAGGATGACTTTTGTGGCAAAACTATGAGAAAGGCCAGGAACATGAACATTGCAAATCCATGGCTATGTGAGGGCATTTTGTTTTTTTTTTTAAGATGGTAATTGGGAAGGCTAGCAGTGAGCCCTAGTGAAATATTCATGACCCTCATCTAATTTCTAATTCAATTAAAAGGTGCTAATGTAGTTAACTGTGACAACAATTATTTTTGTTAATGAATATATTTAAATGCTTATCAGCAAAGGTGATAAGGAGTGCCCACAAGACCCAGCTACAAACTTGAATTTCAAATTGGTTTCAAAGTTTAAAGGTTGTTTTCAGAAAGCTGTGAACCAAATTCTGAGTTTACAAAATGGATAATTTCAGAATTAGCTATTCAGTTCTACAGGCAGTCTTCCGTTTTCTTGAGAATTCAAGACAGGATTCTTTTAAAGTCTAAGTTCTTCAATTGCATTTGAAATAGGATTTGATTTATAAAAATTCAAATTATAGTGACTTTGCAAGAACCCAAGGACAAGAAATGGGCCAAATTTCAGTGTTTGTTGCCGAGCAAAAGACAGAGTCTCTCTGCCTGGGATATCACAAGATTGCTCTAGGAATGAGAGGTTGTGTTCTGGGGGTCCCTTTCAAGAGGAATTGCATGGCATCTTGTCCTAAAAATTTAGCTCATCCTGTGGGCTAGAGGCTTGAACAACAGGCAGATGTACCGGAGCTGGTATACCAGATGTCTAGACATAGTCTCATCCTTATACTGGCATTTAAACCATGTACTTGATATTGCCTAGTTTTAAACACAGTCATCAAAATGTGAAATTGCCTATTTTAAATTTTACAGTGTTTACGTGACTTTTAAAAGATGGGTTTCTAGCTTCTGGATGAAAAATGTCTCTTTTCATGTTCTTGATTCTTACTTTCACTGTTCTGTTAACAACAATAGTAACAATGATGGGTGTGATGCCATCTTTGTGACCAACAAATCTGCTTTTGACACTTAACTCCACCACTCACTAGCTGTGTGACTTGGGTCAAAACATTAAACCTGTCTGAACCAGTATTTTCGTCAATGAAGGGAAGGTTATAGTACCTTGCATACCCGACAGGTTTGTTGGAAGGTTTAGAGAGTTGACCCAAGAAGATAAGCACCTAACAACTTAAGTGCCTAGCAGTATCTTGACATATAAATGTTCACTAAATGATGGTGGTGGTGGTTAGTGATTAGTACTCGTAGTGGTTGTTGTAGTTATTGTTAATCCCAACATAATTTAATCTCAAAATCTCTCAGAATAAGTAACATTTTTTTCTATTTTACTGATAAGGAGACGGAGACTCAGAGAAACTTCACTTACTTGTCCCATGTCACATAAGTGGTAAATGGTGGGATTAAGATTTGAACCAGATTGGTTTGATTCCAAAGAGCATGTTCTGTTCACATAAAGTATCCCTTCCACTTAAAATACATATCATGTCCCCTCAACTAGAGTGAAATCTCTGCACACCTTACAAATCCTAGTACTTCTCATTAGCTTGTGGATCCTTAATAGACATCATTTGAAAATGACCAGTTCTCACAATTGCTTTGAACAAAACTCACTCATTTCCTGGATTTTTACAGTGGTTTATTCTCTTCAAGATAATGCATAAAATAGGACAAAAGATGGTAAGGGTGCATCAAGCATTAGTTCCTTTTATGCTCTTTGGAGAAAGATCCAGGGTCTCTGTGTGAAGACCTCACCCTAACTCTAGAGACCTCTTGAGTAATGTCTGAAGTAATTGTTTATAAATCTAACCGAAATTTTGCCGAATCTAGTCAGGCTCTAGAAATGCTAAGTTCTTGCAAAAATAAGAGTGGGAGAAAACAGCTAGTACATGAGTATTTGACCGGTGATGTTGACTTTGTAAAATGAATCGGCAGAGAACGCCTGGCTCATGCTCCTGGAAATCCCAGGAGGAGCCTAGTCTGGAGCTTTCCTTGGAGCTCTCAGGGAAGGGAGAGTACGTAACATTTAACTGTTTCTGGTAAGGACTCCAGATAGGAATGCTGGCAGTGTGGTTTACAATGCCAAAAGAAGGCTCAGACTTGAAGAAGAAGTCGTCTGTGGACGTGACCCACTGAGGGAGAGAACATGGTGCCCAGTGACCCACTGAGGGAGAGGAAAAAGCCATCCAAATCTCAACAGCCCGTGAACCCTGAAAACATTGGGTGAAGTAAGAGAAACCACTCCCAAGGGACCACATATGATATGATTTTGTTCATATGCAAACTCAGAGCAATTTGTTCCGACAAATAGTAGGTTAGTGGTTGGTTAGGGCTGGGCAAAGACGGGGGAACAGGGAGGGTGATAACTGGAGAGTTACAGGGCTTCTTTTGGAGGTGACAAAATGCTCTAAAATTTGACTGTGGTGACTGCACATGTCTGTGAAAATACTAAAACCACTGAGCTGTATACTTTAAATGTGTACATCATATGGCATGCGAATTATATTTTTGTTTTGAAAAATCTCAACAACCAACATGGACAGTGACCATGACCCTTACTCTCAGTGCCCATCCATTGCTTTTTCAAAGCCTTTTGTGGTCTTGCCTTCCTTATCCCACCAATCTTACCAAATTGATATTATCCACATGGTCCCAAAGTGCCCATAATGATAAATAGCTTGAAAGCTAAAGAGTTTTTTTCAGAGCATGCTGGTTTTTCTGATCACCCTAGTTTAATTTGTTTTTGTATATTTCAGATATGCATTTGAACGTTTAAGGAAATTTATATACCATCACCACCCTAAAACCATCTGTTCCTCATACTTTTAAAACTACTCTGGGAATCATTGGAATTTGGGAGAGGAAATCACTTCAACATTATGTTGAACTTCCCACTCCGTATCCTCAAGGGAGGCACAGAATAACACAGAGACCTTCGGAGCTCATTTCCTGACAAAATTTAGAAGTTACCACCTGTGAGATCTAGGGAAAATTACTTAACCTCTCTGAGTCTGCTATCTCATCTACAGAAAGAAGATAATTATAATACCTCTTGGGTTTGTTGTATACGTGAAATAAGTTGATGTCTATAAATCACTTTTCCTGACATGTAGTAGGCACTGTGTGGATCAAAGCTATTTATTATAATTGCTGTGGTTACTTTACAGTTGGCTAGAGGGTATATATTTCTGAAGTTTAATTTTTATGATTTCCTTAGGACCTCTGCCCTAGGGAATATCCCGGGAATACACACCTTCTGGTAGACTCTTCGTTTCTTGAAAGTGACTACCATTTTGCCTTGACGGATGCACATAAACAAAGGTCTCTGGTAGTCACATGGGGGTGTACTGAAGAGCTGAATTTTCATACTGGCTGTGTCTGCTTAGACTTTGCAGACCTGTTGACCACATGGTAGCCAGAGATGGTTGTTTCTTCCAAGTAAAAGTCAAAGTTCATTTACTATCTAGATTCTGATCCCTCTGGGATGACTGAGCACACATTTCTGAATGACAACAGCCCACTGGAACTGAAAGGCAACTGCTGCCTTTACGAAGGATGTGCCCCCTCCAGTCCCCCCAGTTGCTACCCTCCTTCCTGACTTCTTTATGTTACCTGTCTGGTGTCTGGAGGCACTTGAGTTTATGATCCCCAAACTAAGCCTCTGTTATCCATAGGAATGAACTGCTCATAGTAGTAGAGATATTGATAGGCTTTCTTGGTGTCCCTAGAAAAATCACAGTCAATGAGGCCAAGTGTAGGGATTAGGGTATTTTGTCTAGGAGTACACAGGAATAAGAAGCCAGCTAGGACTGGAAACTGGTTCAGAACCCCATTCTAGGGTGTATGAGGCTAGGAGGCTAGGAGATGAAGCTCCTAGGACAGAGAAAGTGTCCTACTTCTCCCCAACTTCAACACACCATTGTCCTTTAATGGACCATGGTTAAATCAAACCCTTAACGTGCCATCATTAAACCCACTAGGGGATGGTCCCTTCTTAGCTGTGTCAAAGGCGGAAGGACCCTACAGCTGCTGCCATTGCTACAGGTCTCATGGCACAGTTCTGAGGCCCTCTCCTCCTCTCTAGTCCAGAAGTAGATCAGCTCACATTTTAAATTCTCTAATAGAAGCACAAATGAGGTTTATGAACCATTAAACTTAGGTCAGTTTTCCAAAGTCTCAAAAAGCATTTTAAAACAATTAATTACTTTGCTTCACTGGCAACAGATTGCAGATCGGTGCAATTAGGCAGATGCTGGAGGTGAAACATTTCAGTAAGATGGACAACGAGCTCCCACCCCAGAAGCTTTTGCGGGGAGGGAGAAGCTGATTCCTCACATATACCCCCACCCCCACTCCAACCTGGCAATATCATGATCATTTCAAAGCAAGATCTGATTGCATTTTCTGAGCCCCTTTCTTCATACAGTTCTGAAGTATAACCTTGATTTTTCACTGTGCTTAGGGAAAAGGGCAGTTCTGAGTAAATGAATTTGTAGGTTAAGAGGAAGATGTTCTTAAATTCCTTCAGTTCTGTTGAAAATTTCTTTTAGAAATATGAGTCCACCATTATTTTGCATTTGGAGAGGCTGAGGAAAAAGGTGGTAAGCACAAGTCACCTGTGCTGAGTCTGGGCTACAGGTGGGCTGAGACACCGACTTTCTCTTATAATAAATTTCTCAAGACTCTTGGAGCAGAAGGCAATGGCCAGATGCCAGTGCATGGGGTGAGTGACTTCCTTTGTTGTCCAAGCTCTGCTGCCATCAATGCTGGATAGGCTTGGACAAGTCAGTTTCCTCACACGAGCCTCACTCTGTTCGTCAATAAAATGAGTGGATTGAACTGGATCTCAGATTTCCTTTCTAGCCCTGACTTTTCTAGCATTACTTGTAAAACTTGTTCTGTAGACATAAGTGGCATCAGAAATCAGGCTACTACTCTCAGTTCAAGATGGCTGATTGAGCACATCTTGATAGAAGAAATATAAGAGCAAGAATAAATCAGTGGCGGTGCTAGAAAACGGGGGAATGTTGCAATCAGCAGGGCAAGAATGTTGAGAAATGTGTGGAAGAGATAAAATATATGGTATCAGATTAATAGTGATTCCTTAACAGCCTCGAGGAAACTATAACTGCAAGCAGATAAAAGAGGAGACTATTGTAAAACTGAGTTCTCCCAATAGAACTCTGGAGAAAAATCAAAACCAGAGACAGCAGTCTGGGAGAAGCAGTGGTGTCTGGGTAACAGAGACAACAGAACAGTTACACAGATTCCTCCCTCCAGAGGGGTCAGCTGCAGCTTACTCCCAGGCTTTCTGTGAAGACCATTGTTTATATAAAGTGGAGACTGGAGTTTAGGTGGCTAGAGAGAAATGGGTCACTGCCCTCAGTAACCTTTGCCAAACACAGCCGAGTTGGAGCACCCACAACCAGAAGTCAGGCCTCCCACCCTTACATCATGAAGGGAAGCCCTCATGGATGTACCTCCTCTCCACACAGAGCAGCCATTTCCACCATCTGGGGGACAGTGACTGTCTCACATTTAGACGGAATCCATTTTAGCTGCCAAAATGAATCTGTCCAGACCAGCACTGCACAGAACAGTCTGTGGTGATAGAAACGCTATAAAAATCTTTGCTGCCCAGTAGCATCACCTCTAGCTACGTGGTTCTCTTGAGCACTTGAAATGTCACTAGTGCTACTGAGGAACTGAATTTTAATTTCATTTATTTTTAATTAATTTGAATTGAAGCGTAAATAGACACCTGTGAGTAGAGGCTATCACTTATGGCTCCTTCAATCACTGCCCTATTGGACAGCACATTCCCCTACATCCCTGTTTGTAAACAACCACATCACCAAATGTTTGAAGGAACAATATAACATAAAACTGAGCATACGGAGATAAATCCTGGCCAAAGTTAATACGGGAAACAGAAGAAGACTTCAAAAGATGTGAATTAGTACCCTTAGATCTGAGAGGACACATCCTCCATATACAAACCTGGGGTGCGTTATTCATAAGATTGGTTTAATAATATAAAATAAACCTTAGAAATGAAAATGATTGGTAACATTAAGACCTAAATAGAAGATCTGAATGGCAGAATTGAAAATTAAATAAAGGACTGACTTAGCGATCAGAACTATCTTACCAAAGTGGTCTGCCAGCCCACAGAGCAATGACATAAAAATTACAATAGAAAAGTTGACATATGAATGATGGGGCCAAGAGACCCAATGTTTATCAAAGAGATTCTAGAAAGAGAGAACAGATATAATGGAGCCAAGGAGCAAGCTAAAGAAAAAAATACAGGGGAAAACATCCAAATAATTGCTGATAATACAGGTGTAAAATGTCAATGCAGTTGTTAAAGAGGAGTTAATAAAATAGAAGAGGCATGGCATCAAACCAAATATTTAAAATCCATGCACATCTATAACAAAATATTAATCCTAGACCAAAATTCTACATAATAAGACGTGGATAGTAGAGAATGGAGGGTGGAAGAAATGAAGGTATGTCATAAGGATTGTCTTTTCAGAGAGGAGGCTTTAGTCTACAGATTACTTCCTGATATTGCTAAGATAAAAAGATTTCAAATAGAGTTGTGTTTGTAAAAATACATAAAAATAAAAATATAAGTATAAAAAAA
Organism: Enhydra lutris kenyoni; assembly: GCF_002288905.1. NCBI lineage: Eukaryota > Metazoa > Chordata > Mammalia > Carnivora > Mustelidae > Enhydra > Enhydra lutris. The sequence goes on along the minus strand of NW_019154129.1, from coordinate 2,495,441 downwards.
GGAAAGCAGATTTCTATTTCACTGGAGAAATAAAAGCAAGAAAGAATATTTGCCCAATTAGCTAGATGCTGGAAAGTGGAGCACTCAAGAAAAAATGAAAAGTAAGCAATATAAATTAAGATGACAGAAATAAAGCCAAACATATGGTGATTACAGTAAATATAAATAATTTAATTTCTCCTATTAAAAGACAAACACTATTAGCATTGTTTAAAGGAAGCATGTTCCTTAGGAAACCTCCGATAAAATCATTAAAAAAGGTTAAAAATAAAGAGTTATAGAATGCTATAAATATTGAATTAGGTTAGCAACTGTCTTTTCTAAGGAAAGATTTTCTTTGTTTAATGGTTATATGTGTCACTATTTTTTATTCTTGGCCTATCAAGATAATCTCATTCTATGAAATGTCAACCTTAGATCAGTTGCTAAATTGTTTTGAAAATTTCACTGTCTCTCTACCCATTTCTTTACTAAAAGACTTTTTGCTGCATATGATGTATGTAGTCCATCTGTTTGTCCTGAAAGTCTAAATTCAGGGTTTTCTAACTCTCCTACAAAAATCTGTGTTTACAATAATTCAGTAAACTATTCTAGAGTGACAAACTAAAATTTCTCTGTTATCTGATGACCTCATTTCATAGATGAAGATACCCAGATTCAGAAGGATAAAGAGGCTTGCCCAAGGTCATACTACTAGTTTGTAGCAGAGTTGGGGCTAGAGCGAAGTGCAGAACTCTTCTTTTTGTCTCAAGTGATGGAAAACCCGAGCTAATCTCTCCTTAATGCCTATAAATGAAAAGCTGAGGATCAGAACTAGGTTCGGGTGAGACTTGCTCCAGGTCTTAAAATTATGCCATCGGGGCACCTGGGTGGCACAGTCAGTTAAGTGACTGACTGACTCTTGATTTCAGCTCAGTTCATGATCTCAGGGTCGTGAGATCAAGGCCCACGTCAGGCTCTGCACTGAGCAAAGATCCTGCTTGAGATTCTTTCTCTCTCATTCCCTCTATCCCTCCCCCATCCCCCTCTCTCCCTCTCTAAAAAATAATAAAATAAAATAAAATTATGCCATCAGAATGATAACTCTGTCTGTAAAATGCTTTCTTCTGTATTAGCTTCATTCTCAGGTTCCATATGGTGGCACATGGCTACCAGCATTACCAAGTTTAATTCCAAATTCAAGTCTAGTTTTGAAGAGCCTAGACCTCTAATCTTTTTTTTTTAAAGATTTTATTTATTTGTTTGACAGAGATCATAAGTAGGCAGAGAGGCAGGCAGGGCAGGTTTTTTCGCCGAGCAGAGAGCCCAATGAGGGGCTCAATCCCAGGACCCCGAGATCATGACCCAAGGCGAAGGCAGAGGCTTTAACACACTGAGCCACCCAGGCACCCCGGACCTCGAATCTTAACCGTCTAAAGTATTTTGATGTCTCATTGGCTTGCGTTGAATCATGTGACTATCCTTGAACCAGTCACTGGAACCACAGTGCTTGCTCCACCAACTCCTGCCTGAGCCCCAAGTCCATCCCCAGGGCAGGAAGTGGGTCCAACTCCACCCAAAGCACATGGTCTGGGAATCAGGAATGTTCCCTAGAGGATTATCTGGGTACTCAGAATAGGAAAGGTTAAATGTAGGGTGAAGGGCAGGCAAGTCAAGTCTCCTTCCTTCTGATGTAGTAAGTTCACTGCACAATCACTGAAATGTGTTCATTCTTCCACTCAAGGAAGTAACTGCTGCTAAACCTAATCATCCCGTTTCAGGGGCAGAAATGAGCAGGCAGGTGAACTTGGCCTCTTTTTTCATTTAAAAAAAAAAAAAAGGCTTTTTTTTGCGGGGGTGGAGGGAATGCTGCCTAAAGGGCAATAGTGAAGGATGACAATAGCAAAGCCATTGTTCATTGTTCTGTCATCATCTATTGCAATTTCCAAATCAGCAAAACCAGCAGCTGTCTGGAGTGACAAATCCCTTGATAAATGGAAGCCTTCCCGGTTGCCAAGCACTAACCCTGCTCCAATCAATGATTGTGAAAAATCAATGGAGAATATGGAACCTGAGGTAATAATACTCTCAACTCTATATACTTCCAAAATGGCTAGAGTATTGAGTTCAGACCGCCGCCAGCCCTACGGATGTTGTTTATGGAATACTTTCAGTCTTGGTGTCCTTCAGGAAGAGATGCAGGAAGGGTGGTGACAGGTATCCCAGCCTCTCTTGGACTTGGGATTGTGTTGGAAGACCTCTGTAGTTTGTGACTTCTTAAAACTGCTGGTCTTGTGGAAAAGAACACTTTCCCTCATCACATTCCCTAGAGGATGAGTTCCTCCCTGACTACAACCTTGTGTTTTGTATGAACTTGTAAAGGATAACGTCTTGCCTATAGGACATATGGCCCAGGACTGGATAATCACCGTTTCTGTTCTTCCTGGTCATAGTGATTGGTCCCAAGAGGGACTGTTCAGAAACCTACCCTTGGAACTTTTCTATGGAAGGCTGGTGGGAAAAATTATCTTTTTTCACTGGATTCGAGGCTGTAAATATCTGATCCTGTAGCTGTTGATGATTACAGTAAGTGGGGTTTAGTCATGTGCGAGGAGAGGCAAAGGGTATTGGAAGGAAGAATGTCCTCCAGTACTTCTATGAGGGATTTGTGTACACATTTTTAGTTTTTGTCCATAAGGCTTATCAATGGGATCTTCTCTCTGATTCTGACAATAGGTTTTTGCTAAGTCCTTGTGGAGTAGAATAGTCAAACCAGATTTTTTCCTTCTTTAGCTAAAGAAGCTGACAGCTGCTCTTTGTTCTGGTGGGAATAGATGGTCAATTCACAGCAGATGTTTATGCTCTCTCTTTAATATGCAGATATATTCCAAACAAACTCAGATTTGAGTATTATTACGAGGCCATTGGTTTGACTTAGGCAAGCTACCTATATATTCCTCTTTGTGTAAAGCAAAGTTCACTTTGCATATGGAGACCAGGGGTTTTCTGAGAGAGAGGACACTAACATTCCCAGAATACTTGCCCATGATTATTTTACTTAGGAAGCTCTCCTAGAGGAGGACTGGGGTAGATCCAGACAAGATTCAGTGGAAGAGAAGAACAATGGGGCCATTAATTAAAGTAACCATAAGCAGAGATTGATGCTAGACCAATGATCTCCTTCCGGCACTGACCAGGAAACACTAGCAGAAGGTGGTTCTGGAGACTCAAGATGATTATATCTTAGAAAAGTTTCTCCTCTAGCATTTTTGGGGTTAACTCATATCAGGAATCAGTTTTGTGTGAGCTGGTGCAAAGGGCCAAAGCGTCTAGGGTTCCGATGTATGAGAAGGTTTTAGAGATGTAGTTAGGGCCACGTCCCCACAGACCGCTCTTCACCCACACTACAGATAATAAGCATCTATTTACTCTGAACTAAGCCACTGTTGGGTACCCAATTTCATTTACTACTTTTTAAATTTCTGGTGCTGTTACACCACGAGGCTACCCAGGTGGAACTAGTTCCAGCCCAAGGAAGCATATGCCTCCTCCATCAAGTGGGGCCTTGCACCATGATTATCACTTCTTCCTCTTCTGGTTGGGAGGTGAGGGAATTTGTGTGTGTGCATATGTTTGTGTTTTCCTCATTGCACAGCATGCTAAGTGTTCAAGTTGTATTCTGTTACGTAAATCTGGAGGGCTTGGCCAACTTTTGCAATCCATTGAGTATGTCCCATATGGGTCATTGGCTTTCTATTGGAATACAGACAGTAGTGTAATTCGGCACTCGGGGTACTCATTGCTACTGAGTTGGTGGTGGTTTTCAGTTTTCAGAAAATAAATTATAATAAATATAATATGACATAATATAATATCTCATTGATTCATATTGATACTTCCAGTTTTAAGTCAAGACTTCTACTTGACCTCTTTTTACTATATCAATATATCCTCTCTTCCATTCCTGGCTTTCAAGGGCACAGGGGGTAACAGAATTAGAATATGTTGTTATTCCTCACTCATTTTATCTAATTTCAATCTCACAACAGTCTTGGAATAGTAACACTAACACCACCTCCATTGTAGCTATTAAACACATCAACACAGTTTTGGTGTATGTTCTTCACCTGTCCCTCCTTTTTTTGAAGTTTATTGAAATGAAACCTCCATACAGCAAAGATTACCTGTTTTAGGTACACAGATGTATACATTTTGATGTATGAAAGGGAAAAAAAACTTAAAAAGACCCCCCCATTCTTAATAAAATTTTGCAGGATATACGTTTCTGAAGCATGTAGCCACTTCCTGATATGTGCCTCCTATGTGTCCTCATCTTATCTTATTTCTATCTGTCTCAGTAGCTATGTGTTTAATGCTCATTAGTTGTCATTACGTCACTGACCCTTTAGTTATTTTGGTTGTTGAAAACTCATTCCATAGTAAATTACTCAGGGTGGGGCTTGTGGGAATAATATTTCTAGAGTTCTTGTGTTTTGATAAGTTTATCTATGCCCTTTGTACTTAAAAAAAATCAATTGTGCTGCCTATAAAAACCAGTCTTTCCTTGAGTATCTTAAATATGTGACGCAATTTTCTTCAGATATAAAGGCTGGCTTTCGATAGCTAATAATAATCTAATTTTCTTTCCCTTAAAAGTTGCATGCTCTTTTGTGCTAGATGCCCAAAGGATTATTTAATGTCTCAGATCATACTAGAATGTGTCTTAATATTGATCATTTTTGGATCAATATTCTCATGTATGCATTGTACTCTTTGGAAATCTAGTTTCCAATGGAATTTTTTATTTAAGGAATGTTTTCTTGAAATATAGATTTTAGTATTTCTTCCTTTCTTCCCCTTTGGTTTTCATCTTCAGAAATTCCTGTTATTTATGTCTTCAATCTCCTTGGCCTATTTTCTTTCCTTTTTTTTTTCTTGGCCTATTTTTCCATACTTGCCACTCTCTCAATTCTTTCTCTCTAAATTCCTTACTTTGAACCTTATTTTTATTTTTATCTTTTTTTTTAAAGATTTTATTTATTCAATAGAGATCACAAGTAGGCAGACAGGCAGGCAGTGGGGGGTGGGAAGCAGGCTCCCCGCTGAGCAGAGAGCCCGATGCGGGGCTCCATCCCAGAACCCTGAGATCATGACCTGAGCCGAAGGCAGAGGCTTAACCCACTGAGCCACCCAGGCGCCCCTATTTTTATTTTTTAGTTGTAAAACAAATATAACATAAAATTTAACATTGGAATCATTTTTAGGTGTACAGTTACATCATGAAGTCCAGTCGCATTATTGTATAAGTATCCGCCATCACTCTCCATCTCCAGAACATTTGTCATCTTGCAGAGCTGAAACTCTGCATTCATTAAAGAAGAATTTCCATTCCCTACTCTTTTCCCAAGCTCCTGGCAACTACCATTCTACTTTTTTATCTGTGAACTGAACTACTCTAAGTACCCCATGTGTGTATTATTGTGCAATATCTCTCCTTTTATCACTGGCTTATTTCACAGAACGTAATGTCTTCAAGCTTCATTCGTGTTGTAGAGTGTGCCAGAATTTCTTTCCCTTTTAAGGATGACTAATATTTCATTGTGTGAATATGCCACATTTTTTTTGGTATCCCTTTTTTTTTTTAAAGATTTTATTTATTTACTTGACAGAGATCACAAGTAGGCAGAGAGGTAGGCGGGTGGGGGGGGCAGACAGGTTCCCCGCTGAGCAGAAAGCCCCATGCAGGGCTCTATCCCAGGACCCTGGGATCATGACCTGAGCTGAAGGCAGAGGCTTTAACCCACTGAGCCACCCAGGCGCCCCTTTTTGTATCCCTTTATCCATTGTAGGACTTCTGGGTGGATTCTACCTTTTGGCTACTGTGACTAATGCTACTATGAACATGGGTGTACAAATACCTGTGTGTGTTCTCTGTTTTATACTGATTTTTGAATTTTCCCAACTGCTCACGATGTGTTTCTTTTGTTCTTTCTGCTTGCCTATTCTGGGTTCTCTTTTCCTCAAGTCCCTCAGATTCTGCCTCTCTTACTTCCTCATTCTCGCACAAAAACAAGAGTACCATGCAGATCTTATGCCTGATTAGTGACCTGTCCCCGCTCTCTTGTGTTGGGGACTTGGTTGGCGGGGGGTGTCTTGTTCCCTAGATTTGTTGTAAAGTGTTGTCCTTGTGTTTCTATTCTTTCTAATCAACTTCATTTTCATGTCAGGATCAAAAGAGATTGCAAAACTAAGGGTCCTGTGTTACTATCTTCTGAGAATCTACCATAATTGTTTTTCTTTCTCTTACTTTCTGCTCATTATCTCTTATTTCCAGTATCCTCAGACATTTATTACTGTGTGCTGTTCATTTTTCTTGGAAGTTTATTTGTGGCAATCCCTTGGAGACTTGGAAAAAGGTGTGTTCTTCGAAAAAGCATTTTCAGTTGTTTTAGCAGGGCGCCTGGGGACATAACCTACGAATGTATTAAACCAACTCATGGCTTGGAGGTTTGGGGACCCTGTGGGTGGTCCAATTTGGGCTGTAATTCCCGTGATTATTATGGCTTTTAAGAGAAGGTATTTTTCTTCCTGCTGTGCTCAGTACTGAAGAATCTTTCTTGCAGACTCCAGGAGTTGGGGGCCATGTAGGTGCAGTGGTTTTACCTCCTCTGGTTCATCCTTACACACGTGTTGTAGCTCCTTGGATCCCATATTTGGGAGTGTCTTGCATTTAACTTCCCACTTGGGGAGGGCCTTGGGCTGTGAGTCCCATGAGATTACGAGAACTGAAGCCTAAGATCATGAGGTTTGGGAAAGGCTTTCAGCACAAAAATGGTTCACTACTGTGTGCACCCTTTTAGATCTCTCTCTTCCCTTAGTTTTTGGCCTAATAACTCTTCACCAATAGCATTTTTAGGTGTTTTCAGTGGGAAGGGTGGCCTTCCATTTGATTAGAAATGGAAGCCTCATGTCATTTTTTTAACATGTAAGATTTTATAAAAATATTACCATTGTATGTAGTCATAAGAATCGTTCTTTGTTTCAGCTAGATATTAGGAACCCTGCTAGGTGAGTCTGGGGCATCCAGACCAAGTATTGGAACCCAAGAGTATCAAAGAAGGTTTAAGGAAGCCAGATACAACCCGAGAACCCAGATCAGATCAACACATAGGACAAATCATGTTGGAACAGCCTTTTCTTACCTTTTCTCCTACACTGTAGGCATTGGCTACAGAAGACTCACTTCAATTTTGAGATGACCTAAATGCATTTTTCTTGGTTGATACCTGATGGACAAGACATGGGTCCTGGAATCTGACTACCTAGGTTTGAGTCCTAGATCCACTATTTAGAGTATTGTGACCTTGAGCATGTAATGATCTCTCAAGTCCACTTCCCTCATTTTCAAAGGGGCTGAAAACAGTCCATGCCTTATTGTGATGTTCTGAGGGTTGCAGGTGATAAAGTATTTAAAACAGATCCTGGCACATTTGCATGCCCACTGTGAGAATTAACTGTAATCTCAATATCCCCAACATGAAAAGTCTTGTGGCATTTTTTTCTCCATTTGTTTTCTTCTTGTTGAGCCATACTCTCATCCAGAAGGAGACCCCTTTTGTTTACCACAGTTAGTCTTTGATGTAATTAAAATGCCGAGCCAAAGTTTTAGGTATTGAGATGAGAAAACAATTTGAAAACACAAGGACAGAGTTTTCTGAGTGGATGGGAAGGCATGTGATGGGGCAAAGGAAGCCACACTCCAGAGATGAAGTCTTGCTGCATCTTTAAAGATGGCGGTGCTCAAGGGAGAAGAGGACGGTATGGCTGAAGTAAGGGGCAGAGGGGCAAAGCAGATGTGGAAAAGTCCTGTGCATTCAAGAGACTGAGTCACTAATTGATTAACAGTGGTGTCTTTGTGTAATGAAGTCTCATATTTACTGCACTATTGATTGCAAGAATTCTGCAAACATTAAGTTTGAGTGGGCCATAGGGAACTGACCCCTGAGTTTATATCTGGGTTTTCACAGTTCCTGGAGTTTGCTTTTGGCTGCTCTCTATTCTTTTTTACTTCACATGTTTCTTACCATCAAGAGACCCAGTGTGCTTTTGACAGCTTGGCTGTGATGGTTCTGGACAACCACATAAGATTTCTGAATGCCTTTTCCTACAGCCCCATCCAAGTTCATCTCCTGTGAGCTTTCTGAATTTTCTCTCCTTTGCTAATTTGACAAACATATCATTCTACAATGTCATGTGTGATGGATTAATTTATTCTCCATTCTCTTTTTTAAGATTTTATTTATTTATTTGAGAGAGAGAGAGAGTGAGAAACAGAGATCATAAGCAGGGGGAAGAGGTACAGGGAGAAGCAGTCTTCACACAAGCAGGGAGCCCAAAACGGGACTCAATCCTGGACCCTGGGATCATGACCTGAGCTGAACGCAGACGCTTAACCAACTGAACCTCCCAAGTGCTCTTATTCTCCATTCTAAGAACACTCTAATGAGGGTTTTCTGGAAAGCTGGTCACTTCAGTCCCAAGGGAGTTTATTGATTCTGTCCTGTATGCCAACAGCAGCCTATGTTGGGGAGAAAGCTGAGAAGCAGGATCACCCATTCATTGCCAGTGGTAATATAAAATGGTACAGCTATCCTGGAAAATACTTTGGCGGTTTGCTATAAAACTACATGTGCAACTACCCTATGACCCAGCAGTTGCTCTTCTGGGCACTGATTCCAGAGAAATGAAAACTTAATTTTACACAAAAACCTGTACACAAATGCTTATAGCACTTTTATTCATAATGCCCCCAATTGGGAATAACCCAGATGTCCGTCAGTGGGAAAATGTTTCAACAGGCTGTGGTATATCCATACGGTGGAGTACTGCTCAGCAGTAAAAAGGAACACATGGTTGATGCTGCAGCAACCTAGATGAATTTCCCAAGAGTTATCCTGAATGAAAAAAAAAAAAGAAAAAAGAAAAAGAATCAGCCTCAGAAGGTTACCTCCTGTGTGATTCCATTTATATAACGTTCTCGAAGTGACACTCTTACAGGAGTGGGGAACATATCAGTGGTGGCCACGGGTAAGGAGAGCTAAAGGCACGAGGGACAGAATCTACAATTATCTAAAAATGCAAGTTCAAAAAATTGCTGACAGACATCAAGTATTCCAAACAGTGATTGACACAAGGCCAGAGCTGTTTAAGCCTTTGCTGTTATTGGTAATGATGGTGTATTAATGTGTCGATTCTGTTGGGTTCTAATCCCATAGATGATAGGATGTGGGATGAAGATGAGTGGTTAGGCGGGCCAGCCACTGTAGGGGCATGTAGAGGAAACCTCTCGAATATCCTTGGACTTCCTTGTCTTGGAGTTAGGAGAGCTCATCCCTTCCGCTTGGCACCTTTTTGGCCTCCAGAGGACTTTGCATACCACTACCTCCCAGAAGGCCATGAATCTCTTAAGGCTCCCAGGATCTGCTGTTTGAGTCTACAAGGTTCACCCAGCTTTTGGGAAATAAATCTTTTCTGCAGTTCTTTCCAGAACTCTTTAAGTAGAGTCCAGAGCTCCATTTGCTTCCACCCACACCTGGAATGTTGTGGATAGTGTAGGTCTTCAAGCGAAGGGGAAGGAGGTCTCATTCAGGTTGCCATGCTGAGGACTTTCTTGCCCTTGGAGCTTTACAGGGCCATCATGACCCATGCTCCCAGCATCCAGCCTGACCCTCTCCCTGGAGAGCTCTCATGCCTCAGAAATTATTGTGTTTGGCCTACTGGTTCTTGATGAGAGGTGATACCATCTCGATGAGAGGTGGTACATTTGGACATAGTGCTAGGTTTTGGGTTGCCCAAAAGAAAAGCCACCCTGTCTGCCCATAGCATGCCTGGTACGTGGAGGATAGAATCTCCCTCCTCCCTTTCTGTGGCTTGACTGCATAGCATGTTTCTCTTTAATGTCCGTATTAGCTGTGCCACATTGTGGTATAATTAAAGAACTATAAAGTCTCAGCACACGTGAATGAAATGCACTGTTGACATTAAGTGATCTAATCCAGGTGATCCAGCATGTATTTAATGCTAAGCATCATGGTGGCCAGGACAAATAGGAACACACTGCACACATTGCATGCTCATCACATAAAGGAAAGCAATTCTTTTCTTCAAAGCACTCAACCATGTACTCCTAAAGTTAAAAGAACACCAGTAGGGAAGATACTGTAACTCAGCAAAGTCTTCATTCTTGCTGGAGGAAGATGTTTCCCTTCCTGGTCCTCACTTGGGTCTGATCTCACATTCCTTATAGTCATACCAGGATCAGGAGCAACAGGGGACTCAGCTGCGGACTCAAACATCCTATGCTTATACCTTCCTTAAGAACCAACCTGGAATCCAGACTCTGACTCAGTGTAGCCTGGGCCATCTCCAAAGTCGGCAGGATTTTCTTCTGGTAGCTGAAGTTGCCACGCACGTAGGTCTGTAAGTTTTCTTTATGTTCATCCCCAGGAACTTGGTCTGGAGAGTTTAAACAGATGTAAACTCACCACCATGAGACACTGAAAGGTAGTTTGTCTCTGGAGCTGGAGAGATCTGGGTTCCTTTCTGAGCTCCGTCACTTATCACCTCTCTGAGCTTGAACACGTTACTTACCTCTCTGAGCTTCAAGGACATTTCACTCTAATATGTGGACATAAATACTTAGGTGGCCAAGTTTGTTTGAAGTTTGAGATCATGTTTATTTAATTTCTATATATTTGACACTCAGTAGCCACAAGCTCCAATTATTCATCATAATTCAGAGAGAAAGAGAGAGATGACAGGAGCCAAAACTCTGTGATCATTGCTAACATGTATAACCTTGATGTCCACTGGGATTACTTTGTCCTTTAAAATTCAAATGAAATTGGCTTTACCTCCACCCCACATATGGTGGGAGAGCCAGTGTCCCTTCCCATCTCTCTAGGACTCTCTGAGTTGTGATACAGAGTCTCATTCAGGTTGCCATGCTGAGGACTTTCTTGCCCTTGGAGCTTTATAGGGCCATTAGTCTTCTCTGTTAGAGAGCTGTTAGTCTTCTCTGTTAGTCTTCTAACAGAGCTGTTAGTCTTCTCTGCTCACTGTCTTTGTGTTTCTCCTTTTGTGGGATTAGGTCAGTTTCAGGGTTACCTCAGTGTCTTGCAAACACTGTCCACAAAGGTTGCAACCCCAGTTTTTTCACTGCTTCCAGGTCCCCTGAGACAAGGTTATATTCCTCATATTGTTGGGAAAGCTTTAAGGCAACAGAGGTTTATGTGGCAATCCCTCCAAACCCAAGTTGGAGTATTAGACATCCTTGCTCCTAAAAAATGCCCTTCAACCACCTGCCACTGGGAACTTATCGCTAATTACACTTCTCTATCTTCCCATCCTGTTACTTAATCCCCTTCTCCCCACTTTATCTCAACATAAGTGTCCTCCTCCTGCCGGCCACCCACCAAATTCCTGCTAACTAAACAGAGAGCACCTTTGTCAAGGGAGCCATCTCCTTCCCCATGGATAGTCTTTCTACATGGAAGTAGCCCATCAAGGCATTTTCCTAATCAAACATGGTGAATACCCTAAGAGGGTCTCCAAAGCCAACCATTGAAATAACATTTTTTATTCTACTACATGAAAAAACTCAGAAGTACAAATGGTCTTAGAACTCTGGGTCAGGGGTGCCATATAAGGTTTGGCAGGTTGTGCACTGCCAGACAAGATGTCTGGCCAAGAAGGTTAAATAGGGATAAAAATGTAGCCCCTTCCCTCCTCAGGCTGTGTGCCCTTTGATGTTGGGTGCATTCAGAGGAGTACTTTTTCCTAGGTCAGTCACTAACATGGGAATAGATCATTCCGATTTTCTACTGGGGACAGAGAATAGTGGTGGTGGTGATTTCTTCTAATTTATCTTTCCATAAGCGGTACCATTTTTCTCATTCTCATAGAGGTGTATGGATTAGCAGTGGCCTTGCTTGAAGTCAGGACGTTTGCAATCATTGAGTAAATCAGAGTCCTGAATTGAAGTAACACAGTGTCAGTAACTGATTGGTAACAGCAGTGGGGCTGTGTCGTTTTGAGGGAAAGACATCTGCAGTTCTCCCCAAGCTGTCACTGGGAGGTATCATTTGCATATTAAACAAATATTTAAAATTAGCCATGCAGCAAACAATCAGAAGCTGTACCACAGACATCATCCCTTCAAAGCAACAGCAGGAATTAAAGTGTACCTCCAGGTGTGCACATCTGGATGGGGGTTGGTATGACTTGAGCTGGGATCAGTTCCTATGACAGGTGAACTTTTCAGGTAAAGAAAATAGAAAAATAAAAACAATAGAGTGGTTCATATAAAAATAACAAAATTTAATTTTAAAATAAAATACCAACTCCTTTATACTGCTGTCCCGGGGGGAGGGGAGCTATTTTGAGGGTTAAACGTGGTAACGTATTTAGAATTACTTGGCTGCAGGAAGTGTTCAGTAATGTTAGCTACAACTGCCATTATTCCTGGGGTGACAGCCAAATATTTACAAACTGATCAGAATGGACACCTATAGGTAAACAGCACAGACGTTATCTGACCTGGTTTTCTTCATTTGATCAAAATGTATTATGCAAGTAACAGACCAGTGTTTCACTAGGCTAAGAACTGTGCATGTTTTATTCTGTTGAATAAATTCAACATTTATTGGGAATAGCATTATCCCCATGTTACAGATAAGGAAACTGAGGCATGGGGAAATTGAGTGAGCTTGCCAAAGTCATAACTGCAGCCAGTGGGACTGAAGCCAGAGCTCATGATCTTGGCTCCCACATGATACTGTTTTCCTTCCATTCTGCTTAAGTCACCATGTAAAGGTATACCCGTCTTCTTTGATTTGGCCCTTTTGGTGATCTAGGCACTGCACCCAGATAAGTAAATTTTTTAAACCGCTTTATGCTTTCCTCTATTTTGCAGTTTTTCCACAGTTGCCCTACTATTTTTATAATTGGGGGAAAGAGTGATAAATTAAATAAAATGTTAGTTAAATTTAAAGGAGAAAATAAATTGATGCTTTCCGCCCAACCAACGGGACTATGGATTTATGTCATTAACTAAAATGCCTTCCTGGGCACATGTCCTGCATATCCATTAGCTTACTCCTTCATGGCATGTTGGTGGGGGGCTTCTATCCCAATAGGATTGAGATTAAATATGCTGGAGGGAAGGGGATGCTGGGAATGTCCTTCCAGGCCAACTGGGTGCTCCAGCTCTCAGGCCTCCGGGGTCTGTGTCCCTCACACTGATCATGTTCAGGATCTCTCCTGTGTGGGCAGAAGAGACAGCGACCCACTCTTGTGATGGGAAACTGCTCTCTATTCTTTTTCAAACTAGAGCAGTGTTGGTTTGTTTATTGAGTTTAAGAATGACATGTGTGGAGGGGGGTACTTGTCGAAAATGTAGATTCTCAAAAAAAAAAAAAAAAAGGGAGGAAGGAAGGAAGGGAAGGCAAGAATGGAAGGAGGGGAGATGTAGATTCCCATACTTTCAAGAAACACCAGCTTATAAGAGTGAGGGTGGTCCCAGGAGTCTTCATGCCTATGAAGCCCCCAGAAGATTTAGCTATGCGTTCTCCTTCCACTCTGCTTTGGATGGGGTATGGGTAGGGAGAGGGAGAAACACTTGGTACTTTCTCTCAGCTGGGTCTGGGCTGAGCATTTCGGAAATAATTTTTCATTTACTCCTCACAAGAACCCCCATTGGCACCATTTCACAGATGAGTAAACTGAGACTCAGAGAGTTTAAGCCAGTGGCAGAGCCAGGGTTCTGACCCAGAGCTGCCAGACCCTCTTGGCCAGCATGTTAGTAGTCACTTCCAGATCCGGGTCTACCAGCTGGTCCCATCATGGTCATGAAGGACTCTTGTTGGAACACATTTCCAGGGGCGCCTAGGTGGCTCCATCGGTTGAGCATCCAGCTCTTGGTTTCAGTTCAGGTCATGATCTCAGGGTCCTGGGATCAAGCCCCAGGTTGGGCTCCACGCTTAGTGGGGAGACTGCTTGAAATTCTCTCCCTGTCTGTCTACCACTACCTCCGCACATGCACACATGTGCTCTTTCTCAAATAAATAAATATTTGTTTAAAAACCACATACATATTCCCAGACTTATCCTACAATCACAGCATCAGAACCCGAATGTAGGACCCGGAATCTGAATCAGTAACAAATACCCCAGGGGGTTTCTGATATGAAGACAAGCTTATACCCTAGACTTCTGTCCAAGCAGGGCTCTTATTCAGCTGGTGTACGGCGGCCATGGTTACCTACATTGGTTAAACACTGGAACCCTCCATTCTGATTGGTGAATACTTGCTGCCCAACATCGCTGGTGCCTCCAGCACTTCCGGCACCATCCCAGCCGCTCACTACCTAGGATGTCTCACAGTCCAGGAGCAGAGGGCTACTGGCCAGCTTCCTCAGGGTCATCAGGGGTCTGCTGCAGGACTGAAACCATTGTATGTTCTGATTTGCAGGTGTTCATGCATAGCCGTTATCAGATTTTGAATGCCATCCTGAATATTAGTACATCCCCCTGTTTAGATCATCGACCCTGGAAGCCAGGAAAGATGACTGGCTAACATATCTTTCCATTGCAAATGGGGCCCTAGACATAGTTAATTGCTCGTTAAATTTAGTTTTTTTTTTAATATCATAACTGTATGACTTCTGTTCTTGTATGTGTTGTAAGAGGGAGCCAGTATGGAAGGGGAGATAGGTGCAGGGGTCCCGGAGCTGGTTTCTGGAGGCTGTGCATCACGGTGGGCCTGGGGAGCCTGGAACAGAGCAAGAGCCGCAGACTTCAAGGAACTTGGGAATAGAAGAAAGCAGTGATATCGCTGAAATGGAATATGGGGTATTCGGCAGACAGCAGGTCCTCAAAGAGACATTTGTTCAATGTTAGGTGAGTGAACATAACAAGAGAATTGCAATTGGGCTCATTTTTCACATAATCTAAAGAGAAGAAAGGACCCGCGGGTAGAAGTATGTCAGTTTCAATTCCACTGTAGCCGAGGCATGTGAAAAAGACATTAACTTCTCGGGAAGGAACCCATTAAGCCAAATAAACGTCACCGTGGCCAAACATTATTGGCTCCCTGACTTCCACAGATAACTTTAGAGATGGTTATTTCTTTAGTTGAGAAATCATGGCCAGGTATTTTCAATGGAAATGAGTTTTGCAACCTCTAACATGTTTGAGAAAAAGAAATATTTTGACACACCGTTCCAATAATAGATAATGCAGAATAATCTCCCGGGTAAATCACCAATGTGGAACAATTTACTTCATAGGAAAGCTGGTTGTCCGTGCCGCCCCCCCAACTTTCCTTCCTGGAATATCTGTTCC
Source organism: Enhydra lutris kenyoni (assembly GCF_002288905.1). NCBI lineage: Eukaryota > Metazoa > Chordata > Mammalia > Carnivora > Mustelidae > Enhydra > Enhydra lutris. Next base: position 2,480,060 of record NW_019154129.1, on the reverse strand, counting down.
CTCTCCCATGCTACTGTCAGTGCTTTAGAAAGGCAGTAAGAAATTTAGGATAATATACAGTAAATGTGTCTGTAGCAGAAAGCAGCATGTCTGCACTGCTGACACACCTACCAGCTTCCTTGGCACCTGGTCAGGTTCACTGCCCAGGGTGTTACAGGGAAATCTAAGGCTGTCGAACTAATTGACCCCAGATTATGGCAAAACAAGGTTTATAATAGAGAAGAGTGTGCCAAAGCTGCATTTGGGAGACTTAGAGGAAAAATAAAAAGTCAAACTGTAACCAAGCCAGTTCAGTGCATGAGGAAGAAATCAGAGCAGGATGCAAACAGACGGCCAGACTATTACCTGCCCCCTCAGCTATGGGATTTATATGTTGAAGTTAGCTTTGAAAATAAATTGTCCAATTGAGCCACTCAGTACAGATTTCTAACCATCCGGGAGCTTTTTGGTAGGAAAACGAATGCAGTGTCGATTCTTTGCCATGGAGATGATTCCCAAGGCAGCCTCTAGTCCCTACAGAAGAGCAGTGCCAGTGGAGAAGGGTCACTGACATCTCTGCCCCCTGGGTTTCCACTCCCCTCCCCAGTGGAAAACTAATGGGCACAAGCTTTTCTGTCCAGGAAAGCGTTCCCTTCTTCACTGCAGAAATGAGCCCCGTGCTTTCATGTTCTTTCCACAGCAGTGGGGTGTTGGTGAGGACTGAAGTCATAGGGTGCACCGATGTCTTAGAAATAATGTGAACAGGCTTTTCAACAAGGAGGCATCCCTAAATGTTCAGAGAAACTGTCAGGGAGCTATTAGCTAAAGATAAAATATGTATACAGTCTTGTCTCAGGTCCTCACAAATGCCGTGGTTTTCTGTCATAGAATCAACAAAGATTTGGGATTTGGCAGATCTGATCACTCAGCTGGGTGATACTGGGAAAATCTCTTATTTTTTCTGTACCTCGACTGTCTCATCTGTGAAATGGGGATGACCATTTCTGACCAAGGATGCTCTAGAGAGCTCACATCAGAAGGAGGTCAAAAGGTCCTCAGCTTTGCTTTTCACCTTGTCATCTGCCCCTAAGATAACTTTGAGACCGTGCAGAGCCCACAAAGTTTAAGGACAAGGCGGTTTGTATGCTTCCAGGCTGTATAAGAAAAGAGCAATCCAAGATACTTCTCTCTCCCACTGGTATTTGATCCAACAAACTGTCCCTCCCCATTCTTCCCCAATTATAAAACAAAAGACTCCATGTATATCAACACATGCACATAAATTCTGAGAAAAAAAGAAAGACAAACTCGCAACATTCAGCAATTGAACATAGTCAGCTGAGATGTCCTGACATTTTTGTCATCATCATGGTCATCACCCTAAATTCCTTATCATTAACATCCCTTGAAAAGATACTCCTTCACCTTGCTTGTGGCTAAAGACTGGGGCAGAATTTTCAGAACAAAGAAAAATGATACTCTGATCTTCAGTTACATTTTTCAAAACTGAGCCCAGAACAAACATGTACATATTTTATATTTTCACAATAAATTTTGTAAGAGGAATCACCAGACCAACACAACACAGTGCTGATAAAAATAGTGATTTTCACACCTGGCTACACATTTGAAACACCTGGGTGACTTAACAAACAAACAAACAATGTCCAGGCACTCTCCCTACCCAGAGATCCTGATTTAATTGGTCTGGGAAGGGACCAGGCATCTCTGATATCACAGCTCACAAGTTGATTTTACTATGCAGTTAGCATTGAGAACTACTGACCTAAAATTGTTTCTTTTTGCCTTATTGAAGGTTCTAGTACAAAATAAAGATCAGATGTTATGTTTATGTAGCTGTACATGTCTTACTCTTCCTGACTCTTGTAGCCAATAAAAGCTAACTAGGGTGCTTTAACCCACAAGGAATATTGGGTGTGGTTTCAGATCCAAAGAGCCCAATTAAAGTAGTAAAGGTCATTGAGCTCAGGAAGGCTAACTAGTGATGCATATTAACTGGGCCATGGCTGCATTCTCTGGTGTAAAGAAGACAAAAGAGGCCTGTTCAAGAAGGAAGAGGTGTAGTTGGCAAGGAAACGTAATCACTCTAAATCATTGCTTGTTTCCTGGTTTAAAAAAAAAAGACCTAACAAAGCCACCCAACTGGTTAGAAATCTGAATGCAAACTTAGCCACCTATTGGGCTAGCTATGCTTAGCCCCTGGTAAGGGTACCCAAGAATCGTCAGAAATGGAAGACACCTAAGGATCTGTCTGGAACCACTAACACTGCACCTAGTTTATAACTGACTTGAGTAAAGTTTTGATAGACAAGTCTTGAGTGAGTCTTCCCACTGAGCCATGGCCTATGTGCCTGTGTTCATCAAGGCCTGGGAAAAAGCACCCCACCTCCATTCACCTCCACTAGTCTTCCCGTATACCTGGTAGCCTCCATGGGCTCCCCCCCATTTTCCTTCTTTAATGCCAAGGCCACTATCTAATATTTTGCTTCACTCTTCAAGGCAGATACTTATGTCCTAAAAAGCAAACAAAATTTATCTTTGGGGCTTGTAGTAGATGTAATCATTGGTCTTAATTATGCCCTCCCCTGGAATAGTATTAGGCACCCACCCTCTAGCCACGTGGTGGGCAGTGTTTCCCTACCCTCTGCCTTGGGGCCATGTGAGGTGCCTTGGCCAATGGGTGATATGAATGGAAACTTGAAATGTGCTTGTATGAGTAGATTTACTGTCTTGTGCTTTTGTCATAAGATGTTTATCATGATATAAACTTGCCCTGGCTTGCCTGCTAGTCCAAAGAGGATAAGAGACATGTGGCTAATAACCTGAACTCAGCTTGCAGCTTGGAGCAAAGCATAACTGAGATCAGCTGAACCCCAGCTGGCCCACAGATCTGCAGACAAGAAATAAATGCTCATTGTTGTATGCCACTGAGTTTTAGCATTGTTTGTGACGTAATGTTATTGTGGGAATAACTACATAGTAGTGGACCCTTCTTTCTAAGCATAGCCTTCAACCATGGAACTTTTCTTACTGGGACACATGAAATCATCCTTTGACGCCCAGTCATTGTGCATGTTCTCCATTCTGAATCAATGTCTTTAACCTGCCCATTCTACTTGCTGCACGTTCCACATCTTTCTGACTTCTGATCCTTGACTGTGGATGACCTTATCTTGCCCCATTGCAATTACACTCTTGGCTTCCTTTCTGATTTTGCCTCCTTCCCTCTTCAAGCATGATGTGTATTGAGTCTTTTTGCTTGCATTGGGTAGGCATCTTTTGAGGATGTGGGAATCTCCAGCCACTCTCGAAGCCTTAGAAGTGGATCCCTACTTGAACTCACCTATTCTTATGAGTTAGATCTACATTCATCTCCATTTTCCACTCCATTTTCTGCCAAGCACAGAGTGGAGAAGCAATCTAATCTTAGTGGTTAGAGCACAGACTCAAGAACAAATGTGTGTGACCTTCCATAAGCGTTTCCATTTCTTTACCTATAAATGCAGGAGGGCACTGCCTACCTCCTAGGATGGCAGCGATGATGGATCCATGGAAAGCACTTAGCACAGAGCCTGGCACATAGCAAGTACTACTGAAGTTTTTGCTATTACTATTACTGTTATCCTTTACCTCCTTCAGACTGCTGCGTTCTACTTCAAACTCTCTCAGTGTCCTACTTTGTGATTGGCATGAAACATGTGAATAGTCAGCCAAAAGTTGACTATCTGAGTTGCAAGGGGCAGCTTAATGCTTTGGTGCCAGGCTTCTAGAACTGAAGTTATGCAGTACTGCAGTATCCTATACTGAAGTATAGAATTCTGCTAGCAAGTACTCAGAAGCCATAGAATAAATACACTGCAGATTTCTAGAATGTTCTTTTTGCTTGACAGTATTGGTGCTACTTTTATGTGGCAAAATTATTATCATTATTATTATTATTATTATTAGGTATCTTGTTAGCTTCAAGAGAATTTCTCTTAGGGAAATAAATATGCATGTTTACCCAAGGGCTTTATTAGCCTTGGGGTAGAAAGCGAGGCCCTTGAGGTAAGGAGCTAAAACAAATATAAAAGTTAAAATATATTTGGTGTAAAGTGATAGAAAAATCAGCTCAAATTGGCCTTAAGTTAAAAGGGGTTTCTTAGTTCTTGTACCTAGAAAGCAGGAAGATCTGGTTTTAGAAAGGGTTTCATCTAGTAGCGCAAATGATTTTATCAAGGACCCAGGAATTACCTATCCTCTTTGCTTTCTCTTTTGTGTGGCCTCATCCTCAGGTTGGTAGTTTCTCATTCCCCAGCTCTGACCTCTGTCCTTCTGATAATGTAAGGGCAGAAGTCGTTTCCATCTTGCAATAAATATGTTGTCCTAAGGAAAGGAGCTTATCTCATCTGTTATCACCTCCTTAAGTCCTGGGATTCCCTCTCTCTCATTGGCCCAAATTAGTCAGCGTGTTCGATTCTGAACCAATCACTGTGGCCAGGAAGCTGGGACACGCTAATTGGCTTTAGCCCAACATAGCCAGTTTCTTTCTTTCTTCTTTCTTTCTAACTTCCTTCTTCCTTTCTTTCTTTCTTTCTTTCTTTCTTTCTTTCTTTCTTTCTTTCTTTCTTTTAAGATTTTACTTATTTATTTGACAGAGAGAGAGAGATCACAAGGAGGCAGAGAGGAAGTCGGGGGTTAGGGGAAAGCAGGCTCCCCACTGAGTAGAGAGCCTGATGTGGGGCTTGATCCCAGGACCACGAGATCATGACCTGAGCCACAGGCAGAGGCTTTAACTCCCTAAGCCACCCAGGTGCCCCACCATAGTCAATTTCTGTAGCTGGATGGTTAATTCTACCCAAGCAGTAGAACTGAGAAGGGACCAGAGGTGCATTCCTCCAGGATGCTGTTCATGAGAGAAAGGGACAAGGATGTTTGGGTGGTAACCCACAAATGTTCAGTACTCCAGCAGATGATTAAATAGCTTTGCAGAAGACTTAAAAAGGCAATTCATTTTGGGGCATCTAAGTGGGCTAAGCCTCAGACTCTTGATTTGGGCTGGGGTCAAGATCTTATGGTTGTGAGATGGAGGCCTGCCTGGGGCTCCGCCCTGGGCATGGCACCTGCTTGAGGTTCTCTCTCTCCTTCTCCCTTTGCCCCTTCCCTGCTCACTCTCCTCCCCCACCACACACTCTCTTTCCTTAAAAAAAAAAAAGAAAAGGGGGAAGGGAAAGGGAACGGGAGGCAATTCATTTTGCACCTGATAGAGAAGTAGGGAGAAAAATAATTACTCATTTTGAGGAGAGAAAGTATTTATATATATGGATGTTTACTGTTTGATGTGTTCAATCAGTGTAAGGATATAAACCCCTTGTTAGTGGTAGGCTGCTAAATGTTTAACAGCTAGGTATCTGGGGAGTCATACGTAAGTTTATTATAAACTTTACTGATATAAAGAATGTGTAGCACCCAATTTACAATAATAACAAAATACACACTATTCTTTACCATCTAGCCAATTGATTCTTACAGAATGCTTCCTTGAATTTTGCAGAATTTCTGTATCTATAGCTGATCTCTGGTTGCAATTCAACCTTGATTTGACAAAATCGGTCTATAAATAAATACTTGATTACAAGTGTAGTTCTGACATGAATGTTGGTTGATATTTTCACTTACGTTGTTGAATAAGATGGAAGTGAAACGAGGAAGGCAGGCAAGTCAGAACTTCATTTGTCAGTGAGGGGAGTGACTGTTCTGCTGAAATGGGTAGTAATTTTTGAATACCGAAAAAAAATTCTTCAGCTTTTCATGCTAGTCACAGATATGACATGCTGGAGTTTAATTGGCACTATTAACATGTTTCCCATTATTTTAAAACTCTAGACGATCAACAAAACAGTAAATCAAGCCTTGATTTGTAGCATTTGCCACTTTATGTGGCATAAATACTCCAACCATGGCCAATTTCATTTTACCGATGTGAAATCACTGAACACAGACTGGGGCAGAGATGGAAAACCAGCCCACTTTATGTTATTTCTACCACACAAATATAGTAGGCAAATAACTTCCAACAGCACAGATCATAAAATATAGTGAAAGAGCAAGTAATGTTTTTAGTATTTGTTACCTTTATTAATCATATAGTTTATTTAATGGTGTTTACATAATTTAATATTTAATAATGGCTGTGTTTCGCAACTGGATTGCAAAATTGCTGCAAGTTTCATAGCTGGTTCTTGTAGATCTGTGTGGGTCAACACCAACACATCACTGCCCTTCTTTCAGCATTGCTCCCTCCTCCCCAAATGATCACAGTTTCAATGAACCTATGAGAATGGATTCTACTGGGAATCAAGAATGGGTCACTTTACTTGCATCACCTAGTAGAGACGATATCTGTGGAGTGTTAGTCCAGAAACAGCTGTGGTGGAAGAAGCAATTTAGGTCCCAGATGAACCTGAGCATGTAAGCACCCACACCCTACCCCACCAGAATTTTCAGAAATCTTGGGAAGTTTATATAAGTCCCCTGGCTAGAGCAAGGGCTGTTTCAGGAAATAGAGTTATATAAATGATTATTAGTAAAGTGGAATCCACAATTATATCATTTTTAGGATGAATGAGAAGATTTCAAGTAAATTCCCCAGTGGAAACCACCTAGCGTAGCAGTTCCGGTAGGTTTCATTCTTCTCTGTTATTTGGATACCTAGTGCATTTCTCTTCCCTGAAAACTTGTATTTTTCATGCAGTCTTGACATTTTAATCGGACTCCCCTGCCTGGCTCGTCGTCAGAATCTCCCAGGAGGCACTTGAAAAATAGGACTCCACGATCCCACCCCTAGATGTTCTGATTCAGAAGACCGAGGCTTGGGATTTAGAAACTGACTCAGCCATGTGTGGTAGAATAGAAAACCTTCGGGACAGGTCTGGGGTCTAAGTGACACACAGTTCTCCCTCTCATTGTGTGACTTGGCAGGTGACATGTCCTGGGACAGTGTATCTCTCGGGCTCTGACATTCAGGCCGGTGATGGGTGCCATTGCAGGGCAAGGAGCCCTCTCCTGCCCCTCCTCATAGGAAGATCCTTTCCACATTCCCATCAGCCCAGCCCTGTCTGCATGGCCCATTTCCATTTGACAGAGGGAAAGAATCAGCTTCCCCTTTTGCAGTGAAATTTCCTGACTACAATACACTTACAAAGTTTCTCTCTAACAAGGGTAACTTTTGCTCCCGTCTAATTGGCCTAGACCAGAGGGTTTCTGGAAGTCTGACTTCCTTCCAGATGGAAAAAACTTGGTGTGAACTTTCAAATCAGTTTTTCTAAAAATTATTATTAATCTGCCTTGTGGGATACACCATGCTCTGACTGAATGTGGGAAGAGTAAGGGAGCCCCCAAGTATCTAATTTAACACCTGAAAATTCCCAAGGATGATTATACGATGGGAAGGAGACATATTGAGGATTGTAAGAAAAGGTTTAATAAAAAAATGTAAATGGAAAGGCCATAAAATTCAAATGAGGCTCATTCCCTGGGTTATAACAAGCTCTGTGCTCAGACCTTGTTAATAGCTTTAAAAAAAATAATTTTATTGTAGCTTCTATTTTTTCTGTCGGTGTAATTAGAGCTTAATTAATTCCCCCCTAAAGGGGAAAAAGAGGACAAAATAGTATTTGATTTGAGACATGTATAGTGGGCAAAGCAATTAGGATCAGCAAGTTACTTTCTGTTACCTTTCTTTTCCTAGTTGGGTCTTCTGGGAGGCAGATGGCTTTGGACAGAGGCTCCCAGTATCTCCCCTTAGACCAGAGAATCAGCAATGCCAGGACATGCAAAAGGGCCAAAGGATTTTATTTAGACAGAGATCATTCAATTAAAACACACACACACACACACACATACACACACAAATATAAAAGCTTACTGCATCAAATCTCTGGTAATAAGCGTTCATTAAATGATTATTTTTTAAAAGATTTTATTTATTCATTTTTTTAAGAGTTTATTTATTTATTTGAGAGACAGAGATCACAAGTAGGCAGAGAGGCAGGCAGAGAGAGAGGGGGAAGCAAGCTCCCTGCTGAGCAGAGAACCCGATGCAGGGCTTGATCCCAGGACCCTGGGATCATGACCTGAGCCAAAGGCAGAGGCTTTAACCCAATGGCATCCCCCCATTAAATTATTAGTATAAGTACAATATAGTTCAAAGTACCAAAAGCATAGCTCATGGAGGGTACCAGAAAGAACACAGTTGCAGTTAGAACTTGGCCATGGGAACCTGTCCCAGCTCCTGCACTAGAGCTGTGTGACTTTGCAGATCTCTCTGAGTATCTTAGCATCTGTCCATTGAGAAGAGCGATAGTACTAAATTGATAGACTAGCAGCGAGGAGTAAATACAGTCATGTAACAAAAAACAGCAGCTGTAGGAAGTTGCTACGTGACAGTATGATTTCGTGTGTGTGTCCTGGTTTCACGATACGGTTTAGTGGAATTCGTCGTGAGCGGTTCCCAGTATTAGAATTAATTACCTTGAGCTTGCACGGCAATGACTTATTATACCAGGCCTGTTAATGCGACCTCTGGTGGCCTCATGGGCTCCGGAGCAGCCGTGGGTAATAGGAGGGTGTTCTAGCTAATTAGGGGAGAGGCGGTATGCTCAAGAACCTCAGTCAGTCCGCACTCTGGGGTTCTGGGAGCTGCAGTTTGGAAGCCCGACCCTTGTGGGACCTGCTGAGTGGCGGAAAGTGTTGCAAGGTTGGGGTGGGGCCCCAAAAGGATGGAGGGGGTACATTTGTCTTCCACAAGCAAGCTAGCAAGCTCCCAGCTTGCCTCCAGCTGCGTGCCAGGGTCCCCCTGGTGATGGTGAGAAGCAGGCAGAGGGAGGAGCCCGTGCTCCGGTTCCCCACCACGGGCCGAGCCGAAAACCTACAGCTGGGCCAGGTGTGGTTTTTGCCTCCTGGCTTTTGCAAGCTCCTTTCCTCCACCTGCAGTGTTCACCTCACCTGCTCCGCTGAATTATCCCCTCGTTTTCCTTGCGTTTTTCTGCTGGGTGACCAACTCGGATGCCACCGCCTCTCCCCACCCAGGTAATTAAATACAGACCGTTACAAGCTCTCAGGTCACCCGTAGCACTTTCACTAGGTAAGATTCTTTGATTAAGTCTGTAAACTCCACGAGAGGAGGGATTGTTGTGGCGGCGTTTGTTTTTGTTCACCTTCCTCCCCTCCATTCCCAGCTCAATTTAAGATTTTTGTTTTAGTCAGCTCTGACTTCAGTGGCTGCCCACAGACCTTGCCTTATGGCCACATCACCCCAAAACCCACTTCTTTCATTACATCTCTTTCCTTGACTCTGCACTCCTTCCTCCCTCTTACAAGGGACCTTGGGTCAACCAGGGTAATCCAAAACCACCTTCATCGCCTTAATTATATCTACAGTATTTCTTTTGCCAGGTAAGGTTACATATTCACGGGTTAAGGAGCTTAGGATGTGGACATCTTGGGGGTCTTCACTGTACTTACCACACTCCCTAAAGTGGTCTACAGATTTAATTCAGTCCTTATCACTATCATAGCTGAACTTTCTTTCTTTCTTTTTTTTTTTTCAGAAAGTAACAAGCTGATCTGAAAACCCATATGACCTAGAATAGCCAAAGCAATCTTAAAAAGAACAAAGTTGGACTTAAAGATCTCTCTGTCAAAACTTTCTCCAAAGCTGTAATAATTAAGACAATGTGATCCTGGAATAAGGCTAGACATATAGATCAATGAAACAGAATTGAGAGTCCAGAAATATGCCCTTACATTTGTGGTCCCTTGATTTTTGACAAAGGTGCTAAATTTAATGGGAGAAGAATAGTCTTTCTAACAAATGATGTTAAACAGCCATATATTCACCAGAATAAAACTAGATCCCTACCTCACATCAAAAATTAACTCAAAATGTCTTATCAAACTAAATGTTAAGAGGTAAAAGTATAAAACTCCCAGGAAAAAAAAACAAAAACAGGAACATATCCTTGTAACGCTGTGTTAGGCAAAGCCTACTTTGTTTTGATATCAAAACAGAAGTGACAAAGGAAAAAAGAGAAAAAACTGACCTTCATCAAAATTCAAAAACTTTTGTGCCTTGTAAGACATGAAAAAAGTTAAAAGGCAACCCACACGATGACAAATAATATTTGCAAATCATGTATCAGATGAGGACCTGGATTCTGTAATATATAAAGAATGCTTACAACTCAACAATAAAAAGAAACTCAATTTAAAAGTCAGAAAAAGATGTCTGAGACATTTGTCCAAAGAAGATAAACAAATGGCCAATAGGCCCTGAGTAGGTGCTCATCATTAGTCACCAGGAAGATGCACTGCACACCTACTAAAATGTTTATAATTAAAAAATATAATAACAAGTGTTAGCAAGGATGTGGAGGAATTAGAACCTTAATGTATTATTGGTAGGATTGTAAAATGAGGCGGGCACTTTGGGAACCAGATTGGTAATTTCTCAAAATGCTAAGCATAGCTACCATATGACAGTAAGTGTTCTTCTAGGTCTATATCCAAGAGATTTGAAAATACACATCCGTATAAAACGTGTTCATAGGGGTGCTCGGGTGACAATCCCGGGGTACTGGGATCGGGCCACTCATCATCCTGGGCCTCCCTGCTCAGCAGGGGTCTGCTTCTCCCTCTCCCTTTACCCCTCCCCTGTTTGTGCTTTCTTGCACACGCTCCCCCCATAAGTAAATGAAATCTTTTTAAAAATGTGTTCATAAATGTTGATAGCAGCTCTACTCACATTAACCCCCAAATTGCAACAACCCAAGTGTGCATCAGCTCATGAAAGGAAAAAGTAAGATGTGTATCTATACCTATAATGCCATACAGTTAGAGAAAGGAATAAAGTTGGGACACCGGCTGTACCACGGGTGGATCTTGAAAACATGAGGCTAAATGGAAGAACCCATCACAACAGCTCCCATATTTTTTGGTTCCATTTATATGAAATATCCAGAACAAACAAATCCATAGAGACAGAAAGTAGAACTTTGGTCACCAGGCACCGGGAAGGGTAAGGAGTGTGTAGTGACTGCATAATGGGTCTGGACGTTATTTCTGGGTTGATGGAAATGTTCTGGAGTTAGGTAGTAGTGATGGTTGAACAACCCTGAGTTTACAAAAATCCAGCAATTCATACACTTTAAAAGGCTGAATTTCATGGTATGTGAATTATATCTCAATAAGGCTGTTATTTAAAAATAAACCATAAAACGTACTCAAACCAACAAAAGGAAGAAATAGAAAGAGAACAAATGGATCTAATTAAAAAGACAAACAAGATGATTGACATGAATCTATGTTAATAATCATATTCAATTTAAAGGGTCTAAACATTTTTATGAAAAGACAAGGTCAGTTTGGATTTAAAAAAAAAAAAAAAGACCTAACTCGATGCTGGAAATACAAAAAATGCTCTGTAAGTACAAATACATAAATAGCTTAAACATGAAAAGATAGGGGGTACCTGGGTAGTTCGGTGGGTTAAAGCCTTTGCCTTCGGCTCAGGTCATGATTTCAGGGTCCTTGGATGGAGCCCCGCATTGGGCTCCCTGCTCGGCGGGGAGCCTGCTTTCCATCCCCCCCCCCCCCCCCCCCCCCCCCCCCCCCCCCCCCCCCCCCCCCCCCGCCTACTTGTGATTTCTGTCTGTAAATAAATAAATAAAATCTTAAAAAAAAAAAAAGGTTAGAGACTTCTCTTAAAAAAAAAAAACAAAAAACATGAAAAGCCAGGAAAAGATATCCTATGCTAATACTAGTTTTATCAAAAGTTGGAGCAGTTACATTAGTATCAGAGAAAATAGATTTCAGAGCAAAAATAAAAGCTACATTGTAATAATAAAGGGGACAATTACTTCAGAGGACGTCTGGGCACCCTGTAACTCTGTAACAGACCTTGGAAGGACATGGAGCAAAAACTCAGAGAAATACAAAAGAGAAATAAAGAATTCTACAATTATAGTTAGAAATTTCCATCTCCTGGGTGGCACAGTCCGTGAAGTGCCTGAATCCTGATTTCAGCTCAGGTCATGATCTCTGGGTCCTGAGGTGGAGCCCTTCATAGGGCTCGGTGCTCAGCCTGGAGTCTGCTTTAGATTCTCTCTTTCCCTCTGCCCTTCCCCCTGCTCATGCTCTCTCTCTAAAATAAATAAATAAAATCTTAAAAAAAAAAAGGGGGGGGGGGTTGCCTGGATGGCTCAGTGGGTTAAAGCTTCCGCCTTCGGCTCAGGTCATGATCTCAGGGTCCTGGGATCGAGCCCCGCATCCAGCTCTCTGCTCAGCAGGAAGCCTGCTTCCTCCTCTTTCTCTGCCTGCCTCTCTGTCTACTTGTGATCTCTGTCAAATAAATAAATCTTAAAAATTTTTAAAAAAAATAAAATAAAAATAATAAAAAAATTAAAAAAAAAAAAAAGAAACTTCCAGCTCCTCCCTCAGTAACTGATAGAATGAGGAAGTAGAAAATCAGTGAGGCTACGGAAAGGCTTGAACGCTCGGAGCCAACTGCATTGAATTCACACCCACACAACACTCTCTACCCAACAACAGCAGAATTACAAGCTCTTTCCGGTGTGCTCTGAATGTCCACACAGAGCACTGAGCATATAGACCACATTCTGGACCAAAACACAAGTTCCAGCAGAGTTAAAGGATTCAAGTCATCCAAAGTATGTTTTCTGACTATAACGGAATTCAATTAGAAATGAATCACACATCTCTGGAAAACTCCAAATATTGTGGAAACTTAATAGCATGTTTCTAAGTAAACCACGGGTCCAAGAAGAAATCAGAAGAGGAATTGCAAAGTATTTTGAATGGAGGGAAAATGAAAACACTCCATATGGCAAGATGTGGAATGTTACGAAAACAGGGATTAGGCAGAAGTTTGTAGTATTAAGTGCCTACTTGGAAACAAGCAAGGTCGGGAATTAAGGACCTTAGTTTCCACCCTGAAATAGAACACGAGGAGCAAGTTAGACTCCAAGTCAGCAGAAGAAATGCTGTAAGAAACATCAGAGCAGAGATAAATGATACCAAAAACAGAGAAAAGAGAGAAAACCAGTAAAACGAAAAGCCCACTGAGATCGTCATCAATACCATTGATAAACATCTCACCAGCCTGATTGAGATAAAGAAAAGAAACACAAATAACCAATATCAGGAATGAAAAAGGTGATCTCATTACAGATTCTATAGATATTTAAAGGAGAATAGGGAGACCAGCGTGAACAGCTCTTTGTAAACTCAGCGGCCCGGTTCCCTCCACGAAAGACACACACTACCGCAGCACCTTCGCGATAGAACAGGTCGCTCAAACAGGGCCATATCAACTAAAACGAAATCGTACCTTAAGAATTTCCCACAAAGAAAACTCCCCATTCAGATGGCTTCCCTGGTAAACTCTCCCACACATTTTAGTAAGAAATAACACCAATTCTGCACAGACCCTTCCCAAACATTGAAGAGGTAGGAACACTGCCACATTCATTGTATGGGTCTAAGACCATTCTGATACCAATACTCATCAAAGAGATTGCAAGAAAAAGAGAACCAGAGTGAGATTCTGGTCACTCCCGTGGCAGAGTCTGGATGTGAAAATACAGAGGATCCATCTGGATAAAAATTCTATGGGACAGAGGTTAAGAGAGAGAGTTTAGTCAGCCAAATTCAGGTTCACAGTGCTGTCTGTGACACAATCAATTGTGTGATCTTGGACAGGTCACTTTACCCCCTCTGACCCTCAGTTTCTTTATCTATAGAATCAAGGTAATCACAGTACGTGTGGCTGAGGATAGAGTAAAGATTAAATGAGGTAATACATTGGCAGTGCCCTCAAATAGTGCCCGGGACATAATAGGCAGTTCAATAACTATTAACTCTAACAAGATAATATTGCTGTTAAGGTAAAGAAGGCTTAGGCCTTTTGTGGTGTGAATAAATGTTTGCAGCCAGTAGTTGTTTTTTGATCAATGAAGCCATCTCAAAAATTATTGTTTTTCTTTGCGTTTAAAGGAAGAATTAAAATCCTCCATAACTACATAACTTATATTACAACATAACTTATCTGTTAAACGGGAAGCAGTCGCCTCTTTTTTTCCTGTCTTAGGAAGCAGGAAGATTTTTCTCCTTCAGTATGATGCAAAAATCCCTTTTGGCCTTCTTTTCCTGCTGGCAGAGGACCTGACTTCCCTGTACAGCAGGCACTCAGTTCAAGCTGAGCTAGAATCCAAAGGAGTCCTCTCACCGGAATGGGCTGGTTTCCCCAAGCCCCTGTGGTTTACAGCCTTGCTTGAAGGGGCCTGGGGAACCTGTCTGGAAGGGAGCCTTACTGGGCTCTGCTCACAGCCTTACCCTCCCTACAGCCTGGGGACTAAAAACCAATGGATAGCCCGAAGTGCTTATCCTTGTTTATCTAGGCCTCCTATCCAGTTGCCAAGACACCCAAATGCAAAGGATTCAGAGTTAAAATGCAGACCTTTCCCCGTCCTGGGTAGGCTCACAGAGATTTACACAAAGAACTGGTTCCGTGAACTTTCTGTATGGTTTGCGCCATCCCACTCCCATCACCAGCAAATCCTCATCACCCCGTGGAACTGTGTTAGAGAAACCGGCTTAGGTAAGAGCCTCCCACCCCAAATCGCAGCCCTGAAAAGGACACATCTCCTGTCTAGGAACACATGGCAAAGCATTCAGACCAGGTAGGGAGTCCACACTCCCAGATGCTTTAAGGACAGGACTCGGACGTCAATGAAAGGCTCTGTCCCCGCCCTCCCCTGTCTCCAGCACAGGTGTCCTGCTTATTATTTTTACCGCAGGGCTCGGCAACTAAGGCAGGAGGGAGACTTGCTGTGTCTGAGGCAGACAACACCAAGGGAAGTAGCCTGGTTCTCGTTTTGGAAGCTTTGGAAGCACAAAGACCCTACTGGCTGATTTATGTGCCTGAATAATTGCCCCATATTCTGAAAAAAAGGATTACTCACTCCCTGTCCTGTAGGGAGGACCAACTAAATCTGGAGAGAGAGGCAGACAGAGAGAGGGAGCACATGTGCACAATTACTGGCATGTTTTCCCGTCTTCTTTGGGGCTGAGGCAGGGTTTCTTAACTGCATCCCTATTGACATTTGAGCCAGAGAAGTCTTTGTGGGGAAGGGGGGCCGTCCTGGAGGGGGTGTCCTGTGCATTGGAGGCTGTTTAGCTCTGTCCTGGGCTTCTACCCGCTAGACTCCAACAGCAGCCCCCTTCCCCAAATGCCTCCAAACATTGCTGAATGTCCCCTGGATGGGGGTCAGGGTACAAACGTCCCCAGGGCTGCAAACTTGCCTGGGGGCTAAGAACTACTGGCTTAAACAGAAACATGGGAGTGAAGATACTTCTCGTGAGAGCTACTCTAGCCTTTTCTTAAGAAAAATAGAAGGAAACAAATTTCATGACTTTACACAGCACATCAGAGGGCTGTGAGAGAGGACAGTGCAACCCTCTCTTTAGGATGGCCGAACTCTGTCCCAGCAGTAAATGCAGGAGCAATTATTTCACTAGAAAAATACCGAGACTTGGCTTTGCAGGGCTCTCTCCTAAGGGCTGCAGTGGAGGACACAGAACGACGGAACCGTATTTATGAACATCCAGACCCCCAGTGTAGGACGCCTTGTAGACCCAGCAGAGGTGCCCACAGAAGCACATCAGCTTCTAAGTCGTTCTCTCCCCTCCAGTAATCGTGGCCCTGAGGGGTCAAAGGACAATTCCTCATCCCTTAACAAACTAGGGAGGGGCCCTCTGGAGAAACAAGCTCTGAGAAAGGAGACAGGGTCCCCTCCTCTGCACAGCAGTCACCAGGAATGTATGGTACAGCCAATACATGTGAGGGTAGCAGATCCACACCATGCAAACGGGAAGGACAGAGTTATGGTTGACTCAGGAATGGCCTCCCAAAGACGTCCACGTCGATCCACGTCCTCGGACCTGCGGATGTGTTCCCTTCCAAGGCACATGGGAGTTTGCCAATGTGGTCAAGGATCCTGAGAGGGGGAGATCATCCGGGATGACCCTGGGGCAGCTGGTGGAATCACAGGGTCTTTGTAAGAGTGAAGCAGGAGGCCCTATAATGATGGCAGCAGAGAGATTTGATGGCAGGGAGAGATTTGAAGAGGCTACTCTGTTGGCTTCCAACATGGAGGAAGGCAGTCATGAATGAAAAGATGTAGATGATCTCTTGGAAGCTGGGAAGGTCAAGGAAAGAGAGTCTCCCTCCAGAAGGAACACAGCCTTGCAGACCTGTTTTGCACTTCCAGCTTCAGATGGGGAAGATAATACATGGTCACTGTTTTAAGCCACTGAATTTGGGACAGTTGGTCTTAGCAGTCCTATGGAACCCTCCAGGGAATCGCAGAGAGCTCAGGGTTAGAGACCAAGCTTCCAGACCAGCTTACCCACCAAGGAGCTGGGGTCCCTATCATCTGAGTCTCATTTGACTTCTCTGTAAAATAATGGCTGGGTCTCCCCTACTCGGATTCTACATTCTGCCATTTCACTGCTCTGAAAGCATTTCACTGACCCTGGGGTGCACAGGAAAGCAGGGGCTGTGGTGTCAACCTCAGCCCTTGAGGTATGTTTTTAAAAAAGAGAAATCGGATCTTTGTCCCTGGGTTCTAGCCTGGAGCTTTCAAAACCTTTGGAATTTCCTGAGTGATGGGGTGTCTTTGTTATTCATAGGAAGAGGCCCCCTTTTTTTTTTTTGTCCTTTTATTTTTTTTTAATCTTTTTTTTTAAATTTATTTTCTGCATAACAGTATTCATTGTTTTTGTACCACACTCAGTGCTCCATGCAATCCGTGCCCTCTCCAATACCCACCACCTGGTTCCCCCAACCTCCCACCCCCCCACCTCTTCAAACCCTTCAGACTGTTTTTCAGAGTCCATAGTCTCTCATTGTTCACCTCCCCTTCCAGTTTCCCCCAACTCCCTTCTCCTAACTCCCCATGTCCTCCGTGCTGTTTGTTATGCTCCACAAATAAGTGAAACCATATGATAATTGACTCTCTCTGCTTGACTTATTTCACTCAGCATAATCTCTTCCAGTCCCGTCCACGTTGCTACAAAAGTTGGGTATTCATCCTCTCTGATGGAGGCATCATACTCCATAGTGTATATGGACCACATCTTCCTTATCCATTCGTCCGTTGAAGGGCATCTAGGTTCTTTCCACAGTTTGGCGACCGTGGCCATTGCTGCTATAAACATTGGGGTACAGATGGCCCTTCTTTTCACTACATCTGTATGTTTGGGGTCAATACCCAGTAGTGCAATTGCAGGGTCATAGGGAAGTTCTATTTTTAATTTCTTGAGGAATCTCCACACTGTTCTCCAAAGAGGCTGCACCAACTTGCATTCCCACCAACAGTGGAAGAGGGTTCCTCTTTCTCCACATCCCCTCCAACACATGTTGTTTCCTGTCTTGCTAATTTTGGCCATTCTAACTGGTGTAAGGTGGTATCTCAGTGTGGTTTTAATTTGAATCTCCCTGATGGCTAGTGATGATGAACATTTTTTCATGTGTCTGATAGCCATTTGTATGTCTTCATTGGAGAAGTGGAAGAGGCCCTTTTGGCCACACCAGAGTTTGTGCTAATGAGGTGACACTTCGGTAGTTTCCAATCATGTGTTAAAAGGCAAAAGGTAAAAGGTCTCAACCTTTTGGTCTTTGGCTAGCCCAGACCCCCTGGAGGAGGGAGAACGGCTGGAGACTGAGTCCATCCCAGTGGCCTGTGATTGAATCCCTCATGTCTGCGTAATGAAGCCTTAGCAGAAACTCTGGACAAGGAGACTGGGAGCTTTCCGGCTGGTGAACATACTGATAGGCAGGGTGGTGCAGACTTTACAGGGACAGAAGCTCCCACACGTGGGACCCTTCCAGATCTCATCACGCCTTATAAATCTCTGTATCTGGCTCTTCATTTGTAGCCTTTAGAATAGAATGATCATCACAAGTACAGCACTTCCCGAGTTCTGTGAGTCAGACCTGAAGGAGGATCATGGGAACCCCCTGAATGTATAGCCGAGGTGGCCGGGAAGCAGTGTGGGGTGGCCCCTGCTATTCATGGCTGGCATCTGAAGTGATGGGGACTTGTGGGACTGAGCACCCTAACGTGTAGAGTTTGACGCGAATTCCAGGTACTTAGTGTTGGAATGGAATTGGACTGTTGGACCCCCAGTTGAAGTCAAAGGATCAATGTTGGAGGGTAGCTTTTGACTGACCGTATGGCCTTAGGGTCTAGTGTTCCTCTGATGAGGGAGTAGACAAGTGGACTTCATGACTTTGGGTAGCAAAAGTCTTTGCTTCCTAAATGATTTCTTTCCCCTAACCCAAAAGTATGTCCAATATTACATATATATATATGTATATGTGTGTGTAAATTTCAGACCATGAATCACTTCCAGATCCTCCTTCCTCTTACCACTGAATACTTCTGTGAAAACCTAGAGTCCCACTGAGTAATCAGAAAGCCACTGGCCTAAGTGATCTGAGATCCCCTATCCTCCCAGGCAACACAGTTCTGCCATCTCAAAGTCTAATAAACAGAGATCTGATTTCCCCGAGGCTCTGGATGCTTCTTTAGAGGCCCCTTCCTCTCTCAAGCAGCTCCCAAGGGGAACTGATGGTAGAGCAAGCAGCCTCTTGATTGACTTGGAAATGAGCCCTCACTCCTACTAAAGTTCTCCCCCCCGCCTCGCCCCGGGAACCAAGGTCAAACCTGTGTGGCCCCAGAGCCCAGCTCTTTATTATCAGAAATAAAATAAATTCTGCTCTTCCCTCCTCCCCCATGCAGGGCTGCAGCACGCTCTGGCCCTATCTCTGGTTAATATCAGGTTTATAAGAACAGTTTCTCACTTTTATTCATTTGAGAATTGAATTAGCTTTCACATTTGCTTCTACAGCTTCAAAGAACATCTCCCAGCCATCATTTACCACACTATTAAATCGAGGAGCATCTTGTCGGTACATCTGATAATTTGATTCTGAGTGATGTTTGTGTTGTTGCTAAGCATTTGAGCCAGCAACAATAACGTTACAAATATATGGCTGGGCCTTTGAACTACCAACTCAAAAGAGATTTCAACAACTGGATGTAGCCCTGGTAATGAAGAGACTAGATTACTTTAAAAGTTATTATGTTTCAATAGGGGGAACTGGATTCAATTTAAAGTTACTCCCAGCTCTGGCCAAAGGAACATCTTTAGTTTCGCATGTGAAACTGGGTAAAAAAAAAAAAGTCTCATGGTGTAGCTGCAGGAAGATTTTCGAGTCCCAACATATTAAATAGGTTCAGGATTGTCACTGTGAAGTTCCTTATGTAGTTCAGCCTTGCTGATAAGACTTGGCATGAGTTACAGGATAGAGGGTAAGAACCCTTGGATTCAGATCCAGAAGGTAGAGGTACAGCTCCTGGCTCTGCTTCCGGCATGAGGCACACACAGGATTATCTATTCCTCAGTTTCCTCTCCTGCAAAGTCAGGAAAAAAATAATAATGATTTTAGGGTTGTAGGAGGGATGACTGGAGATCAGAAATTCTCAACCTTGGCACTGTTGAACTTTGGGTCTAGATCATTCTTTGTTGTGGGGGCCTGTCCTGTGTATTGGGGACTATGTAGGTGAGCACCTGGCCTCTGCCCACCGGATCCAGTAGCAGACTCCTTCTACAGTGATAGTCAAAATCAGGTCCGGACATTGCCAGATGTCCCAGGGAGCAAAGTCACCCTAATTGAGAACCATTGGTTTAGATAATGTTTTCAGAGCTTATAGATAGATGGTGCCTGACACACAGTAAGGGCTCGGCCATTGGTAACTGTTACTAAGATTTGTTTTTAAAAAGTATATGAGCAGGGTGCCTGGGTGGCTCAGTGGCTTAAGCCTCTGCCTTCGGCTCAGGTCATGATCTCAGGGTCCTGGGATCAAGTCCCACATCGGGCTCTCTGCTCAGCAGGGAGCCTGCTTCCCCCCCCCCCCCACTGCCTGCCTCTCTGCCTACTTATGATCTGTCTGTCAAATAAATAAATAAAATCTTTAAAAAAATAAAAAAAAAATAAAAAGTATCTGAGCAGCCTGAATCACGCTAATTAATCCTGGGCGGAGTGTCCTGTCCTTGGGTCTCTGCTATACTTGTTAGACCAGGATGTCTGTGAATCCGGCTCAGGAGCACGATGAAGGAGATGTGAATTCCCTGGCTTTTGTGGGACCTGACAGCCTGAGCTCTCATCTGCAGGCTCACAATGCAGAAGTCAACGTAGTCACCATTTTGCTCAGAGCAGGCTGTGATTTCTGGGGACAAGTGAGGTTGACTAACACAATGTGCCTTTCATCATCCGTCCATCCGTTTATCCATTTATGTAACTGACTGTTATGGGGTGTCTGTTATATGCCAGGTTCTGTGCTGAGGCTTTGGAATATAATGACTAAGGGCAGGTCTCTGTCTTCTAGAAGTTACAGGGTAGCAGGAAACACAGAGCAGTAAAAGACGATTATAACACAGAACTATGATGGGAAAAAAAAGTGAAAATAATTTGGCTCCCTAGCACAGCCCAGAATGTTAGGGGAAGATTCCTTCATGATAGGAAAGTTTTTAACATTTAGGACCTGGTTTTTCTCTCCCAAAACTGGTTGTAAAGATTTATCTCATATATTTTTTTTAATATTTTATTTATTTATTTGACAGAGAGAGTGAGATCACAAGTAGGCAGAGAGGCAGGCAGAGAGAGTGGGGAAACAGGCTCCCTGCTGAGCAGAGAGCCCGATGCAGGGCTCGATCCCAGGACCCTGAGATCATGACCCAATTCGAAGGCAGAGGCTTAACCCACTGCGCCACCCAGGCACCCCAGGATTTATCTCATATTTAAACTGTTCACTTTTCAGATAAGAGAACTCAAGAACAAAAGGTGGGGGGTAACTCTTATTCAAGCAAACACAGTGAATTTGTACCAGAGCTGAGTTCAGGTTTCTTCACACTATAGGTCTCCTTGTAGGAGGCAAGTCAATTCAACAGAGTGAACATGGCCGGCAAAATGTTTTATTCCCTAGAGGAAAATCCAATGATTTCTCAGTGTCTAGTAAGGCATCCTAGTGTGTGTGTGTGTGTGTGTGTGTGTGTGTGTGCGCGCGCGCGCGCGTGCGCATGCGCACACACGTGTGGCTATTGAGACACTGGGAAGATCTGTGTGGTATTTGTCTGTTGCTGGACATTTCAAAGAGTATAGATTTCTCAACAGGAGGAATTGTTGGCATGATGTGGGCTACAAGCTCCCGCACGCTACTGAATAGGGCTGCATGCCTTTCTAGCAGAGGCATTGAAGAGTATGAATGAAAGTCTCTGTGTTTTAGAAATGTCTCAGCAGCACGAGGGGGGTACTTTGCTCCTCGCAAAACCCAGAAAATGGCCATGATCGGACAGATAGTGCTCTAATAAATGTTTAATGTTTATACAAATGAATGCATAAATGGTGATGAAAAATAAGTGATTGAACGTTGAGGCAAGAGTGCCCTCCCTGTGCTTAGCCCCAGGAGAAAAGTGTAGAGTTCACTCATGGTTTTGTCTGTCCAGCCTTGCTCTTTTTCTGGAATCTGCTCCTCCACCTACAAATTCTGTTTGGTGTCCTTTTGAGGGACCCCGTTCTCAAACCACCCGGCATCTCCAGTCACTGTTAATCGGTCCCCATGGAGGCATGTGATCCAGGATGGGCCAGTCATGGTACAGTACTCTGTACCAGAAGCAGCTGATTGGCCCAAGAATGGGCACCTGACCCAGGCTGAGACACTGAGTTCATTCAGGGGGATATTTGGACCAGCACTGAAGGAATGAGCTCAGTTTCCCCTGGAGGACCGACATCATAAGCAGAAAACCCAGGAGTTACCAGAGGCCATGTTTTTTTTTTTTTTTGCTAGGTAGCCAAAACCCATTTGTAGTGAGAGAGGAGAACAAGGGAATAAGTAGACAAATGCTATAGGAGATGGCAAAAGAATCATGAGATGCAGAATCCAAGACCCACCTGAATTCCTGTCTTTTCCTTGGCTTGAGGATTCCTTTCCTTTGTGAGGTTCTTCCGCGTCCTTCTAATTCCATTTGTTGTTAAGCCATTTTGAGTTGTGTGTCTGCAACTTGCCATCTGACGAGTGCTGGCTACACACACGGGCCAGGCATCAAGATAAGTTCCTTTCCTTTGCATGATTTGTCACTTCTGTGGATGATATCAGGCAAGCATACACCACAATATCGTAAATCATCAACACAGGGCCCTTGGTTTGTAATAAAGCAACATTCTCCTTCAAGTGCATTCAGTCTGCCTTCATAAGAGTAATAGATCAGAAGTTGTTTCATAACAAAGATGCCGATATTATAGAAGCTCAAGATAGAGAATTTACTGGGGAGACAATAGTGGACTATTGATTTGCTACAAATGTTCTGGCTCTGCTATTATTCAAATGTTTCTGTTGCCTGGAGTCCTGATTTTTTTTCTCCACCCTATGAACATTTATCCATAGTTCCTAAGCAAGTGGGAAAATCTTTCAAGTATGCCTTCCCTGCCTGTACTATTTTTTTTATTTTAATTGCAGCATAGTTAACATACAGAGTTACATTATTTTCAAGGGTACAATATAGTGATGCAGCAGCTCCATACCTTATCAAGGTATGTGGGCTCTTAATCCCTTCACCTATTTTACTCATCCTGCTGCCACCTCCCCGCCATAACCATCTGTTTCTGTTTCTCCTCTGTTTTTAGATTCTCTCTCTCTGTTTTTTCTCTTTGTTTGTTGGTTTTGTCTCTTCAATTCCATTTGCAAATGGAAACTGTTCATTCTTTTTTATGGCTGAGTAGTATTCCATTATAGACATACGGCATATCTTCTATATCTATTCATCTATCCATGGGCACTTGGGCTGCTTCCATATCTTGGCTATTGTAGATAATACTGCTGTAAACATAAGGGTGCATGTATGCCTTTGAATTAGTGTTTTCATATCCTTTGGGTAAATACCCAATAGAGCAATTCCTGGATCATAGGATAGCTCTGTTTTTATTTTTTTATTTTATTTTTTTAATGATTTTATTTATTTACTTGACAAAGAGAGATCGCAAGTAGGCAGAGAGGCAGGCAGAGAGGGAGAGAGGAGGAAGCAGGCTCCCCGTGGAGCAGAGAGCCTGATGTGGGGCTTGATACCAGGACCCTGGGATCATGACCTGAACCGAAGGCAGAGACCTTAACCCACTGAGCCACCCAGGCGCCCCAGGTAGCTCTATTTTTAATTTTTTAAGGAACTTCCCTACTGTCATCCAGAGTGGCTGCACCAGTTTGCATTCCTACCAGCAGTGCATGAGAGTTCCTTTTCTTCCACATCTTCACCAACGTCTGGTGTTTTTAAAATTTTTGGTTTGAGCCCTTCTGACAGATATGAGGTGGTATCTCCTTGTGGTTTTGATTTGCATTTCTCTGATGGCAAAGGGTGATGAGCATCTTCTCATGTGTCTATTGGCCATCTGGGTGTCTTCTTTGGAGAAATGTCTGTTCATGTCATTTGCCCACTTTTTAATTGGATTATTTGATTTTTGGGGATGTGGGATTTTAGAAGTTATTTATATCCTTTGGCTACTAACCCTTTTACCATATATATCATTTGTAAATATCTCCTTCCATTCGGTAGGTTGTCTTTTAGTTTTGTTGATTATTTCCTTCACTGTGCAGAAGTTTGTTTTTTTTTTTTTAAGATTTATTTATTTATTTGACAGAGAGACAGTGAGAGAGAGCATGAGAGAGGAGAAGGTGGAGCTGGGAGCCCGATGCAGGACTCAATCCGGGACTCTGGGATCTTGACCTGAGCCGAAGGCAGTTGCTCAACCAACTGGGCCACCCGGGTGCCCCAAAAGCTTTTTAATTTTGATTTAGTCCCAATAGCTTATTTTCACTTTTGTTTCCCTTGCCTCAGGAGACATATCTAGAAAAATGTTGCTATGATCGGTGTTGGAGAAATTACTGTCTATGCCTTCTTCTAGGAGTTTTATGATTTCAGTTTCACATTTACGTCCTTAATCCATTTTGAGTTTATTTTTGTGTATGGTATAACAAAGTGGTCTAGTTTCATTCTTTTTCATGTGGCTCTCCAGTTTTCCCAACAGCAGGTGTTGAAGACACTGTCTTATCCCCACTGGATATTTTTTCCTGCTTTGTCCAAGATTAACTGACCGTATAACTGTAGATTTTTTTAAAGATTTTATTCATTTATATGACAGAGAGCTAGAGAGCACAAGTGGGCAGAGCAGCGGGCAGAGGGAGAGGGAGAAGCAGACTCCCTGCTGAGCAGGGAGCCAGATGCGGGGCTCGATCCCAGGATGCTGGGATTATGACCTGCACCGAAGGCAGATGCCCAAGTGTCTGAGCCACACAGGTACTCCTGTAGATTTATTTCTAAGCTTTCTGTCCTGTTCTGTTTGGTCTATGTGTCTATTTTTTTGTGCCAGTACCATAGTGTTTTGAATTGCTATAGCTTTGTAATATAACTTGAAGTCTGGAATTGTGATACCTCCAGTTTTGTTTCTTTTTCAAGATTGCTTTGGCTATTTGGGGTCTTTTGTGGTTCCATACAAATTTTAGGATTATTTGTTTTGTTCTGTGAAAAATGCTATTGGTATTTTATAGGGATTACATTAAGTCTGCAGATTGCTTTGGAGAGTATAGCTGTTCCGATCCGTGAGCATGGAATGTCTCTCCATTTCTTTGTGTTGTCTTCAATTATATTCATCAGTGTTTAGAGTTTTCAGAGTACAGGAGTTCACCTTTTTGGTTAATTTTACTCCTAGGTGTGTTATTATTTTGGGCGCAATTGTAAATGGGATTGTTTTCTTAATTTCTCTTTCTGCTACTTCATTATTTGTATGTAGAAATGCAATGGATTTCTATATATCGATTTTGTGTCCTGTGACTTTACTGAATTCTTTGATCAATTCTAGTAGTTTTTGGTAGGGTCTTTAGGGTTTTCTATGTATAATGTCATGTCATCTGCAAATAGTGAACGTTTTGCTTCTTCCTTAGTGATTTGGATGCGTTTCATTTCTCTTTGTTGTCTGGTTGCTGTGGCTAGGACTTCCAGTGCTATGCTGAATAAAAGTGGTGAGAGTGGACATCCTTGCTTTGTTCCTGACCCTGGGGAAAAAAGCTCTCGGTTTTTCCCTATAATGTGTGGGATTTTCACATAAGGCCTTTATTATGCTGAGGTTTGTTCCCTCTAAACCTATTTTGTTGAGGATTTTTATCATGAATGGATGTTGTACTTTGTCAAATACCTTTTCTGTATTTATTGAAGTGATCATACGATTTTTACCCTTTCTCTCATTGATGTGTATTGTGTGTATCAATGTGATGTATCACATTAATTCCTGGACTATTTTGAATTAATGCTACACAGTGGAAATGGCTGTTCACAGTATAATAGTTCATGGCAATAAATAGCTTAAGTTGGTGATTAATCCGCATCGTCTGGTGACTCCATTCAGAGAGGAAGGAAAATCAGCCTTTATCTACTGCCAACCACTTTTCCAAATGATATCTGTCATCCGATTCTCAGAACCACACAGGGAAGTATTGGCCTTCCTAATTTGTAGATAAGGAAAATGAAGCTCAGATTGGTTAAGGAAATTGCACAGCTGGTCCGCAGTAGGACAGGATTTGGAAATTGGGCCGGTCTGCTCCATAGGCCACGTTCTTTCTTTATTGAAATTCTTCAGGGATACAGAGAAAATGTGTTCTTCACTGCCCAGAGTTAAAAAGGAGTCTTGGGTTAATTCAAACCCCAGTCTTCTTACTGAAATTTGAACACTTATAGGCAGAGAGGGGTCCAGGCACAGTCTGCAGGACCTATAAGAATGGAAGGCTCTTCCTCCCTTTCCCAACATGGGGACTCTGTGCCAGGAACCCAAAGCTTTTATAAAATAATGGAAGAAAATGTTCAGATACCTCATGTCCCATGATTCTGGTCACTGGCTTCTTCTCCCCATTCCTGCTAATTTGGCCATTCTTCTTCCCACTCAAGTGGGTTCAAAGCCTTGGAAGCATTTTTGCTGATTTTTTTTTTCTTTATCCACATTTCTACTTTGCACCCCATAGCAAAAACAAGATCTAAAAAACCCACAAATCTGCATGGTGTTGCTACTTTGCTTAGAACCCTCTCACCATGGCTTATCCTGACTCTTAGAATAAAGTCTAAGGTCCTGAGTGGGGTTTACAAGACCTCCGTGATTGTCTAGGACTTTTCCTGCCTCAGCTATCCACCTTTCTGCTTTGCTCTTGCCACGCGGCAACCCAGTTATATTTTCCTAGTTCCCTTCCCTCTCCCTCTCCTACCCCACCCCTTTCACCCTGGAAGTCCTAATGGAAAGGTCTTTCCCTCCGAGAAGTGTTATCAGATCCTCGAGACCAGGTTAGGCACCTGCTTTATGCTCCAGTGGCACCCTGGGCTTCATGGTTTGTTTTTTTTTTAAGGATTTATTTATTTATTTGACAGATTACAAGTAGGCAGAGAGGCAGGCAGAGAGGGGGGTGGGAAGCAGGCTCCCTGCTGAGCAGAGAGCCCGATGCGGGGCTTGATCCCAGGACCCTGGGATCATGACCTGAGCCGAAGGCAGAGGCTTTAACCCACTGAGCCACCCAGGCGCCCCTGGGCTTCATGTTTTGTGACATCATGTTAGTCACTGGTCTTCCGCATCTGTCTTCCTGACTAAACTGCAAAGTGATAGGTACGCGGCTCTTGGATTCCCAAAAGCAGCCCTCTACTTATCACCTATAATCACCTGTGCACTCTTCCCATGGAGAATCTTTGGTATTTGCTGTCTCCTATTTCTCATCATCCCACATGTGTTCATAGAAATCATTTAGCTCCTGAGTCTCTTCATTCCAGTTCCTTCTGTGCTGGATGACCCATGTAACTTCTTAAAACAGTGAACTTGAACATCCTTGTTCTGCAGTGTTCATTGACTTCCCGTTGCTACCCCAAATACCACAAAATAATAATCACAGCTCTTCAAATATGGTCCCAACTTCAGTTTCCAGCCTTAATAGCCAGTTTTCTATTATGAGGGCCTGTCCATTAGGAGACTTTGATTTTCTTTCTTCCTTTCCTTCTTCTTTCCTTCCTTTGCTTCTCCTCCTTGTACTTCCTCCCTGTTGTCCTCCCTTCCATCCCCCTCCCTGCCTTCTGTTACCCTCTCACTATCTCCCTTCCTCCTTTACATTCATCCAGCAAAGATTTCAGCAATGGACTCCTACTTCTGTGATGATTAACCCTAGCTGCCCAAGAGATTTAACCTTTTGTGGATGCCTGGACCTCCACCCATCCCTTCAGACTCCTGTTTACTTAGTATGGGGTCAGATCATGCATCATAATTTTTTAAAGCTCCCTAAGTGATTCTGAAGTTTATTTGAAATTGAGAACCACATAATCTACCCTTATTAGACACTGGGTTGGTTTCTTTCCTCATGGAGTCCACAGTACAGTAGACTGTAGAGCACTGGTTTTGTGTGTTTTTTTTTTTAAGATTTTATTTATTTGACTGACAGAGATCCCAAGTAGGCAGAGAGGCAGGCAGAGAGAGAGGAGGAAACAGGCCCCCCGCTGAGCAGAGAGCCCGATGTGGGGCTCGATCCCAGGACCCTGAGATCATGACCCGAGCCGAAGGCAGAGGCCTCAACCCACTGAGCCACCCAGGCGCCCCTAGAGCACTGGTTTTTAATGGGGGAAATTTTGGTCCCCGTCCACGCACACAGGAGACCTTTGGGCAGTCTTAAGATGTTTGTGGTTGTCACAACTCAGGGAGGCAGTGTTCTTGGCCTCCAGTAGGTGGAGGTCAAGGACGCTGCTAAATGTCCTTTAGTGCTTAGGACAGCCCTGTCCCCCACACAAAGCATTATCTTGGCCAAAGTGTCAGTAGCACCAAGGCTGAGAAAACTTCCTTGAAGGAAGACTCACTGATGAAATAATCATACAAGTAAAGTTTTATTTACTAACTGGAATAAGGCAAATAAAGCCAAACATGTGGGGGCAGTGGGTAAGCATCACAGGGAGATCTGAACTAGCTTGGTGAAAGGGTTCTTTCAGTAGAGATCTGAAGGAAAGGTATAAATTAATCAACACATGAAGGGGTGGGGTTGGCAGGGGAAATTTCAGGTGGCCTCCCCAGCATATCTGAGGCTTTGGAGAATTCCTATAACTTAGAGAACATCCAATGGGCTGCTTGGGCCAAGAGAGGAGAGTGGATAAGAATTTTAATCTAGATCATCAGAGCAATGGGAGACCTGGAAAGGCAAGGGAGGGTGTCATTATCACCAGATCTGCGTTTGGAAAAAGTCATTTTAGGTGGCAAGTGAACAGTGGTTGGAATGGAGCAAAAGTGGTTGTCCCAGGAGTCTGGGCAAAGCATGACACTGCAGCGGTGGTGGGAAAGATAGATGCAAGAGATATTTTGAGGTATGGTTGTTCATCTCTATTTATTCTTATACTTTCCAGCCTCTAGGTCTTTGATGACACCATTTTCTTTAACTGGAAGTACTCTCCCTATCTATTTCAATCCCTAACCATTCTTTCCCTATGTCCCAAGCCAAATGAAAACCAGAGGAAACTTCCTGCTTACGTGAGCCACTATTACTGCCTTTGAAACCCTGAGGTTCCTGTACCTTTGGACCAAGCTTTTATTTGTGATGTACACTTCATATACATTGGGTTTATCTTTCTTACAAAAAGGCAAGGTCTTTGACAGCTGAAATCTGTTTTACTTGTCTTTATTTCCCACACATTTTTCTAGATATTTAGTCAAGGACTATTTGGTGACAAGAAACAGAATCCTCTCAGACTAACTTAAAACAAGAGTTTCTTGGAAGGGATGCTGGGATAAAGCAGATGTTCCCTCTTATTGCCTGCCTAGCACCCACATTCTGAGAACAACACACCAGCATTCCTTTGGGTAGTGTCCCTGTGGCTTTCTGTCCCTTTGGGTGGAGCTGATTCCTCTTCACAGTGACTTCTAAGGGAGGACTGACTAGTCAGCGTGTGACCTAAACCATCCCCTGAGCATCAGCGCCCCAAATTTTCTAAACCTACTTGGGACTGTGGGTCACTGTTTCCATTGTGGTTGTGAGGTCCAAACTTCTGAGAGCGTTTGGTGCAGCCATCTGGGAAGGAAACTGACCCAGAGAAAAGCAGACACAGGAGATGAAGAAGGGGAGTCCTGCTGACATGAGGGATCTATAGTCATCTGTCCCCGGACTCGACAGCTCTGTCAGTCAGTACGCCCCCTTGGTGCTGTGAGTGAGCTTGAGCTGTGTCTCTGGCACTGGCCTCTAAAGGGCCCTGACTAAGACAGTGGGACATCATGTAGAATCCAAGGACAGAGATCCCAGCCATGTCTCCTGGGGACCTGGAACTGGGAATCTAAGAAATCCGGTGCATATCTCTACCTTAGGGCTCTGGCTAGATGAGGGGCCACGGGTGTGTCTCCTCTTGGTGTCTTTCTGAGGGTGCATCACCCCTGCCTTCTTTCTCTCTCTGCATATCAGCTATGCCTTTCCAGGCCAGGCAGGCCTCAGAATTGTTTGGCTCATCAGCCCCGGGCCCATCAGCAACTGCGTAGAGTGCCTGAGCCACATTCTCAGTTGCTAAGGTCAGTCTAGACTTAGATTTCACATCTGTCTTGGGCCCAACCTGTGGTTAGGGTCACAACCACATGCTCGTGCTCATTATCCACTCAGCAGGCTCTGTGGAGGCCCACAGGAAGAGTGGGGGTGCGGGGTACAGCCCGTAAGGTGATGAACATGCCGGCCCATGAATGTGTCTGTGAGAAGTACAGATGGAGGTCATACAGAGGTGCACCAGCTACAGCACCAGAGCCCATTGCTTGGGATATGAAGTGACCCTTCCAATGAAGGGTCTGTGTTGTGGTGTTTCCATGATGAGTCCGGGATAAACTCCAGTTACAGCTTCCTTTGGCCTTACCGAAGACCCAGCATTCCTTCCCGGTCTGTGTATGGGCACGTGTACCACAAACAGGAACAGCCAAGCAGGATTCCCAAACTCGGTGCCGTGACCAGCCCTACACCTGCATTGCTTGTCTCCGGTGGAGACGTGCAGCCCCCGTTCAGCAGGGGTGCTGAGACCTTGTCCTGTGTCCGCTTATGAACCTTTCCCAGTTGAATAGTCTCATCTGTTTCCTTGAAAAGGGAAAAAGATACTATGGGACTGTGACAGAGCCCCTTATAATAGCAGATTTTCCAAGAATTCCCCCATCATAGTCGTCGAGAGCCCAAAGACTCCAGAGTGGGTGTAGAGTCAGGTCTCCGTAAATGTAAGCATCTTCTTTCTGTAGCTTGTAGTCTTGATACTTCCTAGTCCCACCCTGATCTGGCAGATCGCTGTGCACGTTGTTGGGATGGGAGCAGGGAAGAGCGGACGCTAGTGTTGTGCCCTCTCCCTGCGTGGAGCTGGAGAATTTTTCCGCCCTCCCTCCCACCTTCCTCCACAGTCTCTCTGGAGGTCCAGCACGTAGGGGCCGAATTTTTTCTCTCCCAACCTGCTTCAGAGACTGCCAAAGCATCTGGACGGAGGGCTGCCGAACCGGCGATGAATTGCCGGTCTCTAAAGTCGATACCTGTTCAGACGCTACCCTGAAAGTGAATGATTACTGGCGGGGATGGCTTGCCGAAATGGGCTGATGAATTGGGTCCCATACAGTCACAATAAAGATTGTGATGTTGTTAGGAGACCAGATTAGATTTTTCTGGACCGCAATAGGCTGCAATCATCTTGTTATGTCGGCTTGTTTATTGTTTTGGGTCCTGACTTATTTTCTCAGTGCGGGGTGCATACAAAGTAACTGCGGTGAGCGCTGAAATTATTTGGGTAGCGGGCTTTCATCCCACGAGTGTCCCCCATTCATTAGTAGAATGGGTCATCCTAAGGGGATAGTTTACCTGTATTGTTCAGGAATGCCTTATCCTGGTAGAAATTTCACACCCGGTAAATTGCTAATGAAAATGTCATTCTCCTGCAGAGTTTACCTGACATACTATTTATCTTGCCACTGCCATTAGAGATAGAATTACTGTCAGATCTACTACAAAAAACAGAATTGATTTTTAATTAGGGTTTCTAGAACTAAAGGTTAAGGATGGTTTAAAGAAGTGAAGCTGTGGTTTTCTCTGCCAGTATCCCAGAGATTGCTTCTTTAGCGTGGTTAGAGGCCAGAACGTCAGTCTACACGGACACTGCTTCATGGTTAACCCTTCACACTTCCCGTTTGGAACAGGAATGTGCACAAATTCCTGTCTGCCCCCCCCATCCCTTTTGCCAGCCAGGGGTGTCAGAGTGTCAAAGTAGAACAGATTGCTTTGGTTTGTGTAACAAGGGTTGCTAAAATTGCAATCTTCCCTTCGCAGGGGATTCGGGGAATACTTTGATAACCTCATGCAGGCATTTCATATACAGGCAATTATAGGAAGATAGATTAGAGTGTCCACAAGAATCATAACTTCCCTTCGCCTGATTTATAAGCCTTATCCTTATTTTTTATAATACCATTTATAACATCAACACCATCTAGACAGCTGTCTACAGGAGCTGGTTTCTCCAAACCATATGCTGGTGCCCGGCTGTCACGGGAGACAAGATCCTGGAGGCAAGGTCCCTGGGAGAGCTGATCTAAAGGAGCAGTTATGAGCTCAGGTTCTGGGGTCAGGCATGCTGTGTGATGGTGGGCAAGTGTCTTAATCTCTCTGAGCTTTAGTTTCCTCTACTGTAAAATCAGGGTAACAGTAGTTACTACACTGTAGGATTGTGGTCTGCGGTTAACGAGCTGAATCTTATAAATTGATTAATATTGGGGCACTGGGTGGCTTAGGCGGTTAAGCATCTCTTGATTTCGGCTTGGATCATGATCTCAGGGTCCTAGGATTGGCCCCATGTTGGGCTCCATGCTCAGCAGGGAGTCTGCTTCTCTCCCTTTCACTCTGCTCCTTCCCCATTTACACATACACGTGCTGTCTCTGTAAAATAAATAATTCTTTCAAAAATAAATCAATAAATAGATTAGTATTGTGCCTGATACATAGTTAGCATTCAATAAGTATTAGCTATCATTAGAGATGGAAATAAGACCTAAAACTTTATGGGGGCTATGTGGGAAATCATTCATTCTGTCAAATATCTGTTCATTTGTCTGATGGCAATAGATACCCATCCCTCACGCTACCTTCAGATATAGTCCCAATTATTTTTGCAGCGGTAGGAAAAACTATTTCCACTGCCTTTTCTTCTCTCTTTCTCTCTGTGTTCTCCAGCTCTTTACCTGTGGCCAGGCTGAGTTCCCACTTGGCTATTACCAGCCTGTCCTTTCTCACCCTGGCGCTCATCATATGAAACCTGGGTCCCTGGTGACCTCTCCCCGTGCTTCCTCGGTCTATGAAGACGAGCATGAGAAACTGAATAAGACAAAGAACTCCACTGCCCTTAGCATTATGAGTTGGAAAGCACTGATGCCCTAGGGCAGCAGAAATGCTGTAAGAACCTCCACACTGCCCTTTGGCTCCCTTCCCGTAGGAAGCCCACAACTTGCCCCACCTGAGAAGTTCTTTATACTTTAAACAAAAGAGATTATTGGAAAGGAAGGACATGAGTGTCTCAAAGTGGTATTTTGGTCTGAACGGTTGTCTTAAAATAGCATCCTTACGCTTCCCATTGGGGCAGGAAGGACCTGAGGAGAGAGAACATTAAGTCTGGAAAAGCCAAAATGATTGCCGGGCATTATTGTCCCCTGATGGGTAAGAGGGCTCGCTTCGAGACGTGGGTGTGCACTCTGGATGATGGGCTGCTGGGAGAGGAGGGGACCCCGTGATTAAGTGACGGCCGGACCTGCCCCCTCAGAGGACAGTGCCAATCAGACCCAGCAGGCAGGAGCTTGTTTAGATGGTAGGAAGAGAAGAAGGGGGATGGGTTTGTGTCGTTCCTCTCCCACCTGACCTGAGAGCCTAAAGACAATAACAGGGAGGCCAGCAGTGACCAGATGATGGCTTCTCTCTGGCACACCAGCCTCTGCCTCTGCGTGCCCTCTCCCTGTTTTCAGGTGCATACATGGAGTCCTCCCATGTCCCAACTAAAGAGCCTGTGACTCACATGTCTTAATGGCCAATCTAGAGGTGACACAGATTCCCGAGGGGATACAGAAGAGGGGTGTGACATGGCAACATCCCATTGTTGGCAACTTCAAAATCCATGGCGGACACGTCTGTTCACCAGGTCCCATCTCTGAGGAATTCTTTCTCTCTTGTTATACATCATGGAGTGGCAAACTTTTTCTTAAATGGCCATATATAGTAAATATTTTAGGTTTTGCAAGCCAAGAGACAAAATCAAAGGTATTACATAGGCACTTATGTAACCACTTAAAATGTAACCATTAAAAACTATAAAAACCATTCATAGCTCAAGGGCCATAAAAAAATAGAGCTGGATTTGGCCTGTGGAGTATAGTTTGCTGACCTCTGTCCCACATAATTCTCAGACTTCTGGCTCACCATTTTGCACTGACCTATCTGAGGTACTTCAGATTCTCAGCTCTGCCCCAGCTTGTATCCTTACGCCAAACCCACTACCCCAAGACAGTCACCATGCAGTTAAAGGACTCCGATGAGTTAACAAGAGCAAACTTGTTTGAAAACGATCAGGGTTGTGGATTCTCCCTCCATCATATCAAAAAAGATTGGGGATATTGGTGGAAAGGGACCAACATCTCAGGGTTTCTGCCCATGAGTCAGTGGAATTAGGTCATGTTTCAAAGTGAAGGTAATACCTCTTGGTCTGCTGTAAGGGGAGCTGGTCCAGTGATTTGTGGAGGAGAATGAGACCCGCTATTGCTATATCCATGCTTATGTCCAGCTCAGATACAAAGTACATATATCCATGGGGTAAGATAAGGCTCCTTAATACTGGACTTGTTTTTCTTCAGAAGCCTTCCAAGACGAGTCACCCAGCTACCAAACTGCAGAGCAGTCTGGACTTCTGCAGACATACAAGTCAGCAACAGCTCAATCATGGATTCATTAATTTGTTCAATGAACATTTATTAGCCACCTACTATCTTCAGGGATTTAAAAAATAAAAAGGAGCAGCCAGTGAATTCTTGTGGAGCTCAAGTCCAGGTGGGGAAAGAGTTGCTGAAATGGACAAATTAGCACCCATTTAGATCAGAATAATCTCATGGATGCAAAAAGATCTGCCCACACTCACATGTGAGAGGTGGGAGTATATGGGAGGACACCTCCCCAGACTGGGAAGGAAAGGAAAGGCTTCCAAAAAAGGGATGGCTAGTCCAGGTAGTCCAGAAGGCAGAGATGAGGGAAGGTATCCAGGACAAGGGCAAGCCTATAAAAGCAAAAAGGAATGCAGTATACATAAGAAGTCAAAATGTTTGAGGGAGAAGGAGTGTTTGGAGTATGTATATGTGCGTTGGGATGGGGACAGTACTGGAACAGAGTGGCAAAAGATTAGGCTGGAGAAAAAACAAAAAAGGAAGAGAGAATACCTAAAGGGCCCTCTCTACCTTACTTAGCATTTGTCCCTGATGCTTAAAGCAATGAGAAACCACTGGGAGACTTGAACAGATGAGTGCCATATTTGTGTTATTAAAAATAAAAAATGCACAAGTGTGGCTGCCCCATGGTGACCCAAGACTCATCAGAATGAAGGCCAAATTTCTGAGTGTGCATTTCAAGGTCTTTTGCACCTTGACCTTTCTCTGCCTTTCCAGTCTCCCTTCTTTGTATTCTTTGCCTCCCCTCTGCCAAGCATCTCCAGTGCCAGGCATTCTAGACCATTCACTCCTTCCCTCAACATGTCATTTACTTTGTAGTAGTTATTTATTGCTGTGTGATAAATACTTCTGAACTTAACAGCTTCAAAAACAAACATTTATTATCTTAGTTGATTTCCAAGGGTCAGGAATCCAGGAGTGCCTTAGCTGGGTGGATCGGCTCAAGGTCTTTCATGAAATCGTAGTTAAGATTTCAGGAAGGGGTTGGAGGGGGTGCTTGCACCTGGGTGGCTCAGCTGGTTAAACATCTACCTTTGGCTCCGGTCATGATCCCAGAGTCCTAAGATTGAGTCCCAAGTTGGGCTCCCAGCTCAGTGGGGAGCCTGCTTTTCCCTCTCCCTCTGCCACTCCCCCTGCTTGTGCACACGCTCTTTCCTGCTCTCTCTCTCTGTCAAATAAATAAATAAATAAAATCTTTAAAAGAGAAAAAGAGGGGCACCTGGGTGGCTCAGTTGGTTAAAGCCTCTGCCTTCCCAGGGTCCTGGGATCGAGCCCCGCATCGGGCTCTCTGCTCTGCAAGCAGCCTGCTTCCTCCTTTCACCTCTCTCTCTGCCTGCCTCTCTACCTACTTGGGATCTCTGTCTGTCAAATAAATAAATAAAATCTTAAAAAAAAAAAAAAAGAGAGAGAGAGAAAAAGAAAGAAAGATGTCAGCTGGGGCTTCAGTCATCTGAAGCTGGAGGAGCCGATTCCAAGATGGCGCACTCCATAGCAGTTGACTAAGATGCCTCAGCAGCTTCCTCACAGGAAGTCCCAGTCCTCACTGTGTACACCTCTCCATAGGGTGCTTTTGTGTTCTTGTGATTTCCCGGAAGCAAGCAATTCAAGAGAGAAAACAAAGAGGAGCCAAAATGCCTTCTTAGACCAATCTTGTACATCCCAATTACATCTACCATATTCCATTTACTAGAAGCGAGTCCCTGAGTTCTCCTCACACTCAAGAAAATGGGAATTAAGCTCCAGCTCCTTAAAGGAAGAAAATCAAAGATTCAAGTGCACACATAATTTAAAGCCAATGCCAAGTTGATCTCAACTTGGGGATAATTCTGCCCCTTTCCCCCCAGGGGACATTTGTCAATGCCTGGAGACATTTTTGGTGGTTACAAGTGGAAAGGAATGTGTTCCATCTGATGGTGAGAAGCCATGGACGGTGGTAAACATCCTGGAATGCTCAGGGCAGTGTCCCTACAACAAAGAATTATTCAGCCCGGAGTCTCAGTAGTGCTGAGGCTGAGGAATCCTGGCCTAAGCTATTTATTTGTTAGCTGTGTGACTTTGGGCAAATTAAGTATTCTGTGTAAGCTTCGGTTTCTTCAGCTCTAAGATAGCAACACAATATATAATCCATTTTTAAAAAACGAGATTAAGCATGTAAAATACTTATACAGTGAGGCCAGGTATGCCTTCCCTGTGCCAGGCACTGGGTCAAGATACAAGGAACTTGTAGGTGAACTAGCCAGGCATGGGGCTGACTTTGTAGCCTTACATATTTGGAGCTTTAATCATAACATCATTCTCAGTTTTAGTATAGTTTATCATGTGCAGGTCACTGTTCTATTTATCTTTGAAAATTTTGGAGAGAGGAGCAGCTCTCTTTTCTTGTCCAGCCCACCTCAATGCCTAGCAACATGTTTTGCACTGACAAGATACTCCATCCATGCTCGTGGAATTGAATTCCACCCGCTCACTTTTTGAAACGACTACTTTTTATATGATTTTAAGGTGCCGGGATTGTAAAATGTAAAGTCTTTTTAATAACAGTCTTCCATTTTGTTATAAGGGCTTGGGGGAAAATCACTCTATTAACTGTATTCTTCAATTGTGAGATCCATCCCAATTTGAGAAATGTTAAAATTTGAGAAACAAAACAAATGTGCATTGCAAAATTGAGGAAATGTGGTAACAACATTTGTTTGTATCCTAGTGTCCTAATTTTGAGTGAGAGAAGCCCGTGTGTCCGGTCTGCTGTTATTTTTCCTGTGGACATGGTTTTCATGCCGGCATATTAGTTTTCTCTTGCTGCTGTAACAGATTACCTCCAGTCATGTGACTTAACCCATATTTATTATTGTACAGTTCTGGAGGTCAGAAGTCTGAGGGAAATCTCACCAGGCTAAAAAATCAAGGTGTCCATAGGGCTGCTTTCCTTCTGAAGGCTTTGGAAAGGAGTCTGTTTCCTGGCCTTCTCCAGCTTCTAGAGGCTCCTCTCATTCCATGACCATGGCTCATGGTCCCCATTCTCCGTTCAAAGCCAGCAATGGAATATTACGTTCCTCCGTCTATCTTCTATAATTACATCCCTCTGTCTCCCTCTTTGACTTTTAAGGACCCATGTGATTACACTGGGCCCATCTGGAGTATCTGAGCTAATCCTCTGCCTTAATGTCCACTGACTAGCAACTTAATTCCATCTGTAACCCTGGTTCCCCTTTATCATGTCACCTAATATATTCACAAGTCCCAGGGATTAAAACATGGACATCTTTGGGGGGATGGTTATTCTGCCTACCATGGTCTGTGACACCAAAGGAACCACAAAAATCCCTCTAGACACGTAGAGGTAATCCAGATCACATCTCATAACACAGGCAAGGTTGAATATGACGCACACTATCAAGTTGGCTAGATGAATTCCAGCCACTGCTTCCCAGTGGCAGGATCCAGAGAAATATTGCAGTTCTGTGCTCCTTGCCACTGGGTGAGTGAGATTCAATCCCTTTCTACATAAGCAAATGGAACCTATAAACCTCAATTTGGCTACTCCACTGTTCCAACATAACATTGCTCAGTGTCGTGAAACGTGACTCTTCAAAAATCTATTATGTGACAAGCCGGGTGGTTTATGACACAAATATTGTATTTTGCACACTTCATTTGCAGTTAAATTATTGAACATCTGACAACACAGGCGATGTTCTGTTTCTTAGTGCAAATCCATTAGAAGGCATTTTGTTGTTGTTGTTGCTGCTGTTAAATTAGGGCTCTAACATTTCTAGACGTGAAGAGTGAATTTATTTTACAATGATTAAAAATCATTTTGTAATTAGATTTGAATGAATAGGGAGTTATTGGAAAAGCTAAGCCCAGTGTTCAGCTTCTGAAGGAAGAGTTCCAGGGCTCACATGTCTGTGGTATTTACCATTGTGTCACTTGGCCATTTTGGAAAAGAGGAAATCAAGGCCAAGGGGAAAACAACCAATGAGAGTTGAGACTAGGGAGGTAAATCTCCAGGAGGATTTTAATTTGGAGTCACTTCTTGAAATAGGTCAGACTTTGGATTTTTAAAACCTGAACTGCCCTGTTCTCCCAGTGATGAGACCATTTGTTCTGCCTACCATTGCGGTCATAACATCAAAATCTATTAGTGCTGGGCGATTAAAGCAAAGGAGATAAATGATGGTGTTGCATTATGGTACATTGGGGAGTGGTGGAGACTGTGGAAAATTGGAAAGCACGTGCCCTCTGTAAATGCATAGCTGCTACTCGGCTCCCACTGATTGTTTTAGGAGAGTATGGGAGTCTTCCCGAATTGTATAACTTCTCACAAGAAACAGCATCTTTTTTCCCCCAAGTTTTTATATAAATTCCAGCTAGTTAACATGCAGCGCAATATTAGTTTCAAGTGCACAATATAGTGATTCAGCCCTTCCATACATCGCCCAGTGTTCATCATAGCAAGTATACTCCTTAATCGCCATCACCTATTTAACCCATCCCCCTGCCCACTTATTCTCTGGTAACCATCGATTTGTTCTCTATAGTTAAGAGTCTGTTTCTTGGGCGCCTGGGTGGCTCAGTGGGTTAAGCCGCTGCCTTCGGCTCAGGTCATGATCTCAGGATCCTGGGATTGAGTCCCGCATCAGGCTCTCTGCTCAGCAGGGAGCCTGCTTCCCTCTCTCTCTCTCTCTCTCTCTGCCTGCCTGTCTACTTGTGATCTCTCTCTGTCAAATAAATAAATAAAATCTTAAAAAAAAAGAAAGAAAGAGTCTGTTTCTTGGGACGCCTGGGTGGCTCAGTCTGTTAAACGTCTGCCTTCGGCTCCGGTCATGATCCCAGGATCCTGGGATTGAGCCCTGCATCAGGCTCCCTGCTCAGCAGGGAGTCTGCTTCTCCCTCTGCTACTCCTCCTGCTTGTGCTCTCTCTCTCTCTCTCTCTCTCTCTCTCTCTGTCAAATAAATAAATAAATAAATAAATAAGAGTCTGTTTCTTGGTGTGTCTCTTTTTTGCCCCGTATGTTCATTTGCTTTGTTTCTTAAATTCCACATGTGGATGAAATCGTATGATATTTGTCTTTCTCTGACTGACTCTGACTGAGTATAATACTCTCTAGCTCCATCCACGTGACTGTGAATGCTGTACACTATGTTCTCGTTACCCATTCATCAGTCAGGGGACAGTTGGGCTCTTCCCATAATTTGGCTATTGTTGATAACGGTACTGTAAACCTCCCAGGGCATGTATACCTTCAAATCATTATTTTTGTAAGCTTTGGGTAAATACTTAATGGTGTGATTGTTACATCATAACAATCATGTAACATTGTTACATGTCTTTTTAACTTTCTGAGGAACCTCCATATTGTTCTCCAGGGTGGCTGCACCAGCTTGCATTCCCACCAGTAGTGCACGAGGGCTCCCCTTTCTCCGCATCCTCGCCAACACCTGTTGTGTCTTGTGCTGGTGATTGCGTGTCCCTGATGATGAGTGATACTGAATGCCTTTTCATGTGTCTGTTGGCCACATGTGTCTGTTGGCCATCTGTACATCTTCTTTGGAAAAATGTCTATTCGTGTCTTCTGCCCATTTTTAACTAAATTATTTGCTTTTGGGGTGTTGAATTTTATAAATTCTTTATATATTTTGCATACTAACCTTTTGTCAGGTGTGTCATTTACAAGTATCTTCTCCCATTCTGAAAGTTGCCTTTTAATTTTGTTGATTATTTTCTTTGCTGTGCAGAAACTTTTTATTTTGGGGCACCTGGGTGGCTCAGTCAGTTAAG
This sequence comes from Enhydra lutris kenyoni, assembly GCF_002288905.1. Taxonomy (NCBI): domain Eukaryota; kingdom Metazoa; phylum Chordata; class Mammalia; order Carnivora; family Mustelidae; genus Enhydra; species Enhydra lutris. The sequence continues at coordinate 2,440,131 of NW_019154129.1, read as the reverse complement.
CCTCTGTTTTTGGCTCAGGTTGTGATCCATCCCAGGAGTCTCACTTTGGGCTCCCTGCTCAGCGGGGAGTCTGCTTCTCCCACTCCTTCTGCCTGTCTCCCCAGCTTGTACATGTGCTCTCTCTTTCTCTGAAATAATTAAATAAAATCTTTTTTTTAAGTTTTTTATTTTGATGAAGTCCCAACAGTTAATTTTTGCTTTTGAAGAAACCAGAACTCTTGATTTTTATGTAAAGTCTTTAGATTTCAAAATATAGAATTTTAATACAAAATAGGTTTTTAACTGTTCAAGTCAAACAATACACATGTATAGATCAAATATAGCTCAGAGGACATTTGATTTAAATTTCTAGGTTCCAACATACCAGATAAACTATATGCATAGCGTGGCCAATGCTGCAAACTTCGAAGTAAGTGCTGTAATGCAATGAGGTATAGTTCACAGAAGAGACTCTTAAACAGCCTTCGAACAGAATTGTTTGTTTGAACCTTAGTTTGTCTTCTATTAACTGTTAATGACCGTGGGCTAGTTACTTAACATCTGTCTCCATTTTTTTTTCTTCAAATAAAATATAAGTAATATCTATCTCATAAGGTTATTGTGAAGGGACGCCTGTGTCATGCATCTGACTCTTGATTTCAGCTCAGGTTATGGTCTCAGAGTATGAGATCGAGCCCTACATCAGTGTGGAACCTGAGTGAGATTCTCTCTGTCTCCCTTTCCCTCTCTCCCTCCCACTTACATGTGCTCTCTATGAAGGATGGGAGGGAGGGAGGGAGGAAGGAAGGAAGAGGGCTATTATGAAGATTTAGAATTAATTCCTATTTAATTCCAGTAGGGACTGAATGTAGGTAGAGCTTGTATTGTTTCACTGTTGTTGTTACTAATAAGAAAACTAGAACAACTCATGTTTGGAGTTTCGGCGACCTTCCTCAAGGTCGCATAGTCAGTGTGACTCTACGTTGCCTCTTAAGTGTTGCTTCTGGTGAAGGTGTCAGTGACTGTCTCATAACTGGTTTAAAAGTGGGAAAAATAGGGGTGCCTAGCTGGCTCAGTCAGAAGACCATGAGACTCTTGATCGTTGGGGTGTGAGTTTGAGCCCCAAGTTGGATATAGAGATTACTTAAATAAATAAAATGTTTTAAAAAATGAACTTATGAGATGCTGGCAAGGATCCGGAGAAAGGAGCACCCTCCTACACTGTTGGTGGGAACGCAAGCTGGTGCAACCACTCTGGAAAACAGCATGGAGGTTCCTCAAAAAGTTGAAAATAGAGCTACCCTACAACCCAGCAATTGCACTACTGGGTATTTACCCTAAAGATACAGACATAGTGATCCAAAGGGGCACGTGCACCTGAATGTTTATAGCAGCAATGTCCACAGTAGCCAAACTATGGAAAGAACCTAGATGTCCATCAACAGATGAATGGATAAAGAAGATGTGGTATATATATACAATGGAATACTATGCAGCCATCAAAAGAAATGAAATCCCGCCATTTCCGACAATGTAGATGGAACTAGAGGGTATTATGCTTAGCGAAATAAGTCAATCGGAGAAAGACAACTATCATATGATCTCCCTGATATGAGGAAGTGGAGATGCAACATGGGGGGGTTGGGGGGTAGGAGAAGAATAAATGAAACAAGATGGGATTGGGAGGGAGACAAACCATAAGAGACTCTTAATCTCACAAGACAAACTGAGGGTAGCCGGGGGGAGGGGGATAGGGAGAGGGTGGTGGGGTTATGGACATTGGGGAGGGTATGTGCTATGGTGAGTGCTGTGAAGTGTGTAAACCTGGCAATTCACAGACCTGTACCCCTGGGGCTAATAATACATTATATGTTTATAAAAAAATTTTAAAATTATTTAAAAAATGAACTTATGGAAGAAAGTAGGAAAAATAGAAGCCCATGAGTTGGGTGCTTAGATGCCTGAAGCCTGTTTCATTAACACCTGATAAATAAACCACGTGAATACAAATAAAGGCCTTGTTCCCTCATTACTTGAGTTTGAGATAAGATTAGAAATGAAATTGTGTCACTTGTAACCCTTCAGTGGCTCCCTATGATCCTGGGGTAATTAGTGATTATTTAGTATGGCTTTGGAGACCCTCCATGCGCTGGTCTGTCCCTACCTGAAACCCCTATCTTACACTCTTTGTTCTAGGCCTGCTGCACTCTATGTCCAGGATGCAGCATATCTCCTTTTGCCTCTGGGAATTATACTTTTATATTCCCTCTGCCTGAAACACTATTAGGAGCTTAGAACTGAGTTAATCACATTCCCTAGCTCATGTCATATCATCATACTTGGTCAATGGATGGCCCTTGTCTTATCTTATTATTCATTTATTTCTTTCCTTATAGACCTACTTCCCAATATCATGTCCTTCTCTCACGTGTTTGATATATGTTTGCAAAGATTGTAAAATATACAGAGTTGTTTTGATGGGGAGTTTTTAATTAACATAAATAGCATTGTGTTATAAATCTCATCCTGAGACTTTCTTCACTCAACCCTGTTTTAAGATCTATCTATATTTCTCTCTGTATGTTTAGCTTGTGGCTTTCTCATGCTGTACGATGTTCTGCAATGTACATATCACATTTCATTCAGTCCCCTAGTGATGGACACCTGGGTTGCCATCTTGATATTGCAAACAAAATGTGTGATACAGGCTCATCCTTTTATGAATCTGTGGGGGCATACCTCTGGGATATATACATAGGTGATAATAGGCTAGCTTTTGCAAATGGCTTTGCCAGTTTACACTTCCACCATGAAGAAAGGAGAGTTCCTGGCTCTTTTCTTCCTGGCATTTGCCACCTGTCTAACGTTTTGCTGTTCTAATGGGTAGGTAACATCTCTTTGTTTTAATTTGCCTGCCTCTAGTTGCTGAAGAGTGTGGGGGTCCCTTCCTATGTCCTAGAGCAGCCAGGTTTCTCCATAGCTGAATCATCTGTTCATGGGTTTTTTGTTTTTTTTTTAACCTTTCCTTTGGGTTTTTTGTCTTTTCTTCATAACTTATAGGAGCTCTTTATATATTCTAATTATTTAACCTGTTCTTGGTTCTGGATGTTGTAAATGCCTCTCAGGGTCTATGTCATGTCCACCTCCCTCTTCCTGGGCTAGCTGTGTCCAACTCATTCTTCAGATCACCCTAGACATCCCTTCCTCCATGAGGCATTGCATGAGCTTCCTGAATATCCCGGAGCTTCCTCTGTTATCTGTCTTGTGTACCCTCCTGCAGCCCGCTCTGCTTCCCCTGTCATACTGCTCATCAATCTCTCATGATCACCTGTTGGAGTCCCAGCTTCCCCAAGGTGAGTTTGAGCTCCCTGAGGCTATGGATCACTTCTTGTTCGTTGTGACATCTTCAGCTCCCATTTCAGGGCTTAAATTGAAGGGCCAGGACAAACATTTGTTGACTCAATGAGAAGTAAACTCATCTATTAAATAGTTCCTACACATCTGATTCGATATATGAGCAATCTAGGTATTAGACCATCCCAGAGACCCTGCAGTGGAGGATTTGTTATCCCCATTTTACAGATGAGGACACAGAGGTGATGTGCAGTATATGTTATAGGGGAGATGGGTAACTATAAGCATTTGCTGTCCTCAGCACTTGCTGTATATATACAACCCTATAGCTCAAGCTGCCAAATTAGGGTTTTAGAAAATCTTGTCAGAAACATGATCATTTATCTGCCCTCAGATATTTCTTTTTTTTTTTTTTTTTTGTAGTTGCACCTGGCTACAGGACTCTGATGTGGTCTGCCCTCTCTCCAGCATCATTTCTTCCACTCTCACCACCACCTCTCTCTCTCTCTAAGTCCCAGGAACACCTGATCCCCTTATAGTTCCTCAGATGCTGTTCCTTCTCTTCAGAGCAGCACTTCTCAGCCCTCCCTGCAAATATAAATCAACTGGGGATCTTGTTAAAAAGTTCGGATTCGTGTTTGCTACATCCCAGGCGGAGCTCGAGACTTTGCATTTCCAGCAAGCTCCCAGGTGATGTTGATGCTGTTGGTCTGAAGACCACACTTTGAGCAGCTAGAATTTAGAATACTCCTTATTCAACCTAATCCTTCCTCCCAACTGTTCATGCTTCGGAGCTCAGCTTAAATTTCACTGCCTTGGGGAATCCATCCCTAATCAGACTAGACTAAGAAATATATCCTCACTGCACTCTGCCATTGTTTATTGCAGCTCCGACCCCCATCATATTAATGAGCCACAAGCAGAGCCATGTGTCAAAGTCCCCCAGAGTCCCTAGCTCAAAGACAAACTCTAGGAAAGAGGGAGCATCCGTCGGGCTCCCCATCATAGTCCTTGTATCTGAGTATGACTTGCCTGTAATAGGATCTCAGTAAGTCTGTGTGGATTGAAAGGGCTGAATGGAGATGAATGTTCTAACATTTGATTCGGAGATCCCATGACGATTGGTTTTTAACCTCTTTCAGGCTACAGATCCCTTCAAGAATGTGAGGAAATCTATCCCCAGAAAAAAAATCTCTCCCAGAAAATTGGAGCATATTCAGAACATCTTGCCTCAGCATTGCATTCCATTTCATCAGGTGAAGAATTGCTTCCCTGTGTAAATGTAATCATCACACATCTCTTCTGATGAGCACCAGGTGGCCCCTAGTTCTTCCCTCCATTTTACCTCATTCAGTCTAACATTGGAGGAGCACTGTGGGGACAACTACCATCAACACAGCCTCTTCACCTCCAAACTCCCTGCACAGGCAGTGGTGAAAAGTTGGGGGGAGAAGTGGCCTGAGCAAGGCAGAGGTGTGTGTGCTCCTGGAGAAAGGACCCAAGTCTTACCAGATCAACAAGTAAATTATCCCTGACTTAAGTGAGACTTGACATGAGCTAGAAATCATCTAACCTGGAAATGGCCTTGTTTTTCATCTGGGCTCTGGCCACTGAACCTGATTTTAAAACATCTCAGAGATCTACCTCTCTGATCATTTCCATGCCTCTTTGTCTCCTGGAGACAGAAATGCTTCGCTTGGTGGACCAGCGTGGACTCCAGGGACAGAGGCACCTGCTTTCACATCCAGCTCACCAAAGTCTGAGACCGGTGAGTCAAGAGTTAACTTCCCTGCAGCTCAGCTTCCACATCTGTGAAATGGGTCCCATCAAAATATCCTCTGAAGTCTTGGGGCCTCTTTTCAGTGCTGAAACAGTATCTGCCATTATATTGCTCTTGCTTTTAAACAGAAGCTTCCTCACTGTGTCCCACTGTCCCCCCCCCCTTAATGGAACCAGCTTAGAGGGGCTTGCTTTGTCCTTTTAGTCTAATTATCTAATCTTTTTGCTCCATTCTCTCCTCCCAGGCTTCTGGGGATGTAGTACATTATAATCTGTTATTGGCACTGCTATTTATTTGCAGGTAGGGACATTTTATTCTTTTCCAACTTGTACAAACCTGGGCTTGGCTTCCATCCACAGCCAGACCTAGAAATTATAATGCATTACCAGGTAGGTATTCATTTCCTGGTATTATTCTAAAAGACTTCTGGGGCTCAAGAGAGTTTGAGCAGTGAATTTGAGGAAGACACCCTGTAGGTTGCAGTAAAAGCCTGCGTAGGTACTATTTAAGGTGGGGGTTTTTTTTATAAGTCTTTAATAATCTTTCTGAGGTTCAGTTATTTACGATGCTAGCTTCAGGTAGAGAGTAATTTGATTATCACTGTTGGTGAGAGACGGGTGGAGAAGGTGGCAGTTTGCAAATCACACAAGTCGGTCTTGGCTTTGGTGAATGCCACCAAGATGCAGAAATGTAGGTTTGCCCTCTATACCATGGTATAGTTTAATGGTTTTTTAACATAAAATTACACAGGTAATACATTGCTATCTGTAGGGATGATACTGGGAATACACAGCTGGGATAGACAAGTGATCTAAGCCCGAGACTGAAGCAGATCTGAAGACCCCCTAGACAACCAGAGCACTAACCCTGTACCTGCTGGATGAGAGGGGAGAGCTGGCAGGAGGGGAGACCCTAGGAAAGGGCACGGGATGGTCAGAATAGTAGGGGACATCCTTTCCCAACTGGTATAGAAATACTTCCGTATTTTAACAACTGCTGTAACCCAAAGGTTGCCTAAGTGCTGAATATCAGCTGTATTGGTTGTAACATTTCCGTGGTAAGAACATAATGATGAAATGATCAATCTCGGGGCGTCTGGGTGGCTCAGTTGGTTAAAGGTCTGACTTTTGATTTTGGCTCAGGTCATGATCTCAGGGTGGTGAGATCAAGTCCAGTGTTGGGCTCCAAGCTCAGTGTGGACTCCGCTTGAGAATCTTTCTCTCTCTCTCTCTCTCCCTCCCTTATGCCCCTCCCCCTGTTCACACTCTTTTTCTGTCTAAATAAATAAATAAAATCTTTTAGAAAAAGAAAGAAATGATCAGTCTACCCCCTTCAAATCCCACCTTTCCTTCCTCTGTTATATGCCCACCTCCCCTGCACTTTATTTTCTCATTCAAACACTACGGACAAGTACATCTATGGGTGATTTTTTGTTTTTTTAATTGCTTCACCTAAAGTGGAATCATACATTAAAAATAATAATAGCTAACAGTTAGTTTTTAAAGTTCACTAGTTACCAGGCATGGTTCTAAGCAGTTTACGTGATCAACTCTTCTAATGTCCCCACTAGTTTTCTCAGCCAGCAGATGAGGAAACGGGCAAAGCAAAGTTACTTAACTTGCAAGCTCATAAATGCTGAATCAAATCCAAGTGGCCTGGCTCCAAACGCCCACCTTCAGTATCACCAACTAAGCTAAATAAATCTGTTACCTGCATTTTCTGTCAGAGATCTGACTCATTCCTTTAAATGACTACATTATATTATCTTGTACAGTTTACCAGGTTTTATTAACCCTTTTTCCTTCTGTAGACATCCAGAATATTCCTCATTCCCTGTCTCCCTCCCTCTTTCTGTCTCTCATTTTTCTTTTCTTTTCCATGTAGGAGGACATTGCAAACAATGCTATAATGCGCACTTGTGTCCTTGTACAAATAAGCCTCTGTACAGCTTTTGTTTATGGAATATGCAACCCCCCAAAAGGGGATTGCTGGCCCTAATGGTGAGGATATTTTTTATTTTAATAAATACTGCTAGGATTACATTGTTAAAAACCATATATGCCATTCCAGCTGGCTGTATATGTAATTGCCATTTTCCCACACCCTTACCAGCACCAGAGTTTATCTGTCTTTTTAATCTGGTGCCACAGATGGAAGAAGAAGGGTACCACATGGTTGCCTTAATTGACACTTTCCTTATCTTCAGTGGGGTCGAGCAGTGTTCATATGTTGAATGGCCTCCTGCTCACAAATTACCTGTTCCTACGCATGTGTTTTGCCCAATTCCAAACTTGGTTATCTTCCTTCTTATCTAAGAGCACTTCAGCTATTCAGAATATTAACCCCTTTGTCAGTCATGTGTATTGCAGAAGTTTCATCCCAGTTATCATTGTCTTTGTTTTCATGTTGTCTTTGGTAGAAGAGGTTTAAAAAAAAATTTTTTTTAAAACCAGCTTGTCATTTATTGTACAACTTCCGGACTTCCTGTCTAGCTTCAGGTCTCTCCCACTCCGAGTTTATACATATAGTCTCTTTCCTTCTTATTTCTTTTGTACATTTACATATTCAGTCTATTCAGAATTGATTTCTATATCTGATCTAATGTGTGAATCTGTATTTTCCTCCAGACGGAGAGCCAAATATACAGTTCCGTTGATTAAATTAACCACAACCTTCCCTGTGGATCAAGATGGCACAGTCGGGACTGAGTACAGAATCACAGGGCTGAGTGGAACCTCAGAAAGGCAGAGTCCAACCGTGACGCCTGATCTCTCACTCCTCCGATTGGCCACATGTGTGGCCACATGGCCAAGACTTGGATTGGGGTCTCCTTGGAAAAATGCCTTTTCCAGCTGTCTGCTTCTCTTAAGAAAGTAGGCAGTGTCTAGAGAACTAATAGAAAGGAGGCCACTGCGTCTAGACAGAAGGACACTCCATCTCCTGTCCCCCCAAATGCACAGGATTTGGCCCGGTTCTAGAAGGCTCCAGCCCAGTCACTACTGGGGAGAACACCTCTGAAATCAAATCAGATTCTGGAGTATACAGCGACCTGGTAGGAAGGGCACTAGCACCCTGAAAGAGTTCGCATTCTGCAGTCACTGCTGCTTGAAATGTGCAATGACACCTCAAAACTTGTGCCCAGATGAGCTGGCAGTGTCTTTCTGTTTTACCTGGGAACCAATATAAGCAAAAATGTGGGGCAGGTTTCAGCATGCAGATTATCTGTACAAAAGTCTAGCCAAAGGCTAAAGGCATTTGGCATTTGTCACCCCAACTAGAAAGCTGGGAAACAGGTTTGGCCGCCTTTTTTTTTTTTCTTTTTCCTTTTTCTTCACTGCCCAGTTTCTCTTCCCTTGCCTTCTTCCTTCTCTCCCTCCCTTCCTGTCTCTCATCTTTTTTCAGAAGATGCGATCCAGGGGCATCTGGGTGGCTCAGTGGATTAGGCCGCTGCCTTCGGCTCAGGTCGTGATCTTAGGGTCCTGGGATCGGGCCCCGCGTCGGGCTCTTTACTCAGCGGGGAGCCTGCTTCTCTCTCTCTCTCTCTCTGTCTGTCTGACTCTCTGCCTACTTGTGATCTCTCTCTCTGTCGAATAAATAAATAAAATCTTTAAAAAAAAAAAAAAGAAGAAGAAGATGCGATCCAGACAATCCCTAGAGAGCTCATCTCCAAGGCAGAACCTCAACAGCCCGCTCTGTGTTTGATCAACACTTGAAGTGCCTGCAAATACTTTTTGCTTCTCATTTAAATTTGTATCGATCTCCCAAATGGCAAACAGGCAACCAAAATAAATTATCTAAATAGAGTTAATCAGGAAGGAGCCAGGGCACGAGAGGAATCTGGTGCTGGTGCCACAGATTTTGCTGATGTGGAAAAGCTGCTGGAATGAGATATGTATGCTTTGGACAGGAGAAAATAAGCAAAAGCCAGTCCCTGAGAAGTCAGAACTACTGAGAAATGAACCAGGATCTCCTTGTGCAGAATGGTTCTGTGGATGGCAGGACCTGGAGGTGGGAATACACAGACCATTGAAGACTGTCTCCTTCTTGAGAACAGGCTGCAGAAATCCTTTATAGGCAAGGAGAGATCTGCTTGTAATAGGCATATGGGTTTTTTTCACATCAAACAATTTCAAGCTAAACAATGCTTGGCACTAGGAAAAAAAGAACAGTGGGGAGCCCAGGTGATGTTTATCTTTTCAGTTTGTGCCTTAGAGCAGGTATCTGTAGCTTTTGTCCAATTTTTTTTTTCTGACTTTGACTTAAGGAATCATCTCAAGAGAGGTGGACATGCAGTGCAGGGTTAGCCAATCAGCTTTCATTCCCCTCTTCAAAGGAGCTGGTTCAGAGGTGGATCCGATATCATCAACATCACTGTTTTGTTTTGACAACACTGTTTGGGTTTGTTGGTTTACTTAAGTGGTGTAGTTGCCACCATCTAAACAGTTGGTTTGCTTTATGTAAAATCATGGATTTCTGGCTTCTCTTTAACGAATCAGTTAACTCTGGGCTGATAGCCCCACCTGGCAGTAGTCTCCTGGGGTTGCACAGTGGCTCTCCTCTTCAGAAGAGCAGGGGCTTCCAGTTTGCCAAATTCCATACCCAGCCCATCTCCACTTGAGTTTCTGTCATGGTCAAAGACAGCAGTTACACCTAATTTCATGTCACATCAAATGTCAAGAATGATGGGGACCTCTGGGGTCCTAAGAAAGGAAGTAAGTTGCCTGAGAGCACACAGCAAGTTGATATCGTAAATGGGAAAAGAACCCAGGATATTCTTAGATTAACTTTGCACAACAAACAATACTCCTTACATTTCTTGCCAGGGAAGAGAGAGATCCCCAAGGATACCTCCAAGGCATCCTTTAGTGATACAGTCCACTAAAGGTGCTAATGGTGGGAATTTCAGATCCAATGGGGTGGTGGATATTTTTAGGCAATGGGACTGAGTGTCCTTTCTCAAAATGCTTTTCACATGAGTGCCAACTCCTCTTATGACCAAGGTTGAAGGCTGGACAAATACAGCTTCTCTTCCTGACCATTAAGAAAGCTATGACAGCATCACTTGTTCTTTCTGAAGGGGGTGTGATTTATAAGCTTACAGCTGGAAAAAAAAGTTCTGTCTGTTCATTTGTCCATTCAACCGCTTGTGTGTGTGTTTATCTATTCCACATTTATTGAGCATTCACTAAATGCCATGCTCTGTGCTAACCTACAGAGATACAGAAATTGGTCCCTGAAGCTGTCAGCTGAGCTATAGGCTATGAAGTGCATGCAAAGGAGGATTGAGTTTGCTGAGGAGGTGCCATGTTGCTAACCTTTCCAAGAAAAAGAAGAGTCCATTTTGGGTAGGAGTTAAGAATTAGCAGTGGTGAACTGCCCTTAAGAGCCCAGGTCCCAACACTTTAAAAATTAAATTGAAAAAGAATATGTTTACCACTTTTTAAAAACTGGAAGATTTCAGATAAAAAAAATGCAGATTTCCAACTTCTCTTTAAAAGTACTGGATCTGAAAATACTGGGTTCACATCCCCTCATGGCAACAGTTAGGTATTGCTGCGTGCTGGCTGCTCTTTTTGGAGAGGGCATGCATTCCAGTTTGTCCCAAGCCCCACCACTCCCTATTACATTATTCATGGCCCCCAGCATAAAGTTATATAACCTGGCTGACCTCTCTAGGGATTTGAATTGGTGTTCTCTGATCTAGCATCTCAAAGAATATACAGTGGTCACAGGGAAGGAGGGGAGAAAAATGTGTAGGCAGAGGCACAGAGGTAGAAAACATGTAATATATTCCAGGAATGGCATGTAGCTTCATGTGGAAGGCAGATAATTAAATGGGACAGAGGGTAGGCAGAAATGAAGCTGAGGAAGTAGCCAAGGGACAAATTGCCCATGAAAGGCCCCGTGGGTCATGCAAAGGACTTTACTGAATCCTATAGTCAATGGGAAACCCTTGGATTCTTGGCAGGGGAGTGTTGTGATGATAATTGTGCTTTCAGAAGACTACTGTGCAACCATGGAGTGAATGGAACTGGCAAAGGTAATGAAAGAGGTTGGGGGACCATTTGAGCAACAATTGTACTGATCCAGGATAGAGATGAGGGTTTCAATAATCTTCAATTTATGGTCAGCATAGGCACTTGGCAAATGATTGTTAATGATTGAGTGATGAATGAGAAAATTTCAAGGGTCTCTTGTTCCTTCTACCAACCAAGAGTCACCATGATGGCTCTCTAGGCTTCCTGCAGCCAGAGTTAGGCACATATTCACAGACAGGGCACAACTAAGTACTTCCCTGTCTGTAAAATGCTTTTTTGGCAAAGTACATAGGAATTTAGACTTTCTTAGAAGTAATTACACTATAATACCCCAGGTGCCCCCAGAGTGTACTCAGAGAATTAATGGGCCTATCAGTCTCATTTACCTCTTAGGGTCCCAGGGTCTCCTTCCACAAATGAGCATTCTCAGTGCACTGAATGAGACCCTGGAGGACCAGAAAAGTGATTGCTTCTCTCCAAGGTGAGCCAGAGGTGAATAGCATCCCCTGGAGGATGCTTCTGGCCCATTGACTGGGGAACACTGCGGTGACCGAGGCAGAAGGCGCTCCGAATGCAAAGAACATTATTCCAGGCAAACGAGGGAGCCCAGCAATTATTTCCACTCAAAAGTTGGTAATGAATAGGCATGTTATTTATTCATTCATTAAATGTAGGCAAACAAGCAACCAAAGAGGAAGCCGTCTGGCCATTCTTTTAATGAATCTGCCCCATTTCTGAGTGAAATGTAGGCCACGCAGATGAAATGCTGGGCTCTGGAAATATATTACCCACTCAGGAAGCCATCCTTCCAGCCTTAATTAAAGTAAATCAACAGCTCCCGTTTGCAGGGGATGATGATGGAAATCAAACCAAGGAACTGAAATATAGACTTGCCAGCTTGCAAGCTGGGCCGGGCTTGGCTGGGCTTATAGAAGCCTGGGAACCTCATGAGTTCATTGGAAACATTGTGTCTTGGGTGTCACCAGAAGCCTGTGATATGAACAGCAGCCAAGATACGGCAGGGAGTTAATATTGTTATAGGACACCAAATCTTTTGTGATGAAGCTTTGGTGACTCATTCATTTATTCATTCATTCCCTCAATTTTTTATTTATCCATCTGCTCATTCATTCACCTACTCAGTGAGCATTTATTGAGTACCTACTGTATATTAGGTATTCCACCGAGGGTATAAAATGCTAAGCAAAAATAAGCAATTTTTCATTCTGTCACTCTTAAATTTTAGTAGAGATGTTTACTAAATGAATAATCACATAAATATGTAATGGTAAATTGCAAAAGAACTCAGAGGGAAAACTGTAAGGTACTTTGCAAACATGTACCCAGACGCTCTAACTTGTGTGGGGGAATCAAGGGTCGATATCCCTGGGGCATTGACACTTGGGCTGGAATCCCAAAGAGGTCATGGTCTAGCTGGTTGAGGACAAGGAGGAGAAAGTAGAACAATCCAGGTAGGGAAAACAGTATGTGCCCATTAGCCATTATCCAGAAATAGAAGGGAGCACCATCACCAGAGAAAATGTCCCTTAGGTATGGTTTTGTCTCAACTTTGTGTACCAAGTAATAGGATTCTCTTTAGACGATTAAATTAGGAAATGTTTGTGGGCTATGATAACATAAGGCTTAGTTTGAGTGTGTTGGTTTAGATGTCAAGGAGACTAATGGGAACCCTGATCTCACCCTACTAACTTCTTAAAAGGAGGACTGAGCTTGCCTTGATAGAGTAGGAACATGACCTCTGGACCTCCTGTCATGTGGGTTGCCTCCACCTTGGCTGAACCCAGTGTTCTAGAGATCTCTCAGGTCTCAGGAAAAGCTCCCATGTTCCTCCTTCCTATGAGTCCACCAACCACCTCCTCCCCATGAGTCCACAACCACCAACCAGTGCGTGGACTCTGGAGAATCATCATGAGATTACTGCACCTGCTGCTTGTAAGCTCTGTAACCTTGGGCAAGTCACCTCATCTCATTTTGCCTCAGTTTCCTTATCTAAAAATTGTGTGTGATAGTAGTGTCTACCTTAGAGTTGAGGCTATTGTGAGGAGGGAATATATGGAAGGCACAGAGCAGACATAAATACTAACATTACTATTACTTAGGTAACTCCCCTCCTTTCCATTTCAGACCAAAGGGCAAGAAAGAGGCTTATGTTTAACATCAAAGTAGGTGAATGAACATGTGTGTGTGTTCCATGTTGTTAGGCACAACTGAGAGGTAAACACTCCTGAGAAGGGTGTAAAAGGTGTGTGACTTGGGTGATTGTCCTTGGCTGTGTCTAATGCAGGGATCCTTGGGGAACTGCAAAGTCAGGGTGGTTGGAGTCCATGAGACTTAGGGCATTTTAGTACGATTCTGCTGTTGGCATCTGAGTTAGCAGCTTATGACTGTCAGAAGTAAGAACATGTGCTCCTGGAAGATGGCGATGTTCCCCAACTCCATGTCTTCAGCAGCCCCATCCACTTAGCTAGCCATGGTATGCTGAGTTCTGCATTGAGTATAGACTACTTCCCACCTCCATTTTGTACCCAAACTGTTCTTTCTGCTCTGAAAGTCCATTTCTCATGCTTCCTTTTTCATTCACAGCCATCAGGCAAACCATTCATCTTCTAAGACTTGGATTATGCATCTGCCCCCACAGAGTATCTCTTGGACTCATCTTCCATACCCCATCCTCATAAAGTCAAACATTTTCTTCTTTATTCCTGACTGAGATGTATATATAACTGTCTTGGTATCTGTAATGCTGCATTGTCTTATTAAATTTATAAGTCTGTCTCCCAACTTAGACTCTAGGAACATCCTTACAAAACAGAGAGCCCTGTTATGTCCCTTATATGCCCAGGATCCAGCACAATGCTTGGTATGCAGTTGGTACTTAATAAATGTTGGTTGAATTCGTGGACAAATGAAAGGACATGTGAAAATCTATTTTATCCCTTGAGTAGGAATCAATTAAACCACTAGAAACGATAGCTTGGGGGGTGGGTGCTTTCGTTTGTGGAATGCTACTCGACAGTTAAAATGGATGGCTCTGATATATGTAACAACTTGAATGGATCGGAATAAAATTATGCTGAGTCAAAAAAAAAAGTGTTACATACTGTATGTTTCCATGTATAGAACATTCTTGAAATGGCAAAACTGTAGAGTGGAGTCCAGATTAGTGGGTGCAGAGATGAGAGTGCAGGGAAGGGAGGAAGGAAGCAGTGGATAGAAAGGGTAGCAGGAAGGATTCTTATGATAAGACTGTCTGTATCCTGACTGGTGGTGGTCATTGGATCTACTCATGTGGGAAAATTACATGAAACTAGGTAATACACACACACAAATGAGTGTATATAAAGCTGGTGAAATCTGACAAAGGGTGGTGGATTGTATCAGTGTCCATTTCCTGGTCATGTTATTGTCCTATAGTTATGCAAGATGTTACAATTGGAGAAAACTGAGTGAAGGGCATGAGGGATCTCTTTTGTGTCTTTCTTACACCCGCATGCAAAGCTTTCATTATTTCAAAATAAAAAGGAACACGCACACACCTACATACACACTTACAAACACAGTGAGATTCCACTATACTACCAGAATGACTAAAATGAAAAAGACTGACATCATCAAGCGCTGGGAAGGGTATGGAGCAACTGGAACGCACATACACTGTTGCTGGGAGTGTTGGTTGGTGCAAGCACTTTGAAAAAACAGTTTGGCAATTTCTACCAAGGTTGGAAACATACATACCTTATGACCCAGCATTTCTGTTCTGGCAACAGAAAAACACACCTGTGAGATGATTTGAAGGAGTACAGCTCATGATAACTCTAAACTGGAAGCTGTCAGATGCACAACAGTATGATAGGTGAGTCCGTTGTGATCGATAACCATTGTCTTAGTCAGTTTGGGCAGCTATTATAAGAAAATACCATCAATTGGGTGACTTACACAAAAACCATTTATTTCTCACAATTCTGGAGGCTGGGAAGTCCAAGATCAAGGTGTCAGTAGATTTGGTGTCTGGTGAAGGCCCTCTGTCTGTTTTGAAGATGGCTGTCTTCTTACGTCTTCACATGGCCTTCCCTTGTGCATGCGTGAGGAGAGAGAGAAAGAGACAGATCTTGTCCCTTCCTCTTCCTCTAAGACATTAATCCCATCATGAAGATCCCACCCTCATTACCTAATCTAACCCTAATTACTTCCCCCAAACCCCACCTCCAGGTACCATCACCCTGAGGATTAGAGCTTCAATTCAGGAAGGTTAGGGGGAGCCCACAAACACTAAGTCTACAGCGCCTGTGACAGAATACCATACAGCAATTCATACAGAATGAACAGCTTGCAACTACATGTCTCAACCTAAATGAGTTTCAGAACCCTAACGTTGAACAAAAGAAGGCAGTCACAAAAAAGACATACTGTGTGATCCCATTTATATGAAGTTCAAAGAAGGCAAAAAATTAGTCAATATGCTGGCTATATTTGGGGGGTAACAGTTGGAGAGGGACGTGAGAGAGAATACTGCAGTTACAGTATTGCTGTTTCTCACTCTGGGTTCTAGCAATGCTGGTGACTTTGAGTTTGTAAAAATTCATCTGATGGTACCCTTAGGATGTGTGTTCATTTATGTGTATACATTATTACGCTTGAAGAAAAAAAATGTTAAAGGACAAAAACATTTGTTCATTTTGTTCCACAGTCAACATTTATTAGGTGCCCCCTCTGTTCTAGATAAGCCTAAGTTCTTAGGACATCCTGATAGATACAGAAGCCACTGTTCTGGGAAACTCACAGTCTATGGAGAAGCCACTTATTTTCCATTTCTTTATTTTCCTCTTGCAAAGAGTTCTAAGTATCAGATAAGATCAGGAGAAACATTTCTGTTGGTGGTGGTTGTGATTTTAATTAGTTATCGAACTAAAAGAACTTGCATAAGAGAGACATTTTCTTGTCTTTACAGCAGAGCAACAGAGAGTTGTGGTTTTTTGTTTTTTTGCTTTTTGGTTTGTTTTTGGTTTTCTTTGTATAAAGTACTTATTGAACTCTAAATCTTGAGTCCCAGCATCACTCAGATAATTCCGTTTAAGACTTCCTCAAACTAATTTTCAATCAAAAGAAGAAAAAATAGTGAAAAGTAATTGCTGCAAAAAAAAAAAAAACAAAACCCTTTATTAGGAAGTCTGTAACTGCCTTCAGGAACTCAAAAATAAAAATGTTCAAGTGAAGGAATCTTTGCTTTGCTTCACATGGAAATATCTCAGCTGAGAGAAAATTCTACATCTGTGTTTGCAGCCCTCAGGTCTGGGCGAGCAGAACCCCCCTACCAGGACAGATTATACCCTGCCATTTAAATGAAGGACAGTTCGTGGCTTTGGCCCTGATTTGGTGAAAACAGTGTTTCTTGTCATTCTATCCATAATAATCCTATAATTTGCAAAACACAGGAGGCATTAAAGCGTAGATAATATCACCTTGCCATGCCAAAGATGGAAAAGAGAATTAATGAGATCAATAAAGCTACTCTCACAGGAAAAATAGAAACACAGATGGGAAATGGTAGAAGCGTTGGCAAGCCTGAGAGAGAGCTGGGGACCTGCTTATGGCCCTGTTTTAGAGCCAGGACTCTTCCTTGTACCATGTGAGTAGACTGGCCTCACTGCCACACCTCCAGCAGAGCCCCACCTTGGCAGTGCTCAGATCTCTGGCCAGGATGAGGGATCAATCACGCAGGTCAGCAGGTACCAATGGAATACCACCATATGCTCGGCACTAGGCAAGCATCATGGTGATACTAAGAAATTATGAAATATTGCCCATTTATCAAGAAGCTTATGTTCCACTTTGAAAGAAAGATGCCTTCACCTTTTTTATACTAACATTTAAATAAACATGTATGGGGAGAGACATCTGATCAGTAATCGTAATTAAAAATGTGTTCAAATTTGGGGCGCCTGGGTGGCTCAGTGGGTTAAAGTCTCTGCCTTCAGCTCAGATCATGATCTCAGGGTCCTGGGATCGAGCCCTGCATCAGGCTCTGCTCAGCAGGGAGCCTGTTTCCCCTTCTCTCTCTCTGCCTACCTCTCTGCCTACTCGTGTTCTCTGTCTGTCAAATAAATAAATAAAATCTTTAAAAAATGTGTTCAAATTTATCCAAGTGCACATGGAACCTTCTCCAGAAAGACCACATACTGGGTCACAAATCAGGACTCAACCGATACCAAAAGACTGAGATTATTCCCTGCACATTCTCAGATCACAGTGCTTTGAAACTTGAGCTCAATCACAAGGAAAAGTTCAGAAGGAACTCATACACCTGGAAGCTAAAGACCACTTTGCTTAAGAATGCTTGGATCAACCTGGAGATCAAAGAAGAACTGAAACAATTCATGGAAACCAATGAGAATGAAGACACTTCGGTCCATGGCTCTCAAAGAATTGAAGCCACTGGGTTGGGGGGGTGGGATGAGAACTGCAATCATAGAAAAAGGAAATAGGCGTGTCCTAACACATGCATCAGATCCTCAAAGCAATCCTTAAAAAGACAGATACAGTTGCAGCCAATGCACAGATGGAAAAAGCGAGGCCCTGGGGATAATACATTTGCCCCAGTTCCTACAGCAAGTGGTGAAGCCAAATCAGATTGTAATTAATCCAGAGTCTGTGCTTTCTCACTGTGGAATGTTACCTGCACAGGGAGTGCCACTGCCAAAGAGGGACAAGCTCATTTAAGAGGCACCTGGATGGACATTTTAATGTGTGTAGTTGTGCATTTATGTTGATATATATAAGAAAAATGCATAAAACTATAAAAAAGCCCTGATTTCAGGCATTATTGCTCCTGATGAGGTTAAAATGTTTAAATTAAGAATAATGCAATTTTTTAGAGACACGTGAGGTAAATCATGTGGGTGATGAGTATTTAGGAAAAAAGCATGAGCAGAAGCATGATAAGTGTTTAGAACAAAAGCATGAATGACTTTCATTCAAGAAAGCAACAGTCCCTGTCATTGGGAGACCTAAGAGTGTTTTATAGGGACCTAGTCAGGGATTGAGGAATTTGGAGATTACTAGGACTCATAATTGCCATGTGAGGCAAAGGGGAGGGGTTCTGGTGAGTGGAGAGGAAAGTCAATGTGATGGGCACGGTGTGGAGTTAGAGTGGGAACACCAGCATAAGAGGGGATGGTGCGCCCAGAGGGTCTGGATCAATATGAAAAATACCAATATCAATTAGCATCAGTACCAAGAACAGAAGCTCAGGCTTTTCATTACCAAGCTGAGGAGACAAGGAAATACAAATATTTTTTGAGAACTTAAAGCAGGGGGCATTAGAGTGTCATTGGATCAGGAACCTCATCACCTGGGACAGCCTGGTGAGTACTCACCTTGTTGAGCGTGGCAGCTGATCCAAAGGGCAAAGGTCAGGGAGGTGAGTCTAGGAAGGAAGGAAGGAGGTAAGGAAGGAAGGAATGGAAAGGAAAGGAAGGGAGGGGAGAGCAAGGAGTAGGAGGAGAATTAATCCTCAGTGGACCTGCTCTGCATGGTCCATATTCACTCTGAGTATTTTTACTCCCTTCTCTGTCCCCATCACTACCTCTGAGATTAGCTTCTGTTGGCACTTCCACCTTCTCTTCTTACTAATTTCTTTTTTGATATTTTAATTTATTGCATTTCATTGGGACCTCTTTCCCTTTAAGGCATTGTAATTAATGGACCAGTCTAATTTCCTTTGAGACAACATTCTTAATTGCCGTAATTCTCACTTATGTCTTTTAGGCATCCCTGTTGGCACTGATTCATTTTCATTTGCATTCTCAAACTTTTCAATTAGAAATGCACTGTGATCCAGCAGACAGTTTTCCTTCCCTCCACCACAATGCCTTGTTGCGGTGTGCGCATGCTTCAGGGCCCTGTCTGCCTTTGAATGTCTCATTTATAAATGGAAAATCCTCTCAGCCTTGTGCACTTCAGAATTTTTATGAACTTCTGCGAGAGGCTTAGATTGCTATTATTCTTTTCATTTTTGTTCTCTGTATTGTTTCTTTTTTTTTTTTAAGTCTGTATTGTTTTTTAGTAACTTTTTTGTGAGGGGACTTAAAGTTGCTCTTGTTTTCCTTTGTTTTTGTTTTTGTTTTTTAACTTATGGATATGGCCTGGGTACCCAACACAGTTTAGGCGACGTTGGGTGACAAAGAGTTAGTGGTGAGATCCCTTTCTTCTTCCAGAAAAATTGACCCTGGGGTCATACTGTGAACTCATATCCGCTCCCCTCAGCCAGTGTCCCTGGAAGCCACTGATCCATCCATTTTCTAAGTCTGACGTTTTTAGATTATTACATAAATGGTACCTTTGTATTTTTGACTCCAGTGTTTGGTTATACCTCTTTTCCCATTTATATCTACCTATTTTCAAAGTATCCTTCAGTCCATTTCTATATTATGACATAATATTAACATATAAAGTAATATATTAATATTATTACATCATATTATATTTTCCTTTATTTTGTGCTGTGCCACATACCATGATACCCTCGTCTCTTTTAAGGAATGTACAAAATAGTTAGGGGGAGCAGGATGGGAAAAAAAAAAAAAAGATTAAGAAGCAGAGAGACAGCCATCAAGGTTTCACGTAGGCTTGGCATCAATGGCAGTCCCCCTTCCTCCCTGGCAGTCATATGCAACGAGGAAGAAAAGAGATCCGAACCTAAAGAGAGTACAACTCAGCAGTCTCAACTCTAAACTGTGAACTTGGGCCATTTGTTTCACCTCTCCAAGCCTCATTTGCCCTGTCTGTTAAGTGGATAATTATTACCATGCCTCCCTCCTAGGCTTGGTCACAAGGATTGACAGAGTCAGCCTATGCCAGGTGCCCAGAAGCATGCCAGGCTGCCCTTACCATCCTCATCCTCACCCTTGTCTCCGCCTCCACAGAGGTTTGCCCCTCAGTATCCCCATCTGAAACTAGCCCTTCAAAGGTGCCAGCCTGTGGGGAGGGGGTGATCAAGCACAGAAGGGGCACACAGCCTGGTGGGGGTTGTGGGGGAGAGTCCCCCAGTCTGGTCTTCTCCAGCAGCCATCCTGGCTTACCTGCTTCCATAACATCTGACACTCCTCCTCCCAGCTTCCTCTTCCGATCCCGCCCATACTTGCCTCCAGGGAGGGTCCCATGGAGCTGCTCCTGCTCAGGCTTCCTTCTTTCCTGGCCATATGGGGGGACTTTGGTGTCCCGGCCACATCCATGCCGGTAAAGTCCAGTGCTCCTTCATGATATCCTAAGGTAGTTGGCTCTTTTTCAGTTGTGGCCCATCCTATTGTGATCCTGTGATCCAAGCTACCGGACGAGTCTTTTTTGCTTTCTATTATATTTTGTAATCACCTATTAAAGGAATAGTTATTATTTCCCTACTGCTATGGTAATTTTTTCAACTTTTTAATTTGAAATAATTTCTGAACTCACAAAAAGTTGCAAAAGGATAAAGAGGGTTCCTGCAGACCATCCCCGCCAGCTTTCTTCAATCATAACATTTACAAAACCATAGCGCACCACCACAATGAGGAAACTAAGTCTGGTACAATACTATTAATGAAACTATAGACCTTATTTGGATTTTGTCCATTTTTACATGTATTCAATTGTGTATGTGTGTGTGTAGATCTGTGGAATTCCATCAAATGAACAGATTCATGGAACCATCCCAATCAGGGTAGAGAACTGCTCCATGCCCACAAAGAAATCCCTCATGCTACCCTTTTATTGTCCCACACTCCCAACCATGTTCCCCTGCAACCACTGATTTTCCCCATCACTGTAACTTTGACATTTTACAGATGTTATAGAAATGACACCCTTGTATTTTTAATTCCAGATTTTGATTATGCCTCCTTTCCCCGTTATGGCTAATATTTCCAAAGTATCTAGAAACCTACTCTTATATTTTATTTTACTCCCTATCACCTACCATACATGATGCCCTTCTCCCATTTAGGGAATGTATAAAATAGGGGAAACAAGACCCCAAAAACAAGATCCCTTTCTTCAAGCGAAGAGACAGGGGCACCTGGATGGCTCAGTGGGTTAAATCCTCTGCCTTCAGCTCAGGTCATGGTCTTGGGGTCCTGGGATCAAGCCCCACATCAGGCTCTCCACTCAGCGGAGAGCAGCATTAGTAGCCTGCGTGTATTGGGCCCTTTCCTATGTGCTAGGCACTGTTGTAAGCACGTAATGAATGTTCTCTCATTTAATTATTACAACCCACTCTAAGAGGGAGGCACTATTCCTATCTGACTGGAGCTGTTATTTCATGGCTAAGGGACACTGAGACACAGGGAGATTATGTAAATTGCCCAACGTCAGTGGAGCCAGGCTGGCAACTCAGAATTTGTGCAGTCTCTCAAGTGCCATCACAAATCACCTGACTTCCTTTCTTCTGTAGCCGGGACTCACCCACACAGCTTCAGGAAACTGGGAAAATTCACAAACACCTTGAGAGTCATAGATTTGCAGAGCTCTGGAAGCACGGTGAGACCATGTGATTCAATTTCCTAATTTTACACTGAGAATATTGAGGTCCAGCAGCATTTTGGACTTGGACCGGGTCACTCAGCAAACTAGAGGCCCAGCCAGGATTAGAACCTAGGGTACTGGTGCCTTTGATTTTTTTAAGAAGTATTCCTTTTCCCAGCTTTACTGATGTATGATCGACAAATACAAATTGTATATATCGAAGTTGTCCCATGCGATGAGGCAACAGTCACTTCAGTCATGCAAATTACCATATCATGCATCGCCTCCCATGGTTTTATTTGGGTTTGGGGTTCTCTGTGTGTATATGTGAGAACAGTTAAGATATACTCTATTAGCAACGTCAGGTGTACAATACGGAATTGTTCACTGTAGTCCCCGTGCTGTGCATTAGATCTCAAGGACTTACTCTTCCTTTGTAACTCCCAACTTTGTAGATCTGAACACCATCTTCGAAGTTTTGGGGTCTTGGGTAAAAAGCAAGTTATGGGGGCCAGTTACCTTCTTCTACTTTGGTCTTTGTATGAAAGCTTCCGTTACTCTTATTTTCCTTTCTCCAGTGTAGCGTGTGTGCGTGTGTGTGTGTCTGTGTGTGTGTGTGTGAGTGTGAGATCAGGATAACCCTGTCATTTCACGATTAGTCTCTAATCGAAGTCAGTTCACTTGTTCAGTTCATTCCTGTTGCTTATTTTATTAGGTTTCTTCAGAGAAACAAAACTAACAGAATATATATATTATATGTATACATATTATACACACACACACACACACACACACACACACTTCCGTTGTATGATAACCATTGAGATTTGGGCATTGATCTGTCAAAACAGCTCGTATTACCTTGACTATTACATGGCATGAGGCCCCATTCATTTTGATCCAGTTCACCTCAACAACTAACTTGTGAGCCTCTCTGTGCCAGGCACTGGACTGGGACAGCGGAGTTACGACACACAAAGCATGATATTTCCTGCCCTCGGTGTAGGGTGTGAGACCCTGCTCGGGCCTCTCACGGTGCCCTTTGCTTTTGTGTGTCGTCACACTTACCAGAGTTTGTTATCATTGTGTAATTAATATCTGTCTACCCTGTGAAAAGTAGGTAACATGTCTTAATCGTATTTCCAGCATCATGGCTGAGACACAGGGAGTTTGGTCAATGTTTCACGAGTAGACGCATCACCTGCTATCTTCCTGATTTGCCCCCTTAGCCCTGATCAGTGGGGGAAGGCCCTCCTCCCTGTGCTTTTTATTTACCCTTTGTGGCTTACTGGCTCTTTTCAGTACAACACAGATTTCTCCCCATAAGCAAGTCAGATTCATTGAATCCAAAGGGAAATTTTATGTCTCACTCAGTGGCCTTCCCACCCCCCAATGAGAAAATAAAATATTTGACAATTTTCTCCATTGTCCTCCTACTTTGTGTTGAATTGGACTGCATTTTGCGGTGTTTCTCCTACTCAGAAATGATGAATACCCTTTAAAAAGACACACTGTTATTTGCAAATGAACTTAAAGAGGAACGAAATTGCACAGGGCCAAAGTGGGCTCCAGCAGCAGCTTGGAAAAAAAAACACATTTTTCAAGGTACCAAGCAAAAGGAATTTATCCAATTTAATTTTCAGGTAGGTCTATAAAATTAATAAGTATTCTGACTGAAAAACATAATTAAACCAACAGTGAATATAAATGAGGACGGGAAGTATCGTGCTATGACTGGAATATCGTTTTGCAACCAAATGGCCCATACCAAGAAAACAAATTATTAACGCAGCCTTCTTTCTCGAGAATATTCGGGGAAACAAGAAAGCTCTCGCTGTTCTGCATAATCATCTTCTTGGGAATGTATGAGTCAAGAACAGCAGGCTCAGCTGGAACCAGCAGTGGTTTCCACAGCACCAAAGCCATGAGGGAGCTGCCTGCCATTTTTCACATCCAGGAGGAGACCGTGTGAGTCAGACCAAAGCCCACCTCCCACCCTATGGCAGACGCTGTTAGCAACGGGTCTCGATTATGTGCGAGGGAGGCAAGGTGGAAGCTCCACAGCAGGAATCATGACTGGTTGAAGCCATTCAGGCCTGTTCTTTGTGGGATATCTAGCTTCCCGGCTCACCTTGCCGCTAAGTGTGGCCTCATGGCCTGTCCTGGCCAATGAGACACCAGTGGCTATCTGCTTGGAAGCTCCAGAATATTTCTCCTCTGTAATCAAAGAAGAAAAAAGCAAAATAATCTTCACTCAGGGGCCTGGCTCTCCCATCTTCACTCTCCCCTACCTGTCCTGGAATGCTGCCATGATACCTGGAGCTGTGGCAGCCACCTGGCAACCGTGAGACAACACACGAGTATCAAAAGGCAATGTGTTAGGCTAGATTCCATCCTGGAATGGATGTGACTCTTCAGTGACGTAAGTGAATTGCTGAGCCAACCTTGGTGTCTGCCCCCCATCTTCTTGTTAGTGAGATAAGAGTTGTCTGTATTATTTGGGCTACCATTGATTAGAATTCTATTACTTACATTTGGCCAGACATCATCCTACCTAATAACCTCCCCCAAATTCAACCCCTCTTTAATGTCTCTGGAAACCATCTCCTCCTTATCAACCTCTTTGCCGCTGCCCAGTTCAGGCCTGCTCATCTTTCATCTGAACTTTTGTGACAGCTTTTAATCAGTCCCCCTGCCTCCAGGTTCACCCAGTCCATCTCCCACATAGCTGCCCGGGTGGTATAATGCTCCCCTGGGAGCATTCTTTAGGATCCGTTAGGGTGAAGATCAGTCACCACCTCTTTTGAGAATCCATCCCAGTTTTCCAGCAAATCTCATTGTTGCCTTCTCCTTTCTATATAGTATTATTTCCATATGTATTTCAGAATTTCTTCTTCCCTCCTTCCTTTTGACCTTCCCTCCTTCTGTGTACCAGAAAGCATCGGGTCTTATCCCTTTCAGTTATAGCTGTATATATTTCAATACAGGTCTTGTTTGTCGAGCTATCTTGTGGTCAGACCTGACATCAGACCTTTTGTGTCCTCAGCACGTAGCAGAGGATCTGGCGCCTCCCAAGAACTCCATAAATCTTCATGGAATAAGTTCAACCCCTTAGCCACAGGAGATAAAGTGGTGAAAAAGACAGGATGGTCTCTACCCTCATGGTCTCCAAACTCAAGGTGGAGAGACTCTCCCATCTTCACTCTCCTCTACCTGTCCTTGAATGCCGCCATGATGCCTGGAGCTGTGGCAGCCACCTGGCTCTTTGAGTTATGAGTTATGAAACTCATAAACCAGAAGAAAAAAAATTAAGCCTGTCTCCCTTTCTTTCCACACATCTGTCCCAACAGAAAAGTGTTTGTGGCATTTCCCAATAATTAAGTCAGATGGTTGAGAGGAAATGCAGGAGGTTATTTAATTCTCCTGGATGCTGCTGATCAGCTTCTTCTCCGGCCCCCACAGGAGTGGGTCTGTGCGGGAGACCTTCAGCCTCTGGCCGGAGCCTGACCCCTGTGCTGTGGTGGTTTCATCCATCCCTGACTCCACCAGAGCTTCCCCTTTTCAGTGCTTACTGTATGCCAGACATGTCCTCCGTGGTTTACTCATATCAACACAGCAACCTTGAGGACTGCTGCTGATACCGTCCCCACTGAGATGGAAGGGAAGGGAATAACATGATAAATATTGGATCATAATGCCACCAATTCAGCATCCACTATCTGCCGCGTACCGTGCTCAGCCCTCAGAATGCAAACGTTCTGTCCTTGTGAAAATTCACAGACCACCAGAACAGGTCGATAAACACATAACTATCTGGAACTGCTGTGTTCCCAGTATGAATAAAATTGTATGCAAATATTGAGTTAATAAACAATTTTTCCCCCCTAGGCAGTAGGAGAGAGGATTAAATCTAATGCCTAGGAAAGAGCTATGTAAACCCAGAAGCACACACAAACAAAATGAGAAATAGTATTCTTAGCAATTAGAAATCGCTCCTTACCAACCTGCGCAGATGGGAAAGGACATGCCTCAGGTGTGAAGGGAAGAGGGCCAGCTTAGGTCCACTTCATTGCCAGCTTCGTTGGCTGGTTCACTGGAGGGTTTTGAGATGGCTCAGAGCAATGCATGCTCTGAGGATGATGTGAAGTGGTCGCCTGATGCGAAGAATAACAGTGGCTTCCAAGACCTTCATAATGGAGGCAGATGATTTTATTAGAAGCTATTTCTTTCATGTATTCATTCATTCATTCATTCAACAAATACTCATCGAGTGCAGAGCTCTAGTTCAAGTGCTGATCTGCCTCCAATCTAGGCAGCACCTGTGCTCTCCTCACACGTATATTCCAGTAAGGGAGATGGACCGTGATCAAATAAAACAATTTGCTGATGTTTTATAATCAGTTAGTGTGTTTTATGGCGCTGAGTGCTTATGGAAGAAAATAAAGCAGGATGAGGAGGGGAAAAACTGTCTTGGGATGGACAGTGGAATTATTACTTTATATTGTGTATCCATTTACTAGGGCTGTGATAACAAAATCCTACAGGCTGGGTGGCTCAAACTGTAGAACTGTGTTTTCTCACAGCTCAGGAGGCTCCAGGTCCAAGGTCAGTGCACTGGCAGTCTTGGTCTCTCCCGAGGCCC
Organism: Enhydra lutris kenyoni; assembly: GCF_002288905.1. Taxonomy (NCBI): domain Eukaryota; kingdom Metazoa; phylum Chordata; class Mammalia; order Carnivora; family Mustelidae; genus Enhydra; species Enhydra lutris. The sequence goes on along the minus strand of NW_019154129.1, from coordinate 2,413,823 downwards.
CTCTCCTTGGCTTGCAGATGGTGGCCCTCTGGCTGCCTCTTCACAGAAACACCGTCTGTGCTTATGTCCTCTGATGTCTCTTTTTGTGTCCTCCTCTCCTCTTCTTATCAGGACACTGGGCACATTGGCTTTAGGGCCCACCTAACAGCCTCATTTTAACTTTATTCCCTCTTTAAAGACTCCATCTCCAAACACAGCCACCTTCTCAGGTATTGGGGATACTCGATTTTCACAGGGCACACAATTCAGTCCATAACAGGTGGTTAGCAGAGACTTCACAGAACATGAAGGAAGTGAGGAATCACGTGGACATCAGGAAAAGCGTTCTAGCCAAATGACAGCAGGGGCAAAGGCCCTGGGGTAGGCTGTTGACCCGGTAAATTTGAAGAAAGCGGGGGAGGGCAGAAGCTACTCAAGCTGATTGAGTGATGATGTCAGAGAGGGGATGGAGGTGTAGGACTTTTGTAGTCCTTGGTCGAAATGGGAATTTTATTCTTGGTGAAATGGAAAGAATTTTGGAGGGTTTTAAACAAAGTAGTAATACAGATTGCATCATTCTTGGTTTTAAAAGATTACCCTGGAGCAACCTTCAGGGGAGGGAAGGGAGGAGAAAGCAGACAGTCTGAGAAGCTCCTGCGGTAATCTGGTGAGAGATGAGGGTGGCCTGAGCTCAGGTGTTAGCCCTGGAGATGGCAAGAAGCAAGGTGGAGTAGAGATAGGTTTTAAAAGCAGAGCCGACAGGACTTGCTGATTGGTTGGTTGTGGAAAGAGAGAGAAGAGACAGGGAGACCCCAGCTCTTTGGCCCAGATCACCGGAAATACAGAGCCCCATTACCAAGATCAGATGGGTGTGAATGGGAAGACAAAGAGCCCATTTGGACACATTTGGTTTGAGATGCCAATGAGACACCCCCCGGAGAGCTGTCGATAAAGGCATCTCTGTAGAGAGACCCAGGTGTGCAGGTAAAACACTGAGAATCGTCAACCCATAAGGAAATCTGTTTAAACCCACAGGACTAGAAGAGATGGCAGAGGGAATGAGTATAGGCGAAGAAAAGTTCTAAGGAATTGTCCCCTGAGTCACTGCAGAGTTGAAAGCAGAGGTGTCTAGCTTGGCCTGCTGATACAGTTCCCGGAGGCAAGGAACTCAGAAGGGAAACAATAAAATGTGACTTCAGGTCCACTAACTCCTAACTGAAATTTGATACGTCCCTCAGTCATGAATGAGGGAATAAACCACAGCCAGTATCAGCGTAGCCATGACCGCGTCACCATGAGAAATCACAGCTAGTTATCCTTATAAGGGTTGTAGATATTTCAACATATCATTTACACTTATCACTATTGCAAAATTAGGACGTCTTCAGACACACCACTAGATTTTTTTTTTTTAGTGAATGTGTTCATAATTAAGACCGTATATTACCATGTCACACATTCATTTTATTAAATATTTTGATAACTATTTTTTTCAAGGTAATTAGTTTCTTTGAAATGCAATATATTCTATGGATTTTTTTTAAAAAAAAATCATTATTCTGAGAAGGTTTCTACAAGCTTCATCTGCCTGCCTAGAGTTCCAAGCCCCCTCCAAAAAAAAAAAAAAAGTTTCAGACCTTTGGTTTTAAAGGTTGAAGGATCAACAAAGGAAGTAGAGATGAGCCAGGCTCTCAAGCTGCTTTACAAACCTGCCTCTTTCTCCCTGTCTCCAGCCTCTCTTCATGATGGCCATGTCACTTTGCCTGGCCCTCTGCTCGGTGCAACTTGGATTCTATATGAGCAAGCCGGGACCTCTTCCCCAGTGACCCTGTCTTCCAGGCAGGGAACAAGTATTTAAAGAGCTGTTATACCACAAGACATTATTGCATCCTACAAAGGACACTCAGTGTCTCTATGTAGGTTCCCAAGACTATCCCTGCATAGCGTTCAAGTGCAGGGCTTTAGTTCTGGGCAGCAGAGAATTGACAATTGTCATTGTATTGTTTTGCACTTGCTTTCTTGGAGAAGTATTCCGCTCAGAGAGCTCTCTTTAGAGAGCATGTTCTGCCTGCACTGATTCCATCGCAGGGGAATGCATCCCTCAAAGAACGCATCATGCCTGGAAAGGCCATTCACAGAGGACAGGTTCCTCTCTTCTAGAAGTGTCCTCCGTTTGCCCCCTCGCTCACTCAAGTCCCTTCCCAGCCCAGGCTGGAGTCAGGCGTAGGGGGAGGGGACTTCCAGTGAGAGCTATTTTGATTGTTCTTTTGCAGATTTTCTATCCAAAAACTCGTGGGTGCCATTTTTCCCAACGCACTTCTGAAAATAGAAACACCATAATGTTCCGATCTGCTTTTGGGGCCCTACAGCTTGAGGCCTTCTATCTCACGGATGCTGTTTTTGGATGGAGCAAATGGCTGAATAGATTTTCTTGGCTCACTCCCACGGTCTTGAGGCAGCATTCAGTGGGGTAAAGCATTTCAGAGCATCAGCCGTAACCCATGAGGAAACGAGAAGTCAGAAAGCATCATCCTGCCTGTGTTGCTAGGGCAAATCTTCATACCCTATTTCCATAGTTTGCAAAAGAAATATAGAGAACAGTTTACTGCTAAACATATATTATTGAAATTTGAGAGACATTCTGGACCAGCTCTGTTTTTTTCTCCCATAGTAAAATGGGGGAAGTGATCCCCTCAATGAAAGAACGCATAGACATACCCTTTAATAAATTATGGAAACTTGATTTCAATCACCTTGGCATGGAAGAGGGCTTTCTAACCATTTGTCCACTCAACAAGCATTTTTAAGGGCCAAGCGTTGTTCTAGGCACAGAGATACAGGTGTTTGTTTTCTCAGTGACTTCCCACACGTTAAATAAATGGGTGTCGGAGCATTTGGAGAAATGTTTGCAAGCCTGAGGCATCAAGAATTCTAAAGGTTGCTTATAGGTTGGTGATGGAGAGTGAGGGCTTGGCCATCAGGCTGGACTTGCCAGGGTTCAAAATGCCAGCTATCAGTCACGTCACTTTGGTCAAGTCACTAAATTCTCTGGGCTTCGGTCACCCATAGGGTTGTTGTAAGAGGCAGGGGAGATCGACACTAGAAAATCCCTTTTTGTCTTTTTCATCCAGTAAGAGACAGCGTTGTATCATCTCTGTATCCTCTTGCTTGGTCCGTCGTGCATCTTGGCGTGCAGTGTGGTTTGTCAACAGCTGGGTGTGGGGTGCCACTAGCATCTGGGTAGAGGCCAGAGATCCTGCTAAGCATCCTACTGTGCCTGCGACAGCCCCCGCCATAAAGAACCACGTGGCCAGAAATGTCCTTCGTGTTGAATTCTGGCGAACCCTGCTCGAGAACCGGGATGTTATGCTCCTTCTGTATACTCCCCTTCATTCGTGCATGCTTTACACGAGCATTTATTGAGGCCACGCTATGTGTCACACACTCTGCCAGGTCTGCTTGTTGACCAAAAGCGTCATAATCCCCGTTCGCATAGAGATTGCGTTTTAGGAGACGAGAGAAGGTAATTGCACAAGTAATCACTTAGCAATGACAGTTCAGTCACCAAAGGCTACATGGTGAGGTGAGAGCGCGGGGCAGAAGCTGTCCTGGTCATGGGAGCTTGGGGACATGCTCCGTGGAAATGGCATTTGGGCTGATGCTTGAAGGATCTAGCGGGACTTAACCCATGACTTTGGTGTTCTAGTCATTGTGCTTTGTGCCACCGGGCTCAGCTCTTCCCTGGCACCACTGTTCATGAACCAATAGTGAGATCGGAACAACATGGCAGTGAACATGGATTCCAGAACCAAACTGCCTTGGTTTGTCACCACCTTGGGTGACTTCTCTGTCTCAGTTTCTTCATCTGTAAAATAGGAATGAAAATAGTGCCTGCCTCATAGGTTCTCAGTGAAAATTAAATGAGTCAAATAATGTAATCAAATAATGGGGAACGTCCATACTGTAGATTTACCTAAGTATTAGTGAATATGCAAGTTAATATTGCTATCTGGAATGAAGGAGCAGGTCTTCTCCACTAGAATCTGCCCCTCTCATCTGGGAATTAGTGAGAAAACACTTGGCAAAATGGACTCATCTATGCAATCCTGTCTTCTCACATTTCCTATGCAGTCCCATCATTTTTGGACTGAATTGGGCCATCTTTCTTGAAAATGACAGCATTTGAGGGACACCTGCATGGCTTAGTCAGTTAAGCAGTGACTGTTGATTTACTCAGGTCATGATCGCAGGTTCCTGGGACTGAGCCCTGCATCAGGCTCCCTGCTCAACAGAGAGTCTGCTTGTCTTCCTTTCCTTCTGCACCTCCCCCTGCTCTCTCTCTCATAAATAAATAAATCTTTAAAAGAAAGAAAGAAAGAAAGAAAGAAAGAAAGAGAAAATGACAGCATTTGAGAGTGGGAGTTGGACCCATTCTTCTTAGACAAGTGAACAGTCGGTGTGAGGACTGCCGTGGGCATAACGTCAAGCAGAGACAAAGATACAAAAGCCAATTGTTCTCATGTGGTGGTATTTTCAGACTTACCTTCATAGTCTGGATTCTTTAAATCCTCTGTAAACTCATCCAAATCCTCCCTTCTGTGGAGCTCCCACTCCATTAAAAAAGGAGTGAAAATGTTATTTTTATAGTTGGCATGAAAATACTCCTTAGAGGATTCTGTCTTTTTTAGAAAAACATCTTGGTAATAAGCTTTAAGTATGGAAGGACAGTAAAACAAAGAGATAGGTGACCAGGTCTGGAGCCAGAAATTTTGGTTGGGAAAACTAAGAAAGAGGAGTAGGGAAAAGTTACAGAAAAATATTCAGCCAAAGGGCCAGGAATGGCATTAAAACAAAACAAAACAACCCAGCAATAGGGATAGCTAAAGGATTTTTTAGATCACATGTGCCTAAAAATCAGTTTCCAAGTTACTTGCTGGATAGAAGTCATCCATCACCTCAAACTTCCCTTTGAAACTGTTACACACCCAAATGTGATTTTTGGGCTCAGAAAAATCAAGGCAAGGTTTCTGGCGTCCACATTGCGTTGGCATCCCCAGAGTGAGATTAACAGGAAATTAGAACCAGAGGTCGTGGTAAGACTGTAAGATCCTGGAATCCACAGAAATCTTGGAGCAGAGATAAATTTTCCAGCCGAGTGTGGAATGGAGGGCTTGAGTCAAGTGTAAGCGAACAAGGCAGGGAGTTCTCAGCTGACTTGTGAGTCACGTGACCCTTTCCTTTCTAAAGTTTCATGCAATGATCCGTGGATCACTGGAGGAAGTAGGTTTATAGACCATTCTTATGATTGTTTGGGGAAGATTAGACATAAAAGACAGTGAAAGTAGTCATTAGGCTCTCTAAACAAAACAAACAAAAGCATAAAAATCTCAACCTAAAAAATTATAAAATAGCCTAGCTAAACCTTCCAAAAAAAAAAAAAAAGACTTCTTGCTGATGAAACAAAGAAATCAATAGAAAGGCACAAAAGTAATGGCTGTACTCATTTAAGATTCACCTTCCCCTCTAGATTAAAAAGGTGTCTTTAAACTTTGACTTGTTTACCCTCCAGGCTGAACTTTGGTTTTGGGTGCACTAAAGTGAGTTTTAAAGAACATTCCTTGGAGATGTCTCTTGCATGACTGATCACCCCGTGATCAGCTTTGTGCTTTTCAGCATTCAACATGATTCAGTTCAATCAGCAAATTCTAGAATCAGCAAAATTTTGTAGGAGAGCACGGATGGTCATTTCTGGCAGAACCGGCTTTTGATTTCTAGTTCTGTGTGATGATGAGCAAGCCACCTTAGCCTCTTGGAGCCTCAATATTTCCATCTGTCAAGTGGGCATAATACAACTTACCTTATAGGGTTAGGGGACCATAAAATGAGACCAGGAAAGGGACACGTGTGTGTCTACAGTTGATTCTCATCACATGCCAAAGTTAAATACCATAAAGTTGCAAGAATACCAATTTAGCGACTAGTGAACCATGGCTCCTAGGGGAAAGCACAGGTTAGGTTCCTATGAGCCCCTGGTCACACTGTTTCCATCCAACAGTCAAAGCTTGTCTTATGGGGATTTCTATTTAAAGACACTTTCTTTAATAGTATTGTCGAATTGTTGATGTTGAACTCGCTCGGCGAGCAGTACTGTAACTCCTGCCTGATAGCCAGTATCCAGCACATCTGCGATCTCCAGGAGGCACATCAATGCCTTCTTGCTCTTTGAAACTCCAACCAGCCCTTCAGCACTATGCTTGGGGACCATTTTAAATGACGATATGACCAATGCAAAGGACAAAAATGCAGAAACCTGTAGCACTCAGCAGACTGGGAAAAGGACCCTTGTTTACAGGGTGAGGATTTCAACAGCAGGAGTCACTAGACCTCTGCTGGGAGCACGCACATGGGGCAACTCGGATTGCTTGGAGGCTGTGGCTGACTGCCAGAGTGCCACAGAGACGGAACTGGGGATTACAAGTACATTTTAGGGAGAAGGTGGATTCACAAATACAGAATCTGCAAATCATGAGAATCGATTGAAAAGCTATGAATATATCTCCCATGCCCCGGTCCTTGTAGCACATAAACAGAGCTCAAAGCCCCACACTCAGCCCTTACTTGTCTCTTTTGTCTCTGTCTTCATTTCTGGCCCCTGGTGAGTTTCCTCTCTTGACTTTTAAGTTTGGGTGTGTATTTTTAGGTTTTTACTGTGTGTTACCTTAGCCTGACTGTATGTTGGTAGCAAGAGAGGATGCCATCTGCCTCCACTTAAATTGCTGGAAATCGCGTATGGCTCATTTTCTCCCTCTCTTACTGTAACTTTTGCCCCCATGGTCATACTGTTCAAACCCCATTGCAGTCCCACCCTGTGTTTCTACTGCACATTGACCCTAAGCCTCTTGGGTCTGCCATTTATGGCCATTGCAGCCTGTGTGAGGACAATACTTGTTCCAGGTTTCTCATGACAGGGGCCATGGCTCCTAATTCAGATCTTCAGTGTCAGGTCATCAGGTTCTAGAAGGATCATACTCTCTCAGAACCAACCTTCCCCCCCATGATCATCCCCCATCTCTAGTCCTGCTTCCCCCTCCCACTGGGTTCAGTCCTCTGCTGGTGTCCCCCATGGTTTGTGCTGCCAGCTGACCATAGTCAGAGCATATGGGTCAGCAGAGACATAACCTTGAACCTGAAAGATGAAGGGATCATCAGCACCTCAATCCCTTTCTTCCCTCAAGGGGTCTCAGCCCCCTATGCAACTGTGCCTTCCCCTCCAACCATCAATAACCCTCTGAATGAATTTCCTATCAATGCCATAACAAATGACCTCACACTTAGTGGCTTCAAACGTACTTATTCTCTTACCCGTCTAGAGGTCAGAAGTCCGAAATGAGTCTTCCAGAGTTCAAGTCCAGGTGTCGGCAGAGTTCGTTCCTCCTGGAGCCTTGAAGAGAGAATTGTTTCCTTGCCTTCTGTATCTCCTAGAGGCTGTCCTTATCCCTTGGCTCATAGCCCTGCATCACGTGGTCTCTTCCTTTCTCTGCTTTCATCATCATCTTGCCTTGTGCCTCCTTTGACCTCCTTGCCTCCCTTTCATAAGTACCCTTGTGATGACATTCAGGGGCCACCCAGATAATCCAGGATAATCTCCTCATCTCAAAAGCTTCAACTTAATCACAGCTGCAAAGACCCTGCTGCTCTATTTGGGAGCCTCCTGGATCCAGGGATCAGGACTTGGATATCTCACAGGGGGTGTGGAGGGGCATAAATAGGCCCACCACACCCTCTATCTCTTTATAAAGGAGAATGGTGGTGTTGAGCCATCAGACTAAAGAAGAAACATGTTTACATGCTGTTGTTTACACTCTGCCTTCAGAGCGAGTGCTGTGTCCTTGGATCAGACCAAAGGCACACGGAAGTGGTTCTTGGTGATTCAGAGATCTCTCCACCATTGGACATAGAAGAGGCTGACAGTGTTTAAGTGGCTGTTCCCCGCCCTGTACTAGTAATCATTATGATAATGTGTCTTACCTTACCCTGAGTCCTGCTGATAAGAGGGTACAGAATTCTGACAATGAATGGAACATAACAGTAAATGCAGCATATGCACGACAAGTCTATACAGGCTTTATGTCTTTGGATTATTCTTAGAAGCCTGTTAGCAGACTCCATGATTATTCCTGTTTTCTGGATGAGGCACAGCTAAGGAACTGGCTCCAGTGTACCCAGGTGGTAAGACTCAAATCCAAGATTGGGAGCCAAATGTTCAGACTCCCAAGCCCATCGTGCTTCTAATGACTGCAGATCATTCTTTTGGCAGGTCATGCCTCTAACTTGCTGTGTGACCTTGAGGAACCATTTTCCTACTCTGGACATGTATTAAAGTGGAAACAAAGAGCCAGGTCTGAATTTATCAACCCTGACACTTCTGACTTGAGGACCAGATCATTCTTGGTGGTGGAGGGTTGTCCTGTGAAGTGTAGGACCTCTGCCCCCTAGATGCTTCCCCAACCCCTGCCTAGATTGTGATAGTGACAGATGTGTCCAGACATTGCCAACATCCCTTGTCAGGGGCAGAGTCTCCCCTGGTTGTGAACCACGGGGACATAACCTAACCCATCAGGACTTGCCAACCTGAGAAGGTTCCAGTATCTTTCTCACTAGCTTCAAGTTAGAAAATTGCTTTACATTCAGGACGCTCTCTAGGCAGGCAAGAGTTCAGATGCAATGTGCAAGCTAACCAGTCTTATAAATTAGCACAAACATATGTCAGCGGTAATTAATTAAATACCTCCATCGCATCACTAATGGCACCGGCGGAGGACAATATTACCATTCAGAGAGCACTGCCATCCGTTTCTCAGTTTCATGTCGCGTTAGGTAGAAGAGTAAACAGTTTGTTTAGGGGTTTAAACAAAAGCTGTTGCTTTTGTCACTTTGAAGGAAAGGAAGAAGTTCCCCCAAAATAGCCACAGAGACTTCTCACGCTCTCCTCCACATGATCTTCCCAGGGAGCCCGTTTCCAGGCAGTGGACGGAGGGGCGGTCCCCCATGTTGGTGTCTCTCACACCCTCTCCTTGGGAGAGTTGGTTTGCCCCGAGTTCAGGTTTCCCTGTCATATTATCCCATAGGAGCTCTCCAGTCCTGTTGTTGTCCTATTATTTGACATTATCCTCCACTTAAATCGGTGTTGCTTTTGTTTGTTTCATTTTGGGTGGAGGGAGTGTTTTTTTGGTTTTTGTTTTGTTTCGTTGGTGCTGACAGAAGTCACAAAAAACACAAACAGCTATCTGATCCTGTATTCCAACTCTTCCCACCACTTGTGTGCTTCTGGGCAAGCAGCTTAATGTCTCAGCCTCCACTCCATCGTCTGGGAAATGAGGATAGGAACACTTATCTCATGGACGGCCATACAGATTAAATTGGGCCATATCTGTTCAGCACCTGGACTGTGCCAGGCAGGTCTGGGTCACTCCCTTATGCCCAGGTGGTTAGCCTCCAAGCAAGTAAGTGGCTCTGGACTTTTCCTTCAGCCTTGTTGTCACTATTGAAGAACAGTGTTAATGTACACAAGACAGTCTGAAGCTACATGAAGAGAAGGAAGAATACAATAATCTCCTCCTGAGTAATGAGCATCTGACCACCTACAGTTGCTTTGGGAAGGAAGCACAGCTCCAAAAAGCTGAGTCCTTGCTGGCTTTGAGCAGAAAGATGTGTCCTTCCGGCTTGAGCGCAGAGTGGGAAGCCTTACCACACATACACTCTACATGCATGCGTAGTCAGACTGAAAAATCAGATCCACTGGGCCACGACACTCCTGAATCGGTGGAAAGAACAGAAGCAGTTATTCCAAAGGATTAAATTTGAGGAACTTAAGCTTAAGGAACAAGTCTCTGGCCTCTGTTTGCTTAACAATCAGCTCTTTGACAGATGACCCCATCCTCATCCCCGCATTCTCAGCCCCTGTGTCAGTTAGCTTTCACTCTGTTCTGCTGTGTAACAAGCAACCCCCAAAATCTCAGTGGCTTACAACACATAGGTTTGTTTCACCATCTCCTTATATGATGGTAAGCATAGGTCAGCTGCACCTCTGTTCTACCTGTCTTCTCATTCCCAGATCTGGGTTGAAGGAGCAGGACTGTCAAAGCTCTATGATAGTCATGGGTCAAAGGGAAAGAGGAAGAGAGCTAGCCAATAGAAATGCATCATCTTTTTTTAAAAAGATTTTATTTATTTATTTGACAGACAGGCAGGCAGAGAGAGAGGGAAGCAGACTCCCCACTGAGCAGAGAGACTGACATGGGGTTCAATCCCAGGATCCTGGGATCATGACATGAGCTGAAGGCAGAGGCTTTAACCCACTGAGCCACCCAGGCGCCCCAGAAATGCCTCATCTTAAACATCTGCTAACACATGTGCCACTGGCCAAAGCAAGTCACATGACTTAACCTAATATCAGTGGGTCAGAAAAGTCTAACCCTCTTACAGGAAGAACTGCTGAATATTTGGAAATACACCTCCAAATTGGAGGGAGTGGTAAATTATGCTCTGAGCATTTCCAGGTCTTCTCTGATTTTAAACTAATTTTCAATTTTTAGAAGACAAAGTCAAAGGCTTTTTTAAAAAAAATTAATGTATTTTATAAATTCCAGTATAATTAACATACTGTGTTACGTTAGTTTCGCATGTACTACGTATGTATTCAGTAACTCCATACATTACTCAGTGCTCATCATGATAAGTGCACCCTTAATTCCTCTCACCTGTTTTACCCCTGCCACCAACCCCTATCTTCTGGTAACCCTCAGTTTGTTCTCTGGAGTTAAGAGTCTGTTTCTTGGTTTGTCTCTTTTTTTCTTTGTTCATTTCTTTTTTCTTAAATTCCACATATGAGTGAAATCATACGGTACTTGTCTTTCTGTGACTGACTTATTTCACTTAGCGTTATCCCTTCTTGTTCCATCCATGTTGTTGCAAATGACTAGATCTCATTCTTCTTTATGGCTGAGTAGTGATCCATTGTATATATATACCACATCTTCATCCATTCATCTGTGGATGGGCACGGGCTGCTTCTGTAACTCAGCTATTGTAAATCATGCCACAATAAATTACATAGGGATGCATACATCTTTTCGAATCAGTGTTTTCATATTCTTTGGGTAAATACCCAGTCATGGATATACTGGATCAGGTAGTAATCCTATTTTTAAGTTTTTGAGGAACCTCCATACTGTTTTCCACGGTGGCTGCATGAGTTTACATTCCCACCAACAGTGCATGAGGATCCCTTTTTCTCCACATCCTCACTAATGCTTGTTGTTTCTTGCATTTTTGATTTTAGTCATTTTGACAGGTGTGAGCTGGTATCTCATTGTGGTTTTGATTTGCATTTCCCTGATGATGAGTGATGTTGAGCATCTGTTTATCTGTCTGTTGGCCATCTGTGTGTGTTCTTTGGAGAAATGACTATTCATGTCTTCTGCCCATTTCTTAATTACATTTTTTTGTATTGAGTTGCATAAATTCTTTATATATTTTGGATATTAACCCTTTATCATATATATCATTTGCAAATATATTTTCCTATTCAGTAGTTTGTCTGTTGATTGTTTCCTTTGCTGTACAGAGACTTTTTATTTTGCATGGTCCCAGTAGTTTAATTTTGCTTTTGTTTCTCTTGCCAAAGGAGACATATCTAAAAAAATCTTTTTACCTGCATTTAATGTCAGAGAGATTACTGCCTATGTTTTCTTCTAAGATTTTTTGGTTTCAGGTCTCATGTTTAAGTCTTCAATCCATTTTGAGCTTATTTTTGCATATGGTATAAGAAAGTGGTCCAGTTTCATCCCTTTACATGTAGCTATGCAATTTTCCCAATGCCATTTGTTGAAGAGACTTTTTCCCATTGCATATTCTTGCCCCTTTCGTCATAGATTAATTGATCATACCATTGTGGGTTCATTTCTGGGTTTTCTATTCTGTTCCATTGACCTGTGTGTTTATTTTTGTGCCAATACCATACTGTTTTGACACATACAGCTTTGTAATAGACTTGAAGTCTGGAATTTTGATGCCTTCAGATTTTTTTTTTTCAAGATTGCTTTGGCCGTTTTGGGGTCTTTGTGTGTCGTTCCACATACATTTTAGGATTATTTGTTCTAGTTCCATAAAAAGTGCTGTGGTGAGGTGCCTGGATGGCTTAATTGGTTAAGCATCAGGCTCTTGGTTTCAGCTCAGTTCACGATCTCAGGGTTGGACAGAGTGTGCTAGTACCTCCCTCTCTTCCTCCCCCTCCCCCAGCATTCTCTTTCTCTCTTTCTCTAAAATTAAAAAAACAAAAAGCAAAACAGTATTTTGGTATTTTGATAGAGATTGCATTGATTCTGTAGATTGCCCTGGATAGTATGGACATTTTCACATTTTAAGTTCCTCTTAAATGTCCTTAGGGTCTGTGGACTCCAGCTAGGTTTGTCTAACAGATTTCCAACAGATACTCGTAAATCCCTAAATACATTGCATTAGAGCACAAATCCATTTGTAAGAACAACGATCCATGGTAAAACATCCCCATTAGGCATCTTCGTGGCTTTTAGGTCCTTTCAGCTGAGAATTGTCACAATTCCTTTCTAAAACTGCTATGGCTATGATAGATCTCCCATTGACAAAAGATGGAAGGACATATACAGAATACAGGATATGTGTGCACATTGGGAGGGATGGACTGCTAGGGAACACAGAAATGCTGTCACCACATGAAAAGTGTGGTGGATAGCCAAAACTACAAGTGTGTAAGGATCGTCATTCCCTCGAGTGATTTCTGAGGTTTCTTCCACATCTAGGATGTTAGAGGTCTACCTTCAGAAACCACTCCTCCATCCAGACTTCAAACTAATCACAGCATCATGTTCTCAGTGCAATCCTTCCCTCACACCACTTACCCTCTCCACCACCTCTTGGAAGGAAGTTGTGACCTGAGCTGAAACCAAGGGTTGGACACTTACCCGACTGAGCCACCCAGGTGCCCCAGAACCCTTGTCTTTGCATTCACCAGCACCCACTCCAAATGCCATCACCCGTCTTCCTTGTCTTCTGGTCTCCCACTTTTTCGCAATGAGTGTACCTTAGAAAACTCTACTGTCCTTGGGTGTCTATGTAAGTATTTCATAATATTCTTCCATCAGCAGTACAAATGCTTACGCTGAGCGTGTATGTCCATCAAAGGAGAAAAGCTTCCCCGTCTTCTTTGTTGTCACCAATAGCTATCATGCTGGCTGTTTATTGAGTCCCCTGTGACGTGCTAGGCTCCGTGTATGATTTGTATATCTACTCCTGAGTACAGGGGAACAAACACGATTACCCCAGTTGAAGAGATGAATGAGTGGAGGCTCAGAAATGTGAAGCAACTTGCCAAATAACCGTTTCGCCTGACCTCACAATCCCCGTCTTCCTGCTATGTTCTGCTCCCTTCTACCTTAATACTTCATGGACTAAGCATGATGCAGGGCAGGCCACCCTGGGCCTGAACACCGCTCATTAAGTGGAACTCACACCCACCTCGTTCTTCCTGCACACTTCGCTTCACTCAACAGACTGAAGCCTAGAACGGGAGACACTTACTCCTCTCCAGACAATAAATCATTGGCTTTTTATCTGTCACCGGCTCGATTTCCCAAAGATTTGTTTTCGTCAGTTTAATGAATTATTGGATCACCTGGAAATTGCTCAGAATTAACCTGTGGCTGACATTAATGGATCTGCAACACGAGTGTCGAGCTCTTTCTAACCAGTCCAATCCATCCTTCTGCAAGGGGGCCAGCCACCGGCGCCAGGCGATCCGTTTGTTTGAGGCTGCGTCTGCCTGTTTCTGCGGGGGTGGCTGCTGCAGCGTGGCCTCTGAGGAGGTGGCGAGCAGGCACCAGAGGATCCTGTCAGGAGCCTGGGGACGGCCTGCTGCTTCCACCCCACCTGGGCAGGCTGGGAGTGGGAATCAGCTCTTTGAGAAGCCTTTGGCGAGGTTTGGGCTCCTGTGTGAGAATCCACTCTACATGAGGCCTCTTAGCCCTAGTTCCAAGTATTTCCCCTAGTTTCAAGTATATCCCTAGTTCCAAGTATATCCCTAGTTCCAAGTATATCTCGAACCCATGAGATTCTCTCCACTTCCCCGGTTACCAGCCTAGTCAAGCTGTCACTGCTTGATGCCTGAGTGCCTATGAAGCACAACGTCCTGGTTCTGCCCATTCCAACCTTTGTCTTCCCGTAACCTGCTCTCCAAAGAGGGGCTGGAGTCATCATTTTGTATCAACTAATCAAATCCACCTTGCTTCAAGTTCTCAGGGGCCTCCCACTGTGTTTGGAGTAAGACCCCACGGGAGCCTCCATGACCTGGCCCTGCCTCCCTCGCAGCAGACCAAGTACCTCACTCTGAGCTCTCCCTTGACCCCAGTCACTTTGGCCTTTGTCCCTCCCACACTACACTCTTATTTTGGTCTGTTTTGCTCACAGATGTGTTCCCAGCACCCATGACAGAGCTCGACACACAGCAAGTACCGACTCTATTGACTTAATTCACGAATTGGTTATTTTCAGGGTTCTAAGATCATGTTAGCGAATGGGGAGATGGAGGACTGCCGATGACCCGTGAGTGTTTTAACAACCAAGTTCCACTCATAGGAAGTCTCAGCTCCTACCACCTCCCTTCATGCTCTGGGCTTTGGTTCCACTTTGGATGTCAGTTGCATCTCTGGGCCAGAAATGGGCATACATTTTTCCCGCAGAGGGTCAGAGAGTGAATATTTGCAGACCATTCAGTCCGTCTCAGTGACTCGGTTCCGCCGTCCTAGTGCAGAAACAGGCACAGACAATATGTAGATGAATGGCCTGCTGTGTGCCGGCGCAGCTGACCTTCCTGCGGCACGCCGGATCTGGCCCACTGGCGTGGTTTGGCGCCGCCTGCTTAGACTATCTGTTCCTGAGGGGACCTAACCCATGACTGGCCACACCACTCACTAGGGGTCTGTTGGAGAAGGTCCAATATGATGGAGGCAAAAATTCACCCACAGATGTGGAAATCAAAAAGTGCTCTTCGTAGCCTTCCCTTGCTGGGACCAGCCTTTCACATCACGATTATTGGAGTCAAGCCTGCCTTCCCAAGCGGCTCCCCCCACGGACAAGTTGTGCAGCTTTGGACAAGTTACCAAATTGTTTTCAGTCTTTCTCCTGCAAAATGGGATGAACTAATCTTTGAAAGTTCTTTTATTTTTTATTTTTTTAAAGATTTTATTTATTTATTTGACAGACAGAGATCACAATTAGGCAGAGAGGCAGGCAGAGAGAGAGGGGAGGAAGCAGGCTTCCCGCTGAGCAGAGAGCCCCATGCAGGGCTTGATCCCAGGGTCCTGGGATCATAATCTGAGCCGAAGGCAGAGGCTTTAACTCACTGAGCCACCCAGGTGCCCCATAAAGTTCTTTTAAAGAGCAAAGGAGATAATGAGTGATTTCATATGAAGCGAGAAACATCGGAGACACACAAACACACACACGCGCACACACACACTCACACACGCAAACACATGCATGCACATGCCTTGCAAAAATAGTTTTGATTGTCACTGTTCAGTTAACAACCTGGCTTTTGTCCTCCTGAGTGATGTTTACAATCTAGAGGCACAGCCGAATTGCCCAGGACAATAGAAGACATTTCTTTTGTGATGCTTTAGGGGAAAGGGAGACAAAAAGATGAGGTAACTGGCAAGGAGAGATTTGGGTGGGGAAAAAAATAGGTGTTTGAAGGAGATTTTCATCCTGTATGTGGTGGCTGATTATTAAAATCCCTTTCCCTTCACCACCCATGGGACTCTGCTTAAACATCCTTTTTGTTATTACTGCACTGGGGGTGGGGGTGGGGGGATGGACCGGTTCATTTTCAGGAGGGGCTACTCTGCAGAAAAGCTGAACCCTCCTTCTCTTAGGTATGAACTGAGAACAATGATTCCCTTGCCTGGCACATCCTAGGTGCAGTAAATGGTAGTTAGTTCCATTCTCCTTCTACCTTAATCATTTCATCTTTACAAAAAAAAAATCTTGCAATTCAGACTCGGTGCGTACAATCAGTAAGTCTCAAGTACGGGGTGTTTGTTGAAGGAAGAGAGTAAATTCAAAGGAGGCTTTCCTGGTAGAGATCCCTCAAGGATATGTAAGAATGGCTTGCAATTAGCATACTCATTCTTTTTTTTTTTTTTTTTTTTTAAAGATTTTTTTTATTTATTTGACAGAGAGAAATCACAAGTAGGCAGAGAGGCAGGCAGAGAGAGAGGAGGAAGCAGGCTCCCTGTTGAGCAGAAAGCCCGATGTGGGGCTTGAACCCAGGACCTGGGATCATGACCTGAGCCGAAGGCAGCGGCTTAACCCACTGAGCCACCCAGGCGCCCCAGCATACTCATTCTTAATATATAAATGGACGCTTCTAAAGCGCTGAAGTGTACTCCAAAGCAATGTGATTATCAGTAGTCAAAGTATATTTTTTTCGACCTTTCCCCTACACCATTTACACGGCCTATGGGGAAGCTTTCCCAAGAGCAAGAGAGAACAGAGAACAGCCCGTGCCTGAATTATCACAAATGACAAATGAGTAATAGTCCTGACTCTCCCTGGAAGAGAGAGCTCAGCTTTGAGTCCTGGGAGAGAGAACTCATCCGGGTTCCACTTGTCATTTTTCCACATGTGAGTTGTATGATCTTGAATAAGTCACTTACTGTCTTGTTTCAGGATCCTAATAAATTGAAAAAGATCTGTGCCGTGGACTGGAAAATTTAATATTGTTAGCTTGTCAATATACCTAAAGTGATCTATAGATTTTTCCGGGCATTTTCCCACATCTGAGCTACGATTCCGTTCCTGGGTAAAGGTGCTGTAAAAAGTTACTGTTCTTAGTTTTTGTCCTCCCCTAATTCTGGAGATGACGCAAACACACACACACACACACACACAGACCTTATTTCTTTTTTTTTTTTTCTAGTGCTTTGGTATCATATATAAGAATCTGTTGCTAAATCCAAGATTATGAAGATTTACCCCTGTGATTTCTTCCAAGAGTTTTATAGTTTTAGCTCATATATGTAAGTCACTGATCTATTTGAGTTAATTTTTCGTCTAACGTGTGAGGTTAGTGCGTCCAACTTCCGTTGAGCTTTAGTCCAACTTCAAAGAAATGGGTGATTCTTTGCATGTGGAAATCCACTTGTCCCAGCACCAACTGTCAAGGAGACTGTTCTTTCCCCACTAAATGGATGTGCACCCTTGTCAAAAATCAGTTGGCCATAGATGTATAGGTTTATTTCTGGCCTCTCGATTCTATTCCATTGGTGTACACATCTATCCTTATACCAGTACCACACTATTTTAATTACTGTTGCTTTGCAGTAAGTTTTGAAATGGCGAAATATGAGTACTCCAACGTTGCTTTTTTTCAAGATTGTTTTGGTTACTCAGGGCCCCCTTGCAATTCCATATGAGTCTGAATAATAGCTTTTTCATTTTGGGGGGAAAAAAAGGGCCATTAAGATTCAGTAGGCAACTGAATGTACAGATCAATTCTTGTGTACTGACATCTTACCAGTAGTAAGTCTTCCAGTCCATGAACACAGGATGTTTTGCCATTTGTTTGGTCTTTTTAAATTTCTTTCAGTAATATCTTTTAGTTTTCAGATAAAAACTAATATCTTTTAGTTTTTACCTCCTTTGTTAAATTTCTTTCTAGGTTAGATGCTATTATAAATGGGATCACTTTCTTAATTTTCCTTCACAATTGTTCGTTGCAGGGGTACAGATACAACTCGTGTTCATCTTGTCCTGAAACTTTGCTGAGTTCATTTATAAGTGCAAGTAACTTTCTTGTAGATTCTTTGTGATTTTTCTGTATATAAGATCGTGTCTTCTGTGAACAGAGATAATCTTCTTTCTTTTCTAATTGGGATGCCCTTCTTTTTCTTGTCTGATTGCTTTGGCTAGAACTTCAGTACAATGTTAAATACCAGTGGGGAAAGCAAGCATGTTTGTCTTGTTCCTAGTCTTAGAGGGAAAAGTTCTAGTCTTTCACTATTGAGTATGATGTTACCTGTGAGTTTTTCATAAATGTTCTCTTACTGTGTTGAGGAGGTTCCCTTTTGTTCCTTGTTATCTGAGATTTATTATCATTAAATGGTGTTGAATTTTTGTCAAATGCTTTATTTTATCATTTGAGGTAATTATATATTTTTCTTTGTTCTATTAATTTGATATATTCCATTGATTAATTTTCTTATGTTGAATCACCCTTACATTCTTGGGATAAATCCCACTTGGCCATGGCATAAAATCCTTGTCAATATGTGGTCAGGTTCTGTCTATTTGCTAGCATTTGTTGATTTAAAACAATATATATTTTTAAAGATTTTATTTATGTATTTGACACAGAGAGAGAACACACAGGTGGGGGGAGCAGGCAGAGGGGAAAGGAGAAGCAGGCTCCCCACTGAGCAGGGAGCCCGATGTGGGGCTCGATCCCAGGATCCTGGGATCATGACTTATCCAAAGGCAGATACTTAACTGACTGAGCCACCCAGGCACCCCTAAAATAATAGTCTTAGTAAAAAGCAAATCCTTGAAGATTCCATTGCAACCATATTGTGATGAACAATATTTCTCTCTCTCTCCTGCTTGTAACTAACTAGTCTTTCTAGTAATAGCACTAGATTTGTGCTTTGATGATATGTTTGCTGTATAGAGGGTAGCTTAGTAAGAGAGCTGATCTTTTACATCCTTAAATGTATGTGTGCGTGCATGTGTGTGTCTGTGTGAGTGCATGTGTGTGTGTGTGTGTGTGTGTACTCAAGGCAGCAGAGCCCAGCAGTCGTCTCTGGGCCTAGGCGTCAGAAAGATCTGCACGGAACTGCCAGTTCTGTCACATACCATCCTCGGGAACCTGGACAGTGTTTCCGCTTCACAGAGCTTCGGCTTCATCACAGGAATATATTTATTTCATCTCTAGCTCTCAGAGCTGTTAAAAAAGAAAAAAAGCAGATGAGACACTGAATGCAAAACACAGCACAGCGCCTAGCATAAAACAGAAAGTCTAAATAAAAAAAGCAACTCACTTATCAGAATTATTTAGATTTAACAAATTGTAAGTATGGTTTGTGTATTTTTTTTTCCCCAGGAAGTTATTTTTGTTCAGAAAGACTGTTTGGTTAACATGACCCTCTGGTGGCAGCTGTGATTACATCTCCCCAGGCCGATGTACGGTAGAAAGACTTTTGTAAGGCATCCAGATGTGTCCACAGTGAAGACTGAGGGCGTTGACATCTCAGCCAGATGCTGGGTGCAGAGCCCTGGCCCCCGAGATTTTCCTTGTTCAGCCTCACCCAGCCTGGCCCTTCCAAGGTGATCTCCCTCTAGGGCCAAGGGAAGGGTGCAGTTCCCCATTCGGCCACCAGGTGGCGGATGACCATTCCCAGGAAGGAAGCTTAGCTGAGTGGATACCCTGAGCCTGAGGCTATTAGAATTTTTAAAAGCGGGGGTGGGGGGTTAGGTATTGGAGCCGCAGCCTAAAGTCCTGGTGTAATGACAGCTCAGTAGAAGAGGAATTTCTAATGCTGGGGCTTCCTTTGTTTCTCTGCTTTTTCTCAAGGAATAGTGCTCTTTGTTGCCAGTGGACTCACCTTCCACTCTCCGGTCTGTTGGGATAAAAGTTACGTCCAGTTCCAGGAATGGTGCAGCAACCATAAAACTGAAGTATGCTCAGAGAGTCGCCGTGACAGTGGCAGCACTGACAAGAGCTCGTGACAGTAGCTCCCCAAAGAGTGCTTGTGAGAAATGGAGAACACAGGTCAAGTGTTTGGGGCAGAGTCTGCCCTCAGATAAAAAGGCTTAGGATCAGAAACAAAAACATCCTAACAATGGTTCTGAAAAATAAAGTTTATTAAAAATACTTTTTAAAAACATTTTTAGTATCAGAATATTAAGGGGGAAAAAGTTTACAAAATACTGGTGTAAAAGACGATACTTATTTATTTATTTATTTATTTATTTATTAAGTATCCTCCATGCCCAATGTAGGACTTGAAATCACAGCCCTGAGACTAAGACCTGAGATCAAGAGTCCGGTGCTCTACTTACTGAGCCACCAGGTGCCCCAGGATATGTGGAGGGATGGGGGAGATATTTTTATCCTTGCTCTTCCCCTCTGGTGCTTCTCCAAAGAACTTTAAATACGTATTTCATCCCTGGGCATTAGAACGAGCATTTTCTGGGGGAGTGGAGAAGCCTTCAAGGCCCAAAGGAATTTCCTAATGGGATTTCAAGTACCCCCATCAGCTATGCCAGATTCTGATGCTTACTCACGACCCAGGGCTCCCAGAACAGGCGTTAACTTTAATGTGCCATGAACCCCTTCTGCCATCTGAGGACACCTATGAACTCTTTTTTACAATGATGTTTTTAAATGTATAAAATACAGTACATTGCATTACAAAAGAAGCCTGTAATTTGATATAAGCTATGATTTCTGTAAGTGAAAAGCCACAGACAATACTAATCCTAGAGTCATTTTTGTTTCTAGTCATAATTGACTGAAAGGCTCAATTTTAAGTGGAAATTTGTGAAAACTGATAAGCAGACTTTTCCCACCCAATTCACAGACTTCTGAACTCTAGCCACAGATATTTTGGGTCAATGGGCCTCAGGCAAAGAACTTGCTGGGACAAATTCCCGTTCTTCCTACCCCCTCAGGCGTGCTGAGTAGTGGGAATTCTG
Organism: Enhydra lutris kenyoni; assembly: GCF_002288905.1. NCBI lineage: Eukaryota > Metazoa > Chordata > Mammalia > Carnivora > Mustelidae > Enhydra > Enhydra lutris. Next base: position 2,393,057 of record NW_019154129.1, on the reverse strand, counting down.
TTATTTCAGGAACAATAGATATTCCATTGTGCCCCTTGAAATCTAAGTGAATTGATTCAGAACACATAGCTTCTCACCTTTTTTTAATTATGAGACTGAGAAAAACTACAAGTGCACCTTATGTTGAAGAAAAAAATCCATGTAATTGGTATTGAATGGAATCAACAGCTAATTTTTTTTTAACACAGCAATTCTACATAGAGCAAATTGGTTTGGATGATCAATGGAAAAGAATACTGTTTTAGGGCTTAATGAGAACAATTCTTCCTTTCCTTAAAAAGTTCTCACTCCATGGCTAGATTGACGTGCCTCTAATCGATTGCTTTTCATTTAAAAAACAAGAAACTTTGCTGAAAACTTTTAGTTCTGTGGATGTTTGTGTGTACACATGTGTGTGATGTACACATGCATGTGCCTTATATCCCAGAGTTGTGAAATTGAGATAAACAGCTCTGTACCCAGTAGAGAAAGTCTTTTGAGATCGTTTCCAGCAAGAAACAGCTTAAAGAATTAGGGGATCCAAGAGGCTAGGGAGGGCAAGAGGGCAAAGGGATTCCTCACTCCTGCCTTGCTCCCCTAAAACAAGTATTTCCTTGTTTATCTTCCTTCGTCAGATCAGTTGTGGTGACCTTGAACTATCACGGAGACTATCCTTAGATCACTTATCTCTGATTCAAGGCCAAAAAAAAAAAAAATTTAAAAAGTTGTGGTATGTTCCTATTTTGCTTTTCCCTGCCTGTGATTACCTATTCCTTTTCAAAGCAGAACCCTGAATACAGTTATTTTCCATTGTAACCATAGCACATCCCCAGTGCAAATACTTTTTCTTACAATAATCCCTGTAAAGTAAGTTACTTAATGGTTTAGCTAAGTCAGGGTTATCAGAACCACCTGATATAAGGTTGGGCTATGGCTATTTCAGTACAAAACCAAAGCAAAGTTTGAGTTGGTTTAAGACAGTCAATCCTAGGGGGAGAAAAGACAAATGAACTACCTTTTGGAGTAAAGAACCCATGCCTTTTCTCATGAAATATCATGCTGTCGGTGTCTTTCAATGTTATCTTCCAGAACAGTCTAAACAGAGCATTGAGACCTTAGTTGAACTTAGACCAGAAATTCAGCATGTTTATGGATGCTTGCCTAATATGTGTCTACACTTGTGTGTCTACATGTTTGTCTCTTGTATGTGTTCGAGTCAGCGTGTCTGTGTGTTTATGTTTGTATGTGTGTCAGTGTGTTTTTCGGGTGGATATGCCAACATGCATTGTGGGTTGATGGCTGGGCTCTGGGATTATGCTTTGCCTGTTGCTTAACAAATGCCACCAAAGAAAAACCAGTCATTCTTAGTATCTTCAAGGACCCCAGACACTGAGAAACTCCCCGAGAGGGAAGGCATAATCCCTGAATCCATAAAATTTCTTGGCACTCCATTTAGATGAGCAAAGGTGGGGAAGTTGAGCTAAAATTAAGAGTCTGTCAACAAAAATGTTCTTTTAATATTCTACCAAGCAAAACTATATAACGGAGTTGAATGAAAACTTGGGATGGATTTTTAACATAAACTTAAGATATTTTGTTGAGTGAATGAATATAGTAGGGAAAAGTATTGGAGACGTAGATGTTAAGGCTGATTGGTGCCAGGCTGGGGAGGGCCTTGAATGCCAGCTCAAGGCGCATCGCCCTAGGAAAGCCATCAGTGGCTCTGGCCAAGGTGTGACACATGTGGGGCAGGTAATACTATGCCCAGGGTCCTAGCATTGGCCATAGTCCCTGGGTCTTCCTCATGGACCAGTGTTGGCATATTCTAACAGGTGTATATAGTCAGGTTCCTCGTGGAAATGAAACCAAGTCAATTTGAGCCCAGCTCTCCCCAGACTATCTAACTCCTGGTGCTGCTATGTGCTCATCTTTTTGAATCGCCTAAATGCCCATTCTTATTTACTCGCTTTATTAGTTCATTTAACAAATCTGTATTAAGGACCTACCACATTGCAGGCTTTGTCCTTGGTACTGGGGACTGAGCAGTGAACAGAACCAACCAATAGCCTGTCCTCATGGAGCTTTCAGTCTAGTTGGGGGGAGACAGACAAAGCATACACTAAGCCAGTAAATTATGTACTGTATTAGATAGATATAAGTGCTTAGAAGAAAAACCATGGTGAAGTAGACAGAGGAGTTAGGAAACCATGGGCCATTTAGAACTTTTAAGTAAAGCTATGGGGGAAGGTGGCACTTAAGGTGAGACATGAGGAGCAAGCATGTGTCTTGAGAAGGAGAGAAAACAGCACATTCAAAGACCCTGGGGTAGCAGCTTATCTGTCACAGTCGAGGGATTCTGAAGAGGCCAGTGTGGCTGGAGTGAAATGAATAAAGGGGAGATCAGGTCAGAAAGGGGATGGAGCTCATACTCAAGACATTGATTCTATCTGAATTCTGGAAAGAGTGAGCTGTGGGAGGTCAGGAACAAAGCTAGCATTCTTCCAAACAGCATCTGGACCTGCATCAACTAAATGAAGCCACAGCTGCTGGTATGTTTCAGGAAGAAGCCCAGAGCCAGTCATGGCTTGTAATAACACTGGCGAGCTGTGGCCGTGAGCTGGGGTCCCTGTTTCATTTCCAGATACCCTGGTTGCAATCTCTGTTCTCCCTGGAGGCTCTGAGGCTCGTGTTCCAGTATCTGAAAACCCTTCTCCAGAGAACGGACCTGTCCTCCACCATCTATTGAATCCACCAGGCACTGAGAACCCAGAGGGGGTGACCAGAAATATCCAAATCTCTGTTTTGAGGGAAACTATGAGATCCAGGCTCCCTTTTATCCTACCCTTGTTCTGTCTGCTTTTCAAACACATCTGGATTTCAAAGGAAATTGAAGCCACGTGTAAGCGATGAATCACAGACACGGAAACCATCGGGCGGATTTTGCACAATCCATTTAATATTTCAACTTCAGAGTCCAATCTTTCTTCCCCTTTCCATTCTTTACTTTTTGTTTTTCCTTCTTCTTCCCCCTCTTCTAAATATCCCCCTTACCTGCAGAGAGAGAAAGGGGCTTGGGTTGTTTTGCTACTTTTTTTTTTTTTTTTTTTTTTTTTTTTTTAATCGGGCACTTTGCCTGCAAAGACTGGGGCCCTTCCTCCCTCTTCTCACTGACACCCCCTGGTGGGTCCTGCAGACTCGGCCCTCTGTGTGACTTCTTGTCCCATCGGTCCCCGCTGTTGCCAGAAGGTGGACGTTTCCCTCTGTCTCTCACCCCTTCGGGCCGCTCTCTGCAGACATGCCCGACAGCAAGAGAAGAGAGTCATTGTATATCCCTCAAGAAGGAGTTGTAATTTGGCCAAGGGTCTTTTTATCACTGCTCTGCAAATTGCCTCAAAAGGAATGCCACTTAAAGAGAGGTAGCCTGTTAATAAAGCGGCACGGAACAGGCTAATTCCAGTCACGACTTGCCTGCCATGCTCAACTGCTATTTGAAGAGAAACGCTCTTTGCTTGGGAAGTATATTTGGCACCGTGTGTAACAAACATCAAGAAACCCTGATTCAATCCAGTTTGGCATTACTTGAGAGGAATCCAGCTTGAAAAGATCCTGGAGTAGCTCTGGGTTTGGCCTAACCCCAACCCGAGGCGTGAGATGGGACAGGCAGCAAAAAGTTGCCCTCACCAAAAATATCGCCCTTAACCATCCCAATCCCATAGTGATTCTCTCCACTCCTTGGTCTCACGGTGCAAAACATGTTCACGGCGCGTTTGCGTGTCCAGTGGAACACTGGCACATCTTTCACGTCTTCGCCAGTGAGACATTAAAGCCTCCGTGTACGGCCTTCCGCGGGGTCCCAACGTCAAGGGCATATCCCGCCTGTAGGGAAGCAGGCGTCTGGGGCAGTGAGCGGCGCCTGGGGCTCTGTTCAGCCCATCGGTGCTGTTGCTTCTCGCAGCCACGTGACGCCGGTGTTGAAGACTGATGCCGCACGGTTCCCAGACGCTCCACTTGGTGACCTAAATCCTGACGGGAGCCAGCCATGGTGGTTCCTCGTGGGCCCACAATCCTCTTCTTTGGGGGTTAGCACAGCCAAGAGCGTTTCGTGCTCACTTGCATAGCTTTTAACACTCTTGCAATCGGCCACTACTCTGAGCGCGGTGTTAAGGTGTCTGGGTGTGTGCGAGCTTCCTTAGCTAAGGCTATACCCAGGATAGACTCTATTGTTGAACTGAGCACTGTAATTAGCCCAGATCTAGAACGCAGCTAGGACCTCCCTCTGTCTTTTCTTATTTTTTTTTTTTAAGATTTTGTTTATTTATTTGAGAGAGAAAGGGAGGGAGAGTATGAAAGGGGAGAGGGGCAGAGGGAAAAGCAGATGCCCTGCTTAGCAGGGAACCCCACGTGGAACTCGATCCCAGAACTTGGGGATCATGACCTGAGCTGCAGGCAGTCGCCCAACCAACTGAGCCACTCAGACACCCCACCCTTTCTTTTAAATAGTTTTATTTCAAGGGTCTTGCTGCCCTTCTGTGTTCCTTCGCTGTGGCCGGGGCCTCTTGGTCAACCTCCTAACCTCCTAAACTTGGTGAATAACAACCCTGTCGACACACACATGCCTAAGTCACAGAAGTACCCCTGGCCCAACTGAAAATCTCCATGTCCCAGCTTCCCTCACAGGTAGAAGCAGTCAGTGCAGGGGGAGGGGGGGCACTGGGTAGAAGTTCTGCGAAACGACTCTCGATCTTTTCCCCTTGTTTCCATCTGGAGGCCAGACTTACAGAGAAAACCCCAAGAAGCTCTCTTGGACCATTAAGTGACCCAGGAGATAAGGATGTTGAAGAGAGAAAAAAATAGGAAGAATTTGGGTCCCTAATGACAAAGGAGCTGCCATGCTATCTTTGCACTGCCTTTGATTCATTTTTTCGCTGAATTGGCCAGACTTTAATATGCTTGCTCATTATCTGTTAAAATGCAGATTCTGATTTAGTGGGTCTGGGGTGGCCTGAGAGTCTGCAGTTCTCACGTGACCCCTGGTTAAGGGTGCCAGGTAAAATACAGAGCACCCAGGTAAGTTTGAACTTGAGAGAAACCACAAATGAATTTTTAATGTAAGAATGCCCTAAATGTAATTGCATGGAATATACTTAAGTTAAAAAATTAGTTTAAGTATGATCCAGATCTTGTATACTGAACCAACAGTAAGTTTCCTTTTAGGAGCAGCAAAAATGTGTATTGGCTCTAAGAGTTCATGGGGCTGCTGGCTTTCCAGTGTCTTTGCGTTTTTCAGTATTGATAGAAAGAAAGAAACTCAGTCAATCCAAGTTGGGTTTTAAAACAAAAGCCAATGGATAACGTCCATGGGAAGCCCTTGAACTCCAAGAGAGATGTCCAGCAGGTCACCAGGAACAATGACTCAGCGGTTGAGGACAGATAGGTCTCTCTGCCTCTCTCTGTGGCCTTGAGTTTTGTCCTATCTTGGCTCCTGTCTCCTTACTATGAACCAGCATCTCCTTTCTTTTTTTTCATCTGGTGTCTGACACACTTTCAGCTTGCCCATGCTTTTTATCATGACACCAGCCATGATCTTGGCTCCCCTGAAGTAGAAGGGCAGTGTGGCATCAAGGCTCAAAGCATGGACTCCAGATTCCACGCTGGCACCGCCATTGTTGGTATGATGGCGGGGGTTTCATTGTTCTCTCTGTGCACCAACTTCCTTGTCTATAAAGTAGGGAGACCGTGGTACCCATCTTGTAGGATTGCTGTGGGCTTGAAATAGGGTGAACTAGGCAAAGGCCTTCGAACAGGGGCTGGTACAGAGTAAGCACTAAATAGATACAGGCCAAGTGTTAGCACAGCGCAACTTCTGACTTAAATTCCCAGGCTCCGAGGCAACTTAGTTTAGAATCCCCAGAGGAGGATGGTCTGACTGGCTCAGCTCTGAGGGCTGCTGGTACAGGGGCTGTGAGGATGTCAGTGGTGTCTTTGGGAAAAGAAGATGAGGCCTTGGTACTGTGGGAACCCAAGGGAGAAGCACCAGCCTTGCCGTATTCGGAAACAGCCTCCTGGAGAAGTGACACTGGTCATCCCACAGAACACAGAGGCTTCCAGGTGGAAAAGGACAAGAACACCCCGGGCAGGGAGAAGACTTTGAAGCATAAGGAACAGAGAGCTGTGACAGAGCTTGATGCCCTCTCCGGGCTTCATTAACAGCACCAAAGATGTGGGATGAGATGGGGACCAGCAAGCCATGGAGACGGGAGGTCAACAGGCAAGACAAAGAAGTCTTACTGGCAAACTCAGGTGTTTGAACTTCATTCTGTGATATCAGACTAAAGCCAAGAACCTCTCAAGGTCCTTTATGACCGATCAGTAGTCTGGGAGTTCACTTTGAGAATTTTTCTTAGAAACCTTCTGGTGGGATAACTCAGGACAAGTTGATGTCACCTCTCTGAGCCTCAGGCTTCTTGTCTGTAGTAGGGGACTAATAATAGTGCCTGCACCATGGAGTTGTGAGGACTAAGTGAATTATTATATGGCGAGAACTTAGAACAGTGCTTGGCAAATGGTAGTTGCCCAGTAAACACTGATTTCTGTTATCTGTATTTCAATGATAGTTTTAAAATTAACGTGGGCATTTTTTAGGTCTCTTGGGTGGCCCACTTATAACTGGGCACTGTGATGGAATTACCGTGCGCATGTGTGCATTAATATTTATGAACTCACCAGCTCTGATTAACATGACTTTTACTGTCATGGGTTAATGGGAAAGGCGCAGAGGTGGAACTCATCCTTGTTGCAAGTGAGGTTCGCCTAGTGTCAGAACCCAGTATTCGAACAAAGGTATCCCAACGTGTTCAAACCGAGGGAGGGGCACAGAGCACTGAGCCATCCCGGGGCCAGTGCATAAAGGGGAGCCCCCGTGAGAAAGAGCCAACCTACATCGTCGCAGCCAACATGACACTATCGCCGCTCTGCCCCGGGCCCCTGAGTTTTGGCCAAGCAACCTCATCCCATTAAAGTAATGTTAATTTGAATTTTACTGGTTCTATAGGCTTCCTTATTTTTCTTTTTTAATTGATAAATTTGGCTTCATGATTGGATAAGAGCTGTGAACATATGAAGTTGATGCCAAGTTTTATGTTGGGACATATTTAAGGAACAGGATAGCAAAGATCATGTGAGTCAATACGGGCCGCTTGCCATTTTTGTGTTATTATTATCACTCGCATTTGAGAATACTGTGGACAACCAGGAGGGCGTCAGAGGGCTCTGTGCTGGGGAGTGGCATGATTCTGTGTTTCAGAAAGCTCAGGCATAGGTGCCAGGGTGGGCGGAAGGAAGGGTCAGGGGCAAGTTCTGCGGCCCCAGCAGCACGTGTTGCTCTGAGAAACTAACAGCCTTATGGTGATCACCACACATTGTCTGTACGGGATTTATGCCTTCGGGGTTAGGGTTACAGTGGTGGTTTGCCTGGGAGCAGGGCTGGCTTCAGGACTGTGCGGTGCCTACAGTCACCCAAGGGCCCCATGATCAGGACACCACATTTGGCTTAAAACTCTGCTGTCGCCGTCTTGAAATGCTTCATAAATCTTTGAGCAATTCCCGTGCTTTCATTTTGCACTGGGTCTTGCAAATTACATGGTTGGTCCTTCTTGGACTGAGGGGTTTTTCAGGACACAAGATGTTCAGTGTTGAAACTGGGACAGGCCCAGGTGAACTGGGGTGGTTGGTCACCCGAACTGGCACATAAGGAAGGCCAGGAAGAAAGCAGGTTCACTTGAAGGGGCATCTGGTGGCTTTATTCCCAAAGCCCAGGCCACAGCAATGAAGGCACCAGGAAGAAGGTTTGCTGAGACCCCAGGTTTGGATAACGAGCACGGCCAGGTTTAGGGTGTCAGCTCAGAGACACAGGCGAGGCTGTTGCCAGAGGGGCCACTCACTGCAGAGCTGGTGGGTGGCTGGGGGAGGCCAGGGAAGCAGCTGGATTTCATCTGGCTGGAGGAGTGAATGGGATGAGGGAGGAGATGGCGTGGCTCTTTGAAAATTGTGGTGACACATCGAAGGAAACAATATGTGGACACATCTCCTGCCAGGCTTGCTTTTTCCAAAGCATGAGACATGCACAGAAATCTCCCACCCACCTTGAGAAGTAAAAGTTGCTGCTTCATCTGTAATGAGAAACCCCAGCAAGAGAAGAGCCAGGCACCTTCACGGTCAGCTCTCAAACTCAGACCAGCTCTGCAGCCTGCTGCCGCCTAATCCCAGGTAACGGGTAAGGCAAGGAGGAGGAGGAAAAAAATAAATAATCCTTTGGCTTGCCGGGTCCCCTGCTTCAGCCAAAGCAAGATTCGAGGAACCCAGAGAACAGACAGGCCAGGATCATGGGAAGTAGCAAAGGTAGAAGAAGCCTCAAGACAAGCGTCTCTCTCATTGTGGCCCAAATTCCTTGCCCTTCCCCAGAAGATACTCCGACCCATTCCCTGTGAACTAGAATGAGCCAGTCGTCCTCTGAGATTAGGCCAAGCTGGTCTAAAACAAAGATAGGTTACACAATCTACTGGGGTGCTGGCAGAAAACATTAGAATTTCTGTGCCTTGTACATTTTTATCTCATGCTTTTCAGTGGCCCTTTTTGCATGTGCATTGTCATTAGGAGAACGTACAGTTCAACATAGAATTTATATGTATTTATTTGCATAACGGGGTGCCCATTTGCCCCATTTGCTTTTTTTTTTTTTCTTTTGAAGGAGGTGTCCATGATCATAAGTATTTGGAGACTCTTGGCTCAGGTGTTTTAAGCCTTTGGAGGCAAAAAGAATCTGTAAATTTCTATTCAGGCTCTCTTTTCCTTCCCACCACTGAAGAGATCATGTGCCCCAACCATGCGGAGCATCAAATACAGGTGATAAGAGTCACAGGCATTTGGTGTCCCTGTGGTGCCTCCGGTAGGATGAAGGAGACGGTGGGTTGCTTAGAAGGGGCTTAATGCATGTTTTGGAATAAAAGGTGGAGGGTGGGATTTAACCAATGGTTAAGGAGTTATCGGGTGGCCAGAGAATGGAAAGGCGTTGTAGGCAATAGAAAGAGTTTGAGCAAAAATATGGAAAGAGTGGTATCCCATTTGTGGTTGTGAGAACTCGGGTGGTAAGAGCAGAGAGGATGTTTGGGACAGCGGGTGACTTGGCCCCCAGTGGGAAGAAGACAAAGAAGGAAAGGTGCCTTGTCCTAGAGTAGTGCTGGAATGTAGCAAGTGCTCCGTGCATATATTGGGAATGAATGAGGCAAAGGATGCATTAACGACAATCTTGAGCACCAGGATAAGGATATGAGATTCAGCGGTAGGCCATGAGAAGGTTCAATGATACCACTGGTCAATATTTATTATCTTCAGTGGTTTGGAGAATGGGTTGAAGTGCTCAGATCTTCACTTTGGGAAAACAGGCATATATCGTGCATTGGATAGTGAGGCAGTGAGTTCCAACACAGCATCTGCTTCAATGGAGCTTAAATTCTGTTGGTGGAGACAGACATTGAAGGAACATAAATACACAGAAAAATAAATAAGTACAGAGCTAGGAAGCGGAAAGCCAGGGTAGCATGAGATCAAATAATGATGATTTGGAATCAGCCAGGCAAAGGGAGAGGAAAAGAGCATTTCTAGCAGAGGGATAAGCCCATGCAAGCACCCTGAGTTAAAGAAAGGGTTGGCACACTGGAGAAAGTAAACAAAACGGAACAAAACTAAAGTGACTGGTGCTCAGGAATCATGTGGAGAGAGTGGCCCAAGGTGAGCCTGGAAACAGACAGGAGCTAGGCCAGGCCAGGAGGGACGGCTTAAGGATATTGATTCTTATCCAAAGAGCAAGAAGGAGCCATTGTAGGGTCTACATAAAGGAGTGGAGAGCTTCTATTTAGGTTTTTTTTTTTTTTTTTAAGATTTTATTTATTTATTTATTTGTGAGAGAGAGAGAAAACACAAGCAGGAGGAGTGGCAGGCAGAGGGAACGGGAGAAGCAGGTTCACCGCTGAGCAAGGAGACTGATGTGGGGCTCGATCCCTGGACCCTGAGATCATGACCTGAGCCGAAGGCAGAGGCTTAACCTGACTGAGCCACCCAGGCACCCCTTCTATTTAAATATTTTAACAGATGACTTCCAAGTGCACAAGTCTAAATGATTTTTACCTGGGTAAAAAGCCTACATTTTCCTCCCACCCTCTGCCAGACAGTCATGATGTACAAGTACATGAGGTATTTGCTAGTAATAATACTCTGAAGTAAAAGTATGTTAACAATATCGATCAGTTCTTTGATTGTTTGCTGCACTAAAGAAGCAGTCCAGAGGTAGGTGATTCCAGAGCTCACCCAGCTGCTCAGCTCCGTAGCTTCTCTAGGATTCCCTTGGCCCTTTCCTCATGGTCACAGTTTGGCTGCCACAACTCCAAACATCACATCATCCCTGTCAGTACATAAAGCAGAAAGAAAGAAGAAGGCCTTTTCCTATACCTTCCCCCTTTTTAGCAACAGGGAGGGTATATCTCCTGCGAACCTCTAGCACATTTTCTCTTTATGGAGATTAGCTCACAGGCTGTGTCATAGGGACCCTGGGAAAGTGAGGTTATCATCATTTTCTGCTCCTATCTAGGAGGTGATCTCCTCTAGCACAGAAGGGCCTCTGGGCCGGCCAACAAGAGTACCTGCTGTGACAGCTTCTTGACGGGGGGTTTACTTTTCACTGTCTGTTCTGAGACATTCTGATTCAGTCTATGAAAAGAAGTTCCTCTTTCTTGCACTGAAACAGAAACCAGATCATGTGGGATATAGGGCAATCTGGACAGCTTGGAAGAAGGTGCTAAAGGTGATGGTCAGCGGTAATCAAGGAAGGAAGGAGGTAGACATAAGGATTACCTAGCCAGGCACTGGGCCTCTTCCACACATTGCACAATGGGGGTAATTACCTGCTTGTGACACAGCTCGCTGTGAGGGAAGGAGCACTGGCTGAGGAGTCAGGAGACAGCTACCCTTGTGCATTCCATCCTCGACCAGCTGGATGACCTTAGGCAAGGCACCACTTATTTATAAATGAAGGATTCCCCCCCCCCCAGACAAATAACATATAAAATAATATAACAAACATCTCCCCGGCCTAGAGCAAACATCACAGGAACCACGGAGACCCCGGGGTTACTCTCCTGCTGTATGATCCCCCTGCCTTTGGCTACAGTTTTTTGAATTTGATGCTGATGATCCCTTGAATTTGAGCATTTCTGCTACATATTTGTGTCCTTAAACAATACATGGTAATGTTTAGTATATGTCTGAAACTTGGTATAAAATGGTGTTTTACTAACGTATTCTTTGACCGTTTATTTTACCATCCACACATTGTTGTTTTTTCCCCTCCATATTATCGATGATATGTACACCCCTAGTTCATTCGGTGTAAGTGCCTATACTATTTTCAGTATTTAAATGTTCCCATTTATTTATCCTTTCTGCCACTGAGAGATTGTTACCATTTGTGTCTACTGTTCTGACCTGGTATTTTGTATACCTTTCCCTGGGCACATGTATGCAGTTTCTCTAGGGTGGGGAACAGGGGGAGCATCGCTGCCTGGGCAAAGCACACAATTTAGAGTCACACCCCACAGGACTGGGTTCCAGTTCGGCTACATACCAGCTGCATGACCCTGGGCAATGAGTCCTCTAACCTCCCTCCCCCAGCTCTGCATCTGGATTAAGGATGTTAATTACATTACATTAAATTGTGTCCATCAAATAAGTGCCTAGCAGAGCCCACGACAGTAGGTTTGCAGTTGGTGGTTCCCCCTGCCTTTCCCTCTGTTCTTCTTTTGTTTCATTATATATAAAATGGTGATTATATCTCTTAGCTTGCTAACTGCCCAGGATCGAAGGGAATACCTAAGAGGTAGTACTTTAGGAAATTTCTGTCCTTTTTTTTTTTTTTTTAGATTTTATTTATTTATTTGTGAGAGAGAGAGAACACAAGAGGGGGGAGGGTCAGAGGGAGCAGCAGACTCCCCACTGAGCAGCCCCCGCCCCCCCGCCATGCGGAACTTGATCCCAGGACTCCAGGATCATGACCTGAATCAAAGGCAGATGCTTAACTGACCGAGCCACCCAGGTGCCCAACTTCTGTCCTTTAAGACAAAAACATTCTAAGATCAACCAAATCGTGCAATTCAGTATAATATATAAAAGTGCTTCAAAAGTGAAAAACAGTCCTCATTCATCCATTCATTCACTGGACATTTTTTTTTCAGACTTTTTTTTTTTGAGGTCTCTTGCACACCAGGCGTCAGGTCATCAAAGATCAGACAGACACAGGCATGGACTTCATCTCCACGCAAGCTGTAGAGTGCCTACAGAGGAACGTAGTGAACAGTTAACACACAAGTAAGTGCAAAATGTGGTGAGAGGAAGGAAAATAAGAACAAGATGAACACATCATAATCTTAGCACTTCCTGGGTGCCCTGCACTGAAACGGACTTAATTCTCACAACAACCTTATGAAGTTGATACTATTATTGCATGCGTCAGAATCCTGGTGGGAAGCTGTTGGCACACGCCAAGGGGAAATTGAGTCCAGTGCAGTGAAGGGTTTATTTACAAGGTGTGGACAGGGCTACCAGCGGGGGATGGGAAGCACCTGAGGTCAGCCACATCAGGGGACTGTGACCACCAATGGTGCTGAAGGAGCACAATGTGGGGAGTGGGGAGCAGTTCCTAGAAGTTAGGACCCTGAGGTCCTAATCAGGAGATGGAGTAAGGGGGGGTGGAGCCACCACCTACCAGACAGTGAGCTGGGTGAATAAATATCCTGATCTCTCGTTGACTGAATCCAGCCTGAGGATGTAAGAAAACCTTTGATCGGCCCCTTAGAGACTAGAGGAACGTGGAAAAGGAGAGCAAATAGAGAATGTCCACTACCATCATTTTCCTTATTTGCAAATGGGGAAGAAAAGGCACAGAGAGAGGGAAAAACAGTTTCCAGATAAAGGACAATCAAAAGGCAACCTTTTAGTATTGTGTGATCCAGGAAGGCTTCTCTAAGGAGGTGACCCGTACAGTGAATCAGAACCAGCGGAGGAGAGAATGTTCCCGAGAGGATTTGCAGGAGTCAAGATCCTAAGTCAGGAAAGTTCCAGGTGTGTCGGAGGATCAGAAGGAAGATCAGATTAGAGTGGTGGCAGTGTTTGAGCAAGGGAGAGAGAGATGTTGTTCCAAAGAAAGCGTTTATTCTTGGTACAAGCGTCTGCTCCCAAGGAGCTTGGCTAGAAGGTTCCTCAGGGCTTGGCTCTCTCATCGGGATTCACAGAGGGCCTGCTGTGGACACCAGCCTGGCTTCTCCTCATTGGGTCACCCCAGTGGAGTGTGGTGACCTAAGAGTGCCCGCTTCTCAGCTGGAGGTTCTTGGCAGGATGCCCAGGCCGGATGGACTGGCTGAGCTTGGCTCCAGGCCGGGAGGACCCTGCAACGCGGCAGTCCATCCGCTGAGTGATGAGCACTGCCTAATGGCGCAGAATGTGTTTAAAATGCAATCCAGGTGCCGGGCCCTATTGTACATGCAGTACCATGAGAGAGGCTCCATCCTTGGCTGAACAGACTCCCATATCCACAAGGGCACCACTTACAGTGAGATTGCACTGAAATTGACTTTGGAGGGAGGTGGCCTCCATGAGTGAGAAGGGAGCAGATGGAAGGGAGGCAGAGGGCACCTCTGCTCTGGGCACCAGGCAATTGCCATAGGTCTCGGTCACTGCTGTCCTACACCCCTGTTCCCACAAAGGGCAAGGCGTGTTTCTGGGGGATAACAAAATCTCCTGCCTGTATTTGCAGGCTGGAATCCAAGTGTGGGCATTATATAATTTATGTATTTATTTTAGTAACTTATCCAGGTATGCACACGTGTATCTATCCATCCATCTACCCATCTATCCTTCTAGCTCTCATCTATCTATCTATCTATCATTTATCTATCTATCACAAACAGTTAAATAGAGCAAACATTTACTTCATTCAGAGAATGCTTAGAAGCACATTAATTTGTTCATCTGCACAAAAACCCTATGACGTAGGCACTCTAATAATGCCCATTTTAAGATGGTGATGTTGAGGCCCAGAGGGTTTCTGTCACTTGCCCGATGTCATTGCACAGCGAGTAAGTGCGAGAGTGGAGATTTGAACCCAGGACGACTGGCTCCAGAGGAAGGCTGAGAATAGTAGCAACCATCTTCATATCTTCCACCTCAGACCCAAAATCATAGCCGCTGTACAATCTCTGCTGTTTCTCACTCTCTCTCTGCACACACACATACATGTGCACACACGTGCACGCGCTCACGCACACACACACACACACATGGACGCACACACGGACGCACACACGTTTTCCTAAACCATTTGAAAGTAAATTGCATATTTCATGATTCGTTACCCCATCACATCTCCTGGAATTCTGTTTATTTTTCCCCAGCTTTATTGATTTGTAACTGGCGTATAACATTGAGTAAGTTTAAGGTGTACAATGCGATGACTTGATACATCCATATATTGTGAAATATCACAGTAAGCGTGTCCATCACCCCACATCATTAGTTGTGTGTGTGGACGAGAAGAACTTTTAAGATTTACTCTCTTAGCAACTTTAAAGCATGTAATACAATATTACTAACTATAGTCACCCTCCTGTAACTGACATCCCCAGGACTCATTTATTTGTAACTGGAAGATTGTATCTTTTTTTTTTTAAGATTTTATTTATTTATTTGACAGAGAGAGAGAGATCACAAGTAGGCAGAGAGGCAGGCAGAGAGAGGAAGGGAAGCAGGCTCCCCGCTGAGCAGAGAGCCTGATGCGGGGCTCGATCCCAGGACCCTGGGATCATGACCTGAGCGGAAGGCAGAGGCTTTAACCCACTGAGCCACCCACGTGCCCCATCTCTTGTCTTTTTGATAACTGGCATCCTAACCTGTCTGAGGTGATTACTCGTTGTGGTTTTGATTTGCATTTCCCTGATGATGAGCGATGTTGCACTGCTTTTCTGGTATCCGTTGGCCATTTGAATACCTTCTTTGGAAAATTGTCTGTTCAGGTCTTTTGCCTATTTTTAATTTGAGTTATTTGGGCTTTTTTTCTTTTCTTTTCCTTTTTTTTTTTTTACACTGTTGAGCTGTATGAGTTTGTGTTCTCAAACCTTGCTAACTACAGATAGCACACTATCTTGTGATTTCTTTTTTTTTATTATTAACATATAATGTATTATTAGCCCCAGGGGTACAGGTCTGTGAATCGTCAGGCTTACACACTTCACAACACTCACCCATAGCACATACCTTCCCCAATGTCCCTAACCCCACCACCCTCTCTCTACCCCCCTCCCCACGCGCCTCCCCCCGCCTCAGTTTGTTTCATGAGATTAAGAGTATCTTATGATTTGACTTATTTCGCTCAGCATAATACCCTCTAGTTCCATCCAGGTCATCGCAAATGGCTCTTATGATTTCTTTTTAGCTGATGGCCAGTTAAGCCCTTGGGGAAAGATGGACCCTGAGGTGGTTGGGGCCCAGCAGAGCCGACTGAGGAGGTCTGGACAAGAGAGTCCCTTGTAAGAGACAAGAAGGAAGCAAAGTCCAATTTTACTGAAAGTGAACCATCTCTAGCTGAGTGATTCTCTACTTCTTACCCTGATTATCGAAACCTACAATGTATGAAGATAAATTTCCATCCTCCTTCACTTCCCCCGCCTGAAAAATTCAGCTCACTCTGCCAGCTCTGCATCACGAGGCCCACAGACATCAGTCAGTCTTCTCCTTCAGTCAGTTCATCTAGAAATTTCTCTGTTGCTGCACAAGGCCACTCAGAGCTGACTCTGTTTCCTTCCCTCAGCATCTTTCACATTTCATCAGCCATGAGCGGACTATTTTTCAAGTCCTGTTCGCTCTTTTGTTTGTTTCTTTTTTCCTGCCTGGAACCCATCTCCTTGCTCCTGATTGGTGGTAGGAAAGCCAGTCTTCCTGACAGCTGGAGAGACCTAAATAGATCACGGCCCATAATGGGACCCTACGATAAATAGCGGTGTTGCTCTGAGCGATGGTCCCTCTCAGAATGAGTTATAAAGCCGGCTCACATAGTAGTATGACACATTTGTACACTGTAACTTCTGTTCCACGTGTTGTGTTCCGCGGGGACTGTCCTGAGCCCAAATCTGGCATTTTGCAAAGTCCAACAAGAGTTACTCGTGCAGAGTTTTAACAAAAGCTGCTTTTCGAAGTCTGCACGGGGCAGGGGTCTTGGAAGGGGATAACAGTTGTGAAAGCAAGAGTAGCTCCTGTTTATGGAGCTCTTACTGTATGCCAGACACTCATAGTTTCCATGCGTGTCTCATTTAACCTTTGCAGCGGGTCTCTGAGATCTAGGTACTGCAATTATTTCTAGTTTCACAACTGAGAAAATGGAGCTCAGACAGGGGAAGTCCTTTGCCCTGGCCCCAGAGTTTCTGACCCAGTCTGTCTGCGGTGGGACCTGAGAATTTGCATTTCTAACAGGTTTCCAGGTGATGCCGCTTTGCAGGCCGGGGGCCACACTCTGAGAACCACTGAGTTTCTGAGCAGCTGCCCTCGCACCCTGTTTCAGCCATTCCCCTAGGTGGGCCTTCGCCACAGTTCAGCCGGTAAGTTTCATTACTGGTGTGGACGATCTGAGGGCCAGAAGAGGGAAGTGGCGTGCTCAGGAACACACAGGTGCACCTGGCTTCACAGCCTCTCCTCCATGCACTGACCTGCAGGGACCTTTTTTAAAAAAAAAAAAAAAAAAAGATTTTATTTATTTATCTGACAGACAGAGATCCCAAGTAGGCAGAGAGGTAGGCAGAGAGAGGGGGAAGCAGGCTCCCCACTGAGCAGAGAGCCCAATGCAGGGCTCGATCCCAGGACCCTGGGATCATGACCTGAGCTGAAGACAGAGGCTTTAACCCACTGAGCCACTCAGGTGCCCGTGCAGTGACCTTCTGAAGCAGCTTGCTCAGCAGAGATTTTAAAAGCAGCATGTCAAGCAGAGGATCTGGGGAGGGTCCCTCTTGGCCATCCTGAGATCACTGCAATGAGCACAAGTAACACCTCACAGAGTCCCTTACGATGCCTCTTCCTCTGCCCTGGATATTTTTCCAAACAGCTTGGGAGGACATTCTCGGACACACACTTCTGTCTCTCTCTCTGTGGTCCATGACTCCATGTGCCCCACGCCCAGGAAGGATAAACCCTGTCCCTTCTCGGCATGGCACATGGCCCTCTGGTGGACCAAAAGAGTTAATGCAACTTCCACAAGGTTTAGGCAGGAAGCACAGAGCCCTAGAACCCGTGTGCGTGGAGAGTCTCACTCCTGGCTCCGCCCTGCGATCCGGGCGGGAGGCGAAAAGGGTCAACGGTGAGCCCCAGCATCAGAGCTGCTCACGCAGTTGGGCTGGGGGGCGCCTACCATCCCAGACCTCCTATAGTGAAAGGGCATTCCAGGTGAATTCTGAGATCAGCCAGGGGAAAGAGCTGCTGGAGCATGAATCAGAAGCCCCCACGGAGAGCTGGTTAAAACACAGATTTCAAAGCTTTGTCCCCCAATTCCAATTCAGCGGGTCTGGGGAGGAGCAACAGAATTTGCATTTCGAACAAGGTGCTGGGTGAGGCGGATCCCGGACTTGGAGCAAGCACACTCATCCATGCCCCGTGCAGAGAACCACTCTGAACCACAGAGGAGGGAGTGCTTCGCAGCACAAAGCTAGTCAGTCACTAGCACACCCTGGCTGAGAGCTCAGGTCAGCTGCCTTTAGCCTGAGCCCTGCTTTGCTGCTGGGCTCGGCCTCTCCTTTCAGCAGACATTTGCTAAGGACCGAATAAGGACTTGGTGTTCCTCCAGGTGCTGGGGAGTAGGGGAGCTGGCTGGGAAGGGCATGAGGGTGAGAAAGACAGCCACAGGCCACAGTTCCTGTCCGCCCAGAGGGAGTGGAGGGTCCTGTTGGGTCCAGAGAAAGGTACCTAATCCGTGGAGATGGCATCTGGGAGGATTCCAGGAAGAGGTCATGTCTACGGTGAAAACCAGAAGCTGAGTCAAACAAGAGGATACGTTTCTGGGGACATTAAAGAATGTTTACTTCAGACAAAGGAAACAGGCTGTGCGAAGGGGGAAAAGAAAGCCCTGCAGAGGGTCCTCATCACAAGTAAGCTCTTCTGAGCAACCAGCATCTGCCAACCCCTCTCCTGACCCCTGTGCAACATTCATGCATTTCAGACTCTCGGCTGCCTTATGAGGCACGTGCTTCTACTATCCCCATATTACAGGTGTTGCGTGTGGGGCCCCGCGAGGTCGAATGACTCGCCCAAGGTCACACAGCTCAACTATGCTGGAGCCAGACTTAGAACCTGGCGTACTGGCTTCCACAGTCCAGAACTTTGACTCCTCTTTGTGCAAATAATAATCCACTATGTTGGGACATGAGGAAACGGGGCAGGGCCGAGAGCGTTGCACAGGAGTGGGAGGAAGATGGGACCAGAAGGCAGGGGACAGTTGCGCAAGTCACTCAACTGCTTAAGACCAATCCCAGCGGCAGTGGGAAGTCCCTGAAAGATTGAGCTGGGAAAGGGACATATTTACATGTTCAGGGGAGGAGTAAAGGTCAGGGAAGAGCCCAGATAAAGGTGAGTCAAGGGAGAGAAGCCTTTTAAATTCATGATCCTAAAGGAAATCCTGGTTACTTTTGTAGTTCAGGGAAAGGGTGCCTTTCTGGGCTTCCTACGAAACCCCACTGTCCAGTGTCTCTCCCGTCAATGGCTCTCCCATGAGCCTGTGATAAAATTAGAACAAAGTGGGGGAAAAATGGGCTTCCGTGCTCCATTTCAGAGGAGTCCTCTCCATGGCTAGCCCCTGAGTATCGTTTAGCTAGCTCGCTAACTAGAAGCTTTAAAATAACAGAATTGTTTAGTAGCCGAAAAATACAGTTATTAGCTATGATTATAGGGGAATCCGGTGAGCCGTGAATGTGCTCTGCCCATCTTCTCCTAACTGGCAATTTCGGGCTGCCTCCTCTCCCCACATTTCAGAACGGGGGGGACCCAAACCTTGCTTGCAAGCGGCTCTACATTGTTTATTTGTTATTTTTAAACAAATCAAATGGAAATTGATCTGCCTTCTTGGGAACACGGTAGCTGCCAAATGGCCTGGCTCTCCTACAGGTTTTCGTGGCAAACACCATCCGTTAGCTGTGATCACTTCAATTGTGAATAATCAGGGAACTAATTACAGCCCTTGTGGCATCACCCTCACCAGCAGGTAACATAATTCACTACTAAGTGGGGTGAAAATGAGTCTCCCGTGCTTTGGAGGAAATAGTTGTTCCAACCTTTGTCTCCTCCAGGTGTGCCTCTAGGAAGCTGGGGTCCATCAGCTTGAAGGAGAACCTCTCCCACCTGCCCACCTGTCCATCCCTCCCTTCTCAGCAAGCATCGATTGAGGATCTGAGCTTCAGATCCTACCCAATGGAGCTCATATCCTGCAGGGCAAGCTAGATGATAAGTAAGTGACTAAAGGAGATCAATTTCAATGGTTATAAGGGCTGCAAAGAAATGCAAACCTCATGTTACCTTAGAAGGAACACTTCTCTGAAGAGACCGCCTCCATCGCTTCTCGGCCTTTTGGCTAAGATCAAGTGTGAAGAGACAGCCTCCACAGAGGGCTGAGGAAGGTGTGGCCCTGCAAAGATCTAGGGGCAGAAGTTTCCAGCAAATGCGGAGGCCTGACGAAGGAGCGAGCTGGAGGTTCGCAAGGGCAGAAGGTAGAATTGCCAGATGGACTGATGGAGGTCGTTTCTGCTTTGCAGCCATCGCCCTGAGCTTTGATGTATTCTGAGAGCAGCGGGACACCCCAGAAGGCTTCAAAGAAAGTGGAAGGCAGGATCCATGAGAGACCAGTGGAGAGAAGAGACCAAAAGTGCAGGCAGAGAGACAGTGACCACACCTGACTCCCGGCAGCTCCGACCAAGGTCCTTAAAGCAGGGCTGGGGAGGAGGGAAGGGTCCCAGGTATCTGTAATGGAGGGGGAGCCCCTGGTCACTGCATGCTTCAGTGACTATCGTCGCAGGTGTCTGGATGCGTCACTGCATTTCCTCCGCAGACCAGTGGACAGAGCTGCTCTCCTCAAAGCCTGTATTTCTTAAGCACCTGCTGTGTGCATGGGTTGGCATTCTCTTTAAATATTCTGTCTAGGGGCGCCCGGGTGGCTCAGTCAGTTAAATGTCCAACTCTTGGTTTTGGCTCAGGTCATGATCTCAGGGTCATGAAGTCAAGCCCTGCATCAAGCTCCATGCCCAGCGTGGAGTCAGCCTGACATTCTCTGCCTCTCTCTCTCTCTCTCTCAAATAAATAAATCTTTTACAAAATAAATTTTAAAGTGCTCTACTGTGATACCAATACTCAAAAGCAATAGATTTGTCCCATTAGAAAAACACGGTGATTTCCAGAAAGCCTGCTGTTACAAACATGGAGCAATATCCATTGTCTTTGGTTTGGGTTTACTTCTGGGTCGTGAGGAATTCTCGTGAAGAGTTAGATGGACTAACTTCCAGAAAAATGTGTATGCTTGAAAGATCATACACACACACACACACCCCCAAAGCCTATCCATGAACACTTTGGGGACCGTGGAACCCCTGCAGATTCCCTCCTATCAAGCGACAGGGCACTCGCCCACTCTAACTAGAAAATCTTTAAATAATACTACCATTTTCAGCTTAAGTGCCATCCAGTACACCCTCCACCAAAAGTCTTTGTGTGCTATAAGCAATGGAACAGGGGGCAGTGCTCTCAGAGGTGTGTGTTGTCTCATCCAGAAAAATGGAGAAACTGCCACTGTTAAACTAAATGACATCATGGGGATAAAGGAGTCCCCGGCCAGCAAGGACCTCAGAAGCCCGTCTTAGCCCTGCACAGGGTGGGTTAGAGGTCACAGCTGTGACCCTGGGGGGTCTGGCAGCCTGGCTTCAAGAGCCAGCTGCTGGGGTTACAAGTTGTATGAGCTTGGGCAAGGCAGCATGCTTTCTAAGATACCGTTTGTTCTAGAAGGGGGAAGGGTATGGCAGTTTTCTCCTATGTCTGGGGGGCAGATTAAGTGAGATTGTGTCTCTAGTGCTAAGCTCCCCACAGCGGTGGTGGTTATAAGCTAAGTGGGTTTGGACAAGTCAAGACACTCAGGAGCCTCGTAACCACGGTCCTGCCCTGTTAGGCTGGGTTGTCTGGACAATGAAACGTGAGGACATAAATGAAAAACCTCTTGACCACCCTAACAGGGAATATGAAAGTACTGTGGCTCCAAGTGTTTGTCAAGACCTGTTTCCAGACTGCCCCAGCTCGGAGAAGGGAGGTTCTAGGATTTAAAACAAACCAACCATTAAATAAACAAACTTTCTTTCTAGTCTGTTGCAACATCCTTTGAGATAATTGGTGACATCCTAAGAAACTGGGGCTGGAAAATTTTCGCCTACGCTCATAAAGCAGGTTGAATAAAATGTTTGTTGGATTCAGCTGAGCAGCTGATGAATCACGGCTTAGATCTGGGCGCGAGCCAGAATGTGGTCACATCTGGATTAACTGGAAGTGCCACGGAGGGAAATTCTGATCAAGTGGCTGTTCTGGTTGTCTCTCTCTCTCTTTTTGTTCTTGCCCTTGTGTTTAAGAGGTTTTTTTGTTTGTTTGTTTTTGTTTTTTTCAGAACTTAAGTCTGCCGTCCTTTGTCAGTAGGAGGGAGGGGGGAGGGGAAGTTTTGACCAGTTCTGATCTCCATTGTTGTCAAGGTGATGGCCTCTGTCTCCGCACAGGGCTGGATGAGGAGAGGGCACACGGTTTGCATATTCAGTGTGAAGAGAGACTGATCCCTGAATATTTGTAGGTCCGTAATATAGAATGTTTTGTAGCCATTGAAAACTCATATTGTAAAACAGTGCTTAACGGCCAGGGAAGCTATTATGGACTATGGCCCCTGACCCGCTCCTGCCCTCCCAAAAGAGAATCAGAAGACATGTTGAAGTCATAAGGCTCAATATCTTAGAATATGTCCTTATTTGGAAAAAGGGTCATTGCAGACGTAATTAGTTAAGAGGAGGCCCTCCTGGGATCAGGGGCCCCTTAATCCAATCTGACTGGCCAGGTGATGACAGAGACACTCAGGGGGGATGTCCTGTGTGGTAAAGTCAGAGATCCGAGCGGCGCAGCTGCAGGGGAGAGGAATGTCCCGGATTGCCAGCCACCACCAGAAGCTGGAAGAGGCAGGGAAGGACTCCCCCACAGATTGCGGAAGGATCGTGGCCCTGCAGACCCCTTGACTTTGGACCTGCAGCCTCCAGACTGAGACAGTGTATTTCTGTTGTTTCAAGCCCCCCAAAGTTGTTTCGGCAGCTGGAGGAGATGAACGCAGAAGCTGCTAGATTGATAAGTGGAGAGGCATCTAATAAATCAGGATGCGGATTATGATCTCACTTGCACGGAAGTCATGATTAGGTCATTGTAAAGGACAGGGAGGATAGGCAATAACATACGACCAGAGTCCACATCAGGTGCTGGGATGGCTGGTGTACATAGAACAAATAGATTATTAATATAATAGGGAGAAAGACTATTTTATTTTTTTTTTTATTTTTATTTTTTTTTAAAGATTTTATTTATTTATTTGACAGAGAGAGATCACTAGTAGACGGAGAGGCAGGCAGAGAGAGAGAGAGAGAGAGAGAGGGAAGCAGGCTCCCTGCTGAGCAGAGAGCCCGATGCGGGACTCGATCCCAGGATCCCGAGATCACGACCTGAGCCGAAGGCAGCGGCTTAACCCACTGAGCCACCCAGGCGCCCCGAAAGACTATTTTATATGAGAGAAATAATTGCCCCTGGAAATAGGCTCCCCACACATATGCCTTATGCCAACAAACAGGATAGAAGATTTGCCTGCTCAGGTCTCAGCCCTCAGACATCCCCTTTCTCACCCGCATGGGCTCAGATGATGGCTCTGGGCTGAGAGAGGAGTTGAAGAGAGAGGAATTATACTCAGTCCCTTTTATAAAATCAGTAGCTCCCCAGTACCATCAGAATGTCCATATAAGGTCTGTCATAACCCAGACCCTGGCAATATTTCCACTGTCCTTTCCCACCCATACTGGTCAGCTTGTACCCTACACACACACACACACACACAAACACACGTGTGCATGCACACGTACACATCACTTACACATACCTAGGAGGTAATATTCTGCCTCATTCCTGAAGGAATCTCATATGGCTTCCCACATAAAACCAGGTTGTGCTGTGCCTCAGTGCCTTTGCTCATGCTGTTTTCTTGCCAAGAATGCCCTCCCCGTGTGAGTCCCAGACATCTTTAGATCCTCAGCTTAAATGCCAGTTCCTCCAAGAAGTCTTCCTTGATGCCTCTGCCTCATTAAGTGGGATGGGCAGAGGGAAGCTAGCAATTGTGACGGTGTCCTATCCTCAGTCACAGTTGCTGGCTTCCTTCTGTCCACCCCACTGTGCCTGGGCCCAGTACTTTTGCCTCCTACAGCCCATCATCCACAAACCAATCACCGTAATTTAAATCGTATTAGGTCACTCCTGGCTTAGAACCCTTACATGGGTTCCAGTGACTCTAAAATAAAATTCAAATTCCTTGTCGCGGCTAATAAAGCCCTGCAGGACTGCTTCAACAACCCCAGCTTCAGCTTATATAGTATATGTACTATAATACTTGCTAAACAATGAAATGGATGGGTGGGTATGAG
This sequence comes from Enhydra lutris kenyoni, assembly GCF_002288905.1. Taxonomy (NCBI): domain Eukaryota; kingdom Metazoa; phylum Chordata; class Mammalia; order Carnivora; family Mustelidae; genus Enhydra; species Enhydra lutris. The sequence continues at coordinate 2,369,259 of NW_019154129.1, read as the reverse complement.
AGTGGGTAGATGATGGGTAGGTAGATGGATGGATGGATAGATAGACAGATGGGTGGATGGGTGGATGAAAGGAAGGAAGGAAGGAAGGATGGGAAAATGGGTGATGGTTGAATGGAGGGTTGGGTGGATGGATGGTTGGTTGTCCTCTCTTCCTATGATGTGAGTGTAAACTTGCAGGGACTGCAGCTTGAGTTTTTATTTTTCTCTTCAACTAAACTCTTGAAAACATTCCATAGCAAGAGAAAAGTATATTTGATTTTTGGTTTTGTCAGTTATTGTCATTCGCAAATGTTTTGTTGCTCCGGGACTCAGATTCCTTGTCTGTGAAAACAGGACATTAAACCAGAAGATTCAACAAAGTTCGCTGGAGTTCTTCTCGGGCCAGGGGTCCTCGGGCATCCACACTGCGCTGTCTCACTGATGACTTTTGCCTACTCTCCCACCTCTTCTCTCTGTTCTCCAGCCTACACCAGGGGAAATTCTAGAGAAGCATTAAGCCTGTTTTCAGTTGGCTAATGACGTCAGGGTCTCACTTTTCCTCCCACCTGCCCATCAAGGTGTAAATTCAGGTGAAATTCACCTAACATAAATTTGACCATCTTGAGTGTAAAGTTCAGTGGCATTTAGCACATTCACAGCATTGTGCGACCTTCACCGTCACCACCATCTCATTCCAAAGCACTTTCATCATCCCCAGAGAAAACCCCTTTCCCATTAAACGGCCACTCCCATTTCTCTAACTGGTTAACCACTAATCTGCTTTCTGTTGTTATGGATTTACCTATTCTGGGTATTTCTTGTATATTTCATATACTGTGTGACCGCCATGTTTTCAAAGTTTACCCACGATGTAGCTTGTATCAGAACCGTATTCTCTTTTATGGCCAAATAATATTCCATTGTGTCTTTATACCTATTTTGATGAACATTTGAGTTTTTTTCCACCTCTTGAGCTATAGTGGGTGGTGCCACCATGGATATTTGTTTGAGTATCTATGTTCAGCCTTTGGAGAAGATCCCTTCTGGGTCATAGGGTAATTCTGCGTTTAACCTGCTGAAGAACACAACCATTTTCCACAGAGGCTGAACCATTTTATGATTTAGCTGCATTTTTAATGTTGCCTGTTCTAGAACCCAAGCTTTGTTCAGAGTGGTAGGCTCAGCATCGAGAAGTCCGGCTGGTACATGAGCCCGTTCTTGTTCGATTCTAATGTGAATGAACATGGCAAACTGAGACTCGGGCTTCTATAGCTGAGGGAAAATGGTATCTTAGTTGAAAGCTACTGTCCCAGGGGCACCTGGGTGGCTCAGTGGGTTAAAGCCTCTGCCTTCGGCTCAAGTCATGATTCCAGGGTCCTGGGATCGAGCCCCGCATTGGGCTCTCTGCTCAGTGGGAGCCTACTTCCCCCTCTTTCTCTCTGCCTGCCTCTCTGCCTTCTTATGATCTCTGTCTGTCAAATAAATAAATAAAATCTTAAAAAAAAAAAAAAAGAAGAAGAAAGCTACTGTCCCAGCCTTTCCCTCTATCAGTGTCCTTCCAGTCTAACTCCAGGTTAGACAGAATTCTCTCTCAGGACCCTCTGGAAATAGCTTATTTCACTGAAGGAAATCGGGTTTATAGGGAGATGTTTTGGGAAAACTGTGAGTCTCAGAGGACTCAGGAGAGAAGCTTGGCAGAAAAATCAGAGCATGCCACTGAGGCACGGCCGCCATGACCCAGTCCTAGGAGCCCCCACCCAATTCCACCTTCACTGGCCGCTTACCCAGGCAGAGAGAAAGCCTGACCTCAGCCCCAGGGTGAAAGCCATGGCAGTCAGGGATGTCGCCAAGATCATATTCACCCTTGGGATCTTAATCTCCTGTTGGAGGAGAACAGACTTAACGACTCCAGCCCCAGAATTAGAGCCCAAGCTACTCAGTGCTTCGTGACTCTGCCGAGGGAACAGATCACTCAGTCCAATTCTGTTAAAACACGTAGTAAATTATATCTTTTGGTAATGGGTCCAGGATGGCAACCTAAGCAAAAACAAAGAGACAGACATTTCACAAGTGGCTGTTTGTTCTGTCTGGCTTTCTCTCTGTGCCTCCTCCCTCCTCTGCCTGCACACGTGTGTGTCCATGTGGCATGCGTAGACACACATACACCCCCATCCTGGAGCCCCGTGATGTTTTCTTCTTCAGGGAGGCTGGGGAAAATATGGGTATCTGAAAGTCGGACAGCTCTTCCACTAATCAGCTGTGTGACCCCCAGCAGCTTACATTCCCTCTCTGAACCTTTATTTCTTTACTTACAAGCTGGGAATCTCATTAATATTTATGCCAGTCACCATGACTGGCAAGACACATATTGAAAGCACCCTACAGTTTGTAGAGTGAGTAAGCCTCTCTTCTCCTCCCAGCAGGCCTAGATGTCAGTGGGAGGACAGGCCCAGAGGCTCCGTGTGCTTGAACATTTTCAGAGAGCCGGGGCAGCCATGTCCTGGAAAAGTCATATTGAAAATAGGGCCAATTTGGAGGTGTTTGGCGATAATTAAGAATCACAAAGAACAACATGTAACCCAGTAGTCTTTGAAATACCCATTAGCACAAACTGTTAAGGAAAAGCAGAGAGCCACCGTGTAATTCAGCACTCGGTTTCAGACCGACACGCTTTAATCTAGCTTTTAAATTTTTAATTATGTTAATCTAATTTTAGACATTAATGAGATTGTGGCGCACAGTATTTATTTCCATTTCAGGTTGTTTGCTTTTCTTCTCGATCACCCACTCTCTCCCCGGGGCAGGGCGCTGGAGGCGGAGAGCTCCCCGGGAACGCTGGGGCCTGCTTCCCAAAGTGCCTCAGACTGGCCACTCAAAGCGTGGTCTCCCCGCTGAGCGGTGTCCACACCCCCTGGTTGCTGGCTACAAATGCAGAATCTCAGGCCCCAGCCCAGACCGGCTGCATCAGAATCTGCACTTTGCAAAGATCCCCCCTCCCCGCCCGGTGATTCCCAAGTGCATTAAAGCAGGAGAAGTACTGCACGTGAGGGTCCTCCAGACACCGGTGATGTTTCCATGAGCATGGGTGGTCCCTGGACCCAGACTTTGCGGGGGGCTGCAAAGCCAAGGGAAACCCATCTCTTCATTCTGCCAGAGGGTCTGTAGTTAATCTCGTTCTTGTTTCGGTGTGACTTGGGGACGTGAGGGAACACGTTCTCCCAAAAAATCCAAACCCTTCAGTGGAACATCAGTCCTTTGATAACACAGGATCGGTTCTGTCCCCATTAGCATCAGCAGGTGAAGGGGTCCTGGTAAGAATGAGCCCAGCTCCCCTTTTATTCTCCGCTGACCGTGTAGCTGGCCCTGTTCTCAGTGCCTTACAGATAACAGCTCACATGATCTTACAGCATCTCTGGGAAGTCGGTGGCACTATTATCCCCATTCCACAGGTGAAGAAACTGAGACTCAAGGTATAAGTGACCTTTCTAAGGTCATAGCTAGTGATCCCAAGAGCCTGACCTCGGAGCCTGAACTCTTAGGAGTTATGTGCCTTTGTGATCTTCAACCCAAGTGAGACCCTGATTCTGTTATCCAGCAGATATGTACTGAGCACCTGTGAGGTGCTAGGCCTGTGTGAAGCAGTGGGGATAGGATTGTGAATGGAGACAGAGATGTCCCCCCGGAGGAGCTTACGGTCTTGGGGAAGACGCGGACATTAAGCGGATCATCACATGTACCCGTGTGCACACATGCGTATCCTTCCAAAAGGGGGAGAGTTAGGGAGAAGAGATACGCGGTGCTCTAAGAGTAAGTGGCAGGGAGGTCTGCTTGCTTGGGTGTTGGGGTAGGCCTTCCCACAAGATCTCTGAGCTCAAGCCTCATGGAGATAGTAACTGAAAAGGGAGCATAAACGGTCCAGAAACAAAAGCCCACATGTGCAAACCCCCTGTGGAAGAGGTCCCTAGGATGTGTGGAGCATCTGAAAGGAGGTCCAAGGATAAGAATGCAGGAAACAAAGGGGATGGAGTTATCCAGTGGCGGGGGGGGGGGGGGGGGAGGCCCAACTAGGAGCCAGGGGGCCCTTGGAGGCTTGCCTGCCTGTGTCTCCTTATCCCCACATGGCCCCTCTCAATGCCCCAGGATGGGTCCCCTCTCCCATCTCACCATACCCTTGCCCCTTTGCCCCATGCTCCAAGCTTTCCCGTCCCCTTCTCTTCTTTGAGGACCTGACCCTGCTTTGTGGCCACACAGATTTGCAGCTATGGTCACAAGGACAGAGGTGGTGCATATGACAGGAGCCCAGTTCAACAGGGCTTAAACCTGAGTCATCTAGCTTCAGGCACACCTGGATTCAGGTGCTCTATGATGACCTTGGGAATTCCCTCTCTCCATCTTGGGATAACTTCATTTCCAGTGGGCTTGTTGGCCTGCTCCAGCTCTGGACCAGTGTATCCCACTGGGCTATTGCCAGCCAAGAAGACCTATTTTCTGATGATTCTGTGACCTTTCCAAGGAGAAGTCCCAGTGGCCTAGCTTGGGTGATGTGCCTGTCCCTGAACTAGTCACTCTAGCCAGGATGAGCTGATACTTTGGTTCACCAACTTAAGGGACCACCCCCAGAGCCCAGGGCTCCTTAAGGCTCCAAAGAAAGAATCCAAATAGTGGACATTTTGGGCACGATGAGCGTGGGGGGACAGGCCTAGAGGGAAGTGAGCCATGCCCTTAGGTGTGCCCTTCAACACTACATTTACAGCCATCCTCTACTCTGTTCCTAATAGCAGGGGTGACTGAATCACTCTTATAGGCATGTACTCCAATCATAAAATGCCGTTGGTTATTTTTAAAATGCTGTATTAAGGTAACACGTGCTGGCTCTGGAAATGTCAGCATGGGAAGGCCAGCATCTTAGCATCAACAGGACGGTATTGAGTGCTCTAGTGGGCATAAGTCTTGGCTAAAGCACCTGGAAAACCCAAAGTAATGGTTCCTTGTCTCATTTCCCCAGAGTCGCTGTGTTGTGTTCCCTCGCCCCGCACCATGTTGTTTACGATAATTAATAAGGATATATTTGTTACCTACCAAGGATGGGATTTTGTATCTTGGAGTGGAGGAGTGAAGAAAGAGATAGACAAACAGAAACAGGCAATGACAGAGACAGATATGCATGGAGAGAGCAAGAAACCAAAAATAAAATGAATAGTAGGCTTTCAAAAGAGTTTAGGGGGGCGCCCCAAGGACAAGTGGAAAATTCATCAAGCTTCCTCTTGTAAGGGGCTATGGCTCTTGGGCCAAAGGACAGGAAGCACTTTGGCCTGGAACCTTTTGAGGAACTGTGGACATTTCCTGTGCCTGGGAGGGGAAAGAAGAAGGAGCAGAGATGGGGACAGGTGCTCTTCCGGAAGCTTTTCCCTCCCCTCCCCTCGCCCCAGACACCTGCCTGCAGGAGGAAATGCCATGGCCTGGTCACACGGCATGTGCAAGCAATACATCCACCCCCGTGCTGTTGTTGATAAGACATTTACAAATTTAGTGAGAGAAAAATGTGCTCATTTATACTGCCATGTTGTAAAGTCTGACATTAGTGGAGCTATTGGAGCCCATGAATCACAGAAGGAGGTAAAAACTCAAATGGATATAAATGTCCATTAATAGGGAGAAAGTTAAATAAATTGCACTTCACATCATAGACTAATATGAAGCCATTATACAAGTGAGATACTTGTATACTCTACAAGAGTGTACACTACTCTACAGAGTGCCACGGAAAGAGCTCCAACAAATGCTCAGAAAAAATTGAAAAAGCAAACTGCAAACAATTCATATAGTATGTTTGCACTCACTGATGCCACAGAAACTGTGCGTGTAAATGCACAACGTATCCATGCCAAGCAATACCGGTGATTATCTCCTAAGAGTAACTGAGCATAGTAGGATGGGATCTCCGTAGTTTCTTTCTTTCTTTTTTTTTTTTTTTTAAGATTTTTATTTATCTATTTGACAGACAGAGATCACAAGTAGGCAGAGAGGCAGGCGGGGGGCGGGGGGTGGAAAGCAGGCTCCCTGCGGAACAGAGAGCCTGATGCGGGGCTCGATCCCAGGACGCTGGGATCATGACCTGAGCCAAAGGCAGAGGCTTTAACCCACTGAGCCACCCAGGCGCCCCTCCGTAGTTTCTTTATACATTTATATATTTTCTACTGTTGGACTCTTTCTCGATGAAAAATAATATATATAAATGACATTATACCTCCCACGTGAGAAATAACAGTGGAAGCTGGTGACTTGGGGAAAAGAAAACAAATTACTTAATTTACTTACCTTCGGACTCATTATTCCTATCCCCGCCACCAGCTCAAAAAACCACCGCTGATACTCCACCTCTGGCCATTGGTCTGTCTGTGGTTCTCCTGCCCAGACTGGAATACACTTTTTTCCGTCACTCTCCACCCTTCTGGACAATCCACAAGGGTGTTTTCGTGCACAGGCATTGTGTTCAAAAACACGTCGAATCCAGAGGTGGTATTATTACTACAATCACATAATACAGTGTGTCAGTCAGGATACGGAGCAGTAACACATGACCCTTAAATTGAATCGCCGTGTTTTGCTTCAAGTTGTCACCCATTCTGGGGTCCAGGATTAGTCTCTGGAGCAGCTCCTATGTGGGATGTCGCTGATCTCATGTCAAAGGCGAAATGAGATCAGGGAGAGCCACACAATGGCTCCCAGGCTTTCTTCATAGAAGAGAAGAATCCCAATCACTTGTGCTCAAATTTCACCAACTTTTAAAACAAGCCCAGTGTGGGGTACCTGGGTGGTTCGGCGCCTTTAGCTCGGGTCATGATCTCAGGGTCCTAGGATGGAGCCCCGCATCGGGCTCTCAGCTCAGAGGGGAGCCTGCTTCCCCTTCTCTCTCTGCCTCTCTGCCTACTCATGATCTCTGTCAAATAAATAAATAAATAAAATCTTAAAAAACAAAAAACAAAAAACAAGCCCAATGTCCAAGCTCAATGCCGAAAGATCAGGGAGGTATGATCCTCCTAGGTTAGGGGGTTGGATGGAGAGGGAGAAGCAGGTGTTTGAACAGTAACACATTTCCTCCTGTGTGATTTTCAAAGACTGGAACCACAGCAAATATTTCTAGAGTATCTGGTTCGTCCTAGGTACTACTATGCCACAGGAGGAATATGAAGACAAATAAAAATAATAATAATAATAATGATAATAATAATAATAAAATAGACACTCCTACACCAGATAGTGTATGAAACACATGAAAAGCAACCATCTGTTTCATCCTTATGTCACTATTACTAGAGATGAGCAGCCTGGAGCCCAGAAATGTCAAGTCACTTGGCCAAGTTCCCCCTAGGAGCTTACAGTCTTCAGCTATCCCAAGAGGTGTGTAGTCTTTAACTATGAAGATTGCTCGTGATGCTATGATTTTCAGGAGTTTATTTATTAACTTAGCAATCGCCCACCACAAGCAAGAACTGGGTGGGTTTTCTGGATGCTTTGGAAAAGAAGACCATACATAGGGCAGCGCTTAAGAATATCGCTAGGACTTTAGTTCCTCCTATCTCCCTCTTAGCTCTATGACCTAGGGGAGTTTTTCCACCTCTCCGCCTCCAGACGGTCACCTAAACTGAAGGTGATCATGGAGCCTCCCTTTGGGCTGTCTAATCAACAGGATCTGTTGAGTGCCTCCTCCATGCCAGACCCCGTTCCAGAAATCAGCCATGAGTGAATCATCCCTAGACTTTATTTTCTAGTGGGGGAAGAAAGAAAGGAAACCAACAAATCAATATATAACTTAATGTTAATATAATAAGTGCTATGAAAAAAACCTAATAAGGCAGAGAAAGGAGATTGAGTGATGGGGGTGCTATTTTAACTGCAGTGGTCAGCAAAGACCTTATTGATGAAGTGATATTTGAGCCGAGGCCTAAATAAAGTGAGGAACAAACAGGGCACACGAAGTTCGAAGAACGTGTGCTTCCAACAGAAGAGGCGGCAGATGCAAAGGCCAGGAGGCCGGGCTGTGTTGCATGCGTGTGGGGAGCAGGGGAGGCCCACGCAGCATGACTGAAGCAGGTGAGCAAGGAGGACGATGGCAGAAGGGAGGCAGAGAGACCAGTGGACCAGATAAGGACCTCGCAGGCCAGGAAAGGGCTTTCAGTTCTGCTCAGCTGTGAGGGTTAATTGCAAGAACCCACAATGCTGTGCACCATGCCAGGTGCCTAGCAAGAGATGAATGGATGCCAGCAACTCCTCATTCATTCAGTGACCAAAGATTCATGGAGGGCCTGTTACGTGCTGGATATTGTCCTGCATGCTCGGGACTCGCCAGTACACATGACACGCAAGTCCAATTGGAACACGAGAGCCAGACGATGAAATAAATGAATATAATAAGTAAATAAGTAAGTGATAGAGCACGTTAGAATGTGGTCAGTGGTGTGGATAAGCGACAGGGAGGTGGGGCAGGAGTGGGGTTCTGGGGTGTCAGGCTGCGGTGTAATAAGTACTATTAATGGGTGAATAGGTCTCATTGGGAACACAGACTTGAAATGGGGGATGGGATTTGGGGAAGCGGATTTCTAGGGGAAGAGCACGGCAAGCAGGGGGAGCAGCGGGAGCAAAGGCGTGGAGATGAGGCCATGACTGGCACGTTTGATGAACAACACGGACTTCAGGGAGTGGGAGCTGGGCGAGCGAGAGGAGAGGAGCAGGGGATGAGGTCACAGGGTGATGGGGGCCAGATCACGCAGGGCCTTTGGCTTGTGCTGTGAGTGCCAAAGCACTCACAGGTGTACCAGAGGTTTCTGAGCCCAGAAGGGGCAGGACCCGACATGGGTTCTAACAGGGTGGCTCCAAGCGCTGGGTTGAAAAGATGCGGAATAGGTGGTGTTTGGAAGCAGGGAGACCAGTTGGGAAGCTACTGCAGTCATCCAGGCTGGGGGATGTGGCTGGGCAAGTGGCTGGGGCCCAGTTGGCAGTGGTAGAGATATTGAGAAGATAGAGGATTCTGGAGATATTTTAAAGTAGAACCCCTTCGCCAGACCCCTGTCCATCTCTTCCACTCCCAGCCTCTTTGTTATCCCTCGCTGAAATAATCAGGGAGAAGAGGGGGTCCGTCAGTGTCCCGTGCCTAAGCTCCATCATCTCATGTGCCTCCACTCACTGCTTGCTTGGCCAGGCCTCCGTGATGAATGCCAGCTGCTCCTACCTCTGATGGGGCGGAGGCAGTTCCAACAAGCTCGGATCGGCAATCTGAGGCTGGGCATAAGGGAGCAAGGATAAAGGTGCCAGCAGTAGAAAGGAAGAGGCTTTCACATGAGAAGAATCTCTTCTCCCAGATATTTGCAAATGACATATCAGATAAAGGGCTAGTGTCCAAAATCTATAAAGAACTTAGCAAACTCAACACCCAAAGAACAAATAATCCAATCAAGAAATGGGCAGAGGACATGAACAGACATTTCTGCAAAGAAGACATCCAGATGGCCAACAGACACATGAAAAAGTGCTCCGCATCACTCGGCATCAGGGAAATACAAATCAAAACCACAATGAGATATCACCTCACACCAGTCAGAATGGCTAAAATTAACCAGTCAGGAAATGACAGATGCTGGCGAGGATGCGGAGAAAGGGGAACCCACCTACACTGTTGGTGGGAATGCAAGCTGGTGCAACCACTCTGGAAAACAGCATGGAGGTTCCTCAAAATGTTGAAAATAGAACTACCCTATGACCCAGCAATTGCACTGCTGGGTATTTACCCTAAAGATACAAACGTAGTGATCCGAAGGGGCACGTGCACCCGAATGTTTATAGCAGCAATGTCTACAATAGCCAAACTATGGAAAGAACCTAGATGTCCATCAACAGACGAATGGATAAAGAAGATGTGGTATATATGCACAATGGAATACTATGCAGCCATCAAAAGAAATGAAATCTTGCCATTTGCGACGACGTGGATGGAACTAGAGGGTATCATGCTTAGCAAAATAAGTCAATCGGAGAAAGACAACTATCACATGATCTCCCTGATATGAGGGAGAGGAGATGCAACATGGGGGGTTAAGGGGGTAGGAGAAGAGTAAATGAAACAAGATGGGATTGGGAAGGAGACAAACCATAAGTGACTCTTAATCTCACAAAACAAACTGAGGGTTGGTGGGGGGAGGGGGGTTGGGAGAGGGGGGGTGGGATTATGGACATTGGGGAGGGTATGTGCTATGGTGAGTGCTGTGAAGTGTGTAAACCTGGCGATTCACAGACCTGTACCCCTGGGGATAAAAATATATTATATGTTTATAAAAAAATAAAATTAAAAAAAAAAAAAAAGAATCTCTTCTCCCAGCCTTCTTCTGGTCCTTCCCCAACCCACACCCTCCTAAAGTCTTGGAAGATGGTTCTTGCCTGGTGACCACTTACCATGCAGACATGCATCTTGGGTCTCTCTTTTTAGGAGGAATTAATGGATTCTTATTTTCATATGTTCATTCATTCATTTATTTTTCAAATAATTTCTTAGGGCCGGGCATTCTGATGAGTGGTAAAAATACACAGGAGGCACAATCTGTGAAGCCCCTGACCGCACAGAGCATATAATTGAGCAGGAAAATAATTAAATGAGTCATCCAACCCATAAGCCGAGGAACATGGTGGTCAAGAGAAGTAGGGGCTGGGGGGACAGACTTCGGAGCCAGCTCCCTGCTGGATGATCTCTGGCAAGTTAACCTAAGTGCTCTGCCTCTGTTTACTCATTTGCGAAATGAGGGATAATAAGACAGCCTATGCAATGGATTTGTGGATGAATTAAAGGAAATCATGCTCTTATGGAAATATCCAGCCCATTGGAAACATCATGTGGGTGTCAGCTATTACTATAAACATATAACTCAGATTATAATAATTCCATGAAGGGAACATATAGGGTATGTATAAGAAGAGAAGATTGAAAATGTAAGTGAATTTAAGGGGAACACTGAAGGAGGACGAGGAGCTCGTCCATGAGTGTTCAAGGACGGAATGTTCAAGGTGGAGGGAAGGGTACGGGTGAAGACTCTGGTGCCGGGAAGGAGGCTGGCCTTTTGGGGGGTTGCAGAAAGGGTGGGGCCAGGTACAGTGATCAGCAAAGACACTTGGTCCTTTTCTGGATCTTAGACACCAGGAAGTAGAAGACAGGGGACTGACCTGAACTCCCCAATAGCAAGTTTAATGCCCTAGACGATTCTGACATGGATCCTTGTCAGGTGATCCTTCCAGAGCCTGTTACTGCCAATCCCTGCATCTGTGTGGCCTCTTCTCCTGCTTTGTCTGGGGGCAGATATTTTCTAGGACCTGGACCCAGTGCACCCCCCTGTGATCTGAAACCCCCCCTACCCCACAGGGGTTAGCTCCTGCAGCCACGTTTGTGATATGTGACTTTGACCCCACCTTGGACACAAATGACTAGACTAAATGCCACAAAATGGGCCAGCTGGATCCTCCCCTGGGAATTTACACTTGGCTAAGTTGTTTTGACCAGCACTTGAACGGAAAGAACATGAAGAGGAACAGGCGGCCACGCTGAGGTCAGAGAGGCAACAAAGCTGCTATGCAGAGGAGGGAAGTAAACAGATCAGCCGAGAGCTGCAGAGAGGAGGGAGAACACTGTTCCAGAATTAGAAGAGAGAACAGTTTCCTTAGACCCTGATAGGTCAGGTGCTGGTTCTAAACCCTTCGAGCCCAGCCATGTTCTAGTCTTGAATTCTTCCCATCAAGCCCAGACAGATTTGAGTCAGTTTCTTTGGTTTGCGCTGCCACATCCCATGAGAAATTCCTTTCTCTCCTTGACCATTCATTCCATGAGATGCCTGAGAGGTGCCAGTTCATTGTTGGACTGGCTCGATCTGGTTAGTGGGCAAGGTAGGATCTCACGGTCGCTCTGCAGAGTCTTCCACATCCCTGAGCCTTTTTTTTTTTTTAAGATTTTATTTATTTATTTGACAGATAGAGATCACAAGCAGGCAGAGAGGCAGGCAGAGAGAGGGAGGAAGCAGGCTCCTGGCCGAGCAGAGAGCCCGATTTGGGGCCCGATCCCAGGACCCTGAGGATCATGTCCTGAGACTAAAGCAGAGGCTTTAACCCACTGAGCCACCCAGGCGTCCCACACATCCCTGAGCCTTTTAAAGTAGAAAATTCTCGCAGCTAACAAGTGTGTATTGCAAGAACAAAAAACCCCACCTTAACAGCTCAACCCTTTTTGCATAGGTTTATACAAATAGCAATGTTTTTAGATGGTTTATGGTAGAACTTCTGTGCATATGGACATCTAGTTGACTGAAACATTTGAAGAGCCATAGATCATGTAGATGTTATAGGAACAGACCTATCCACAGAGGGCACATAGGGATTTCCTTTGTAAATATTTTCTCTTCTGGATTAATTTGTTGTCTTACTAATAATTTTAGTTAATATTTATCAACTAATGACTATGTTCCAGATCACTGCTTATGAATTTAATTCTCATAGCAATCCTATGAAATAGGTGCCATCACCCCAATTTACAGATGAAAAGACTGAGGCACAGAAGATTAAGGAATTTGTCCAAGAGCATCTAGTCAATGACAGACCTGGAGTTAAAACTCAGCTACTGAGTCCCAGAGGCCCAGGCTTGCAACGGTTGCCATTCATTTGCTCTCAGGCAGTTTCACAATCCACAAAGCTGGCTCTTCGGCTGATCTTTATAGTATTATCATGTTTCCGACACTGACTGTTTTCATCCTCTGAGATACTCAAAGGGCTCCTTCCCCAGCCCCTCTGCTACTCTCTCCCTCCCCCTCCATCTCAAATATTTGGCAGATGTGACAGATCAGCCAAAAGGCATTATTTGCTTGTGGGACAGTAGAACCACCAGGGAAATAATTCACCCAAGGTAATAAAAATAGTAGTTACCATTTATTTAGTACTTAATGTATGCCAGGCTATCCCCTTTGTGGTCACTATTTCATTTAATCCTTAAATCTCCCTCTGAGGAAGTTATAAGTATTCCCCCTTTTTTTCAGATAGTAAAGCTCAGACTTAAAAAGATAATGTGACTTAGCCAGGGTCAGTGAGCCAGCATATGACAGAGCCAGTATTTAAGCCTGTGTTACATGACACACATATACACACACATACAAAGCCTGGACTCTTAACCACCAAGATCCATGGTTCCGGAACTGGAAGGAAAGGCAAGGTAGAACCCAGCATGGGTCTTGCAGCTCAAATCAGTCCTCCTTGTACGGCAGGGACTCATGCATGAATGCTAAAAAGCACCGTCTGCCGAAGAAGAGAGAGTTAAAACCAAGATGCTTGTTTGAGGAAGCTTCTGGGGACACTGAGTACACAGTGGTTACTGGTGGGCTCAGCAATTTTTGTTTCAATGAGGACTCTGGAAGTGGCACGGTGGTTCCAATGCCATCTCGTCACTGTTGGCCCTAACGGCGTCCTCACCTCCTCACCCATAGGGCGCCGTGCAAAGCAGAAAGAGAAGGGCAGGTTTCCCTTCCCAGCCAAGCCAAAGGGATGCAGATCAGGTGAGAGATTCCTCCACAAGCTCCCAGAAATGGTGACACTGCTGGGTCATTGGTGAACTTAGGTGCAAATTGGGATGACTGCCAATGTGGGTAGGATGGAGCCAGAGAAATATTGTTCTACGATGTGTCCAGGGTGATTCACCAAGCTTTGTCACCTTACGACCCGTTAAACACAGATTACACACCAGTCAAAAGGACAGCGCTTTAGACATCAGAATTTCACCGACCACGTATGAGGGTCCTCACCCTGTGGGGTATGGCGCACACAACAGGAGAAGAGGTAGTACAACTCCAGATAACTGATTGCAAGATGATGCTTTGGGATGAGAGGGACGACAGCAGAGGCAAAGGAACGCGGGATGTTTTCACTGGCCCACTTGTCCGACACTCAGTAAGCAAAGAACTTTGCTGAACCTCCACACAGAAAAACAGAGGCAGAACCCAAACAATCAAAGTAGGTTTCATATCCTTCAGGGATGAGAAAATGGAGTCTCAGAGAGTTGAATAAGTTCCCAAAGGTCACACGGCTAGGAAGCAATGGTACCGGTTTCCAGTTCCACCTGGATCCTTCTAGCTCCTGAGCCCAAGTGTGTCAATGCCATTGCTATGTTGCTGCTTTCTTCCTCAGAGCAGGCTCAGAGGATTAATGGGAAGTCTCCCTTGGAGGGACTCCAACCAGCTGACAAACATCGGGGCTTGCTGAGAAGTCAGAGCAAAAGTTCAGAGAGGTGAGGAGACACCACTGTCTCTCCAGAAGCATTCCACGGCTTTCTGAGGGTGAGTGTGCTCTGGTTTTTATTTTTTAACAAAACCATAAATAGTTGATGTGGTAAGGCTGACCAGCTCGCCGGCCTCTCTGTGGTGGGGTCTGCCTCACAGCCTCGTAGGGCCGGGAGACATCTTTCAGCTGAAAAGAAAATGTCTTGACCACAGAGCTGCTGACACAGCATTTTGCTCCCTTACACAGACGGAGAAGTCAAGGTGAGTGGACAGGAAGGCCAGAATCTCAGGCTGGGGATCCTAGGCTGTATTCCACAGGCTTTGTCCCATCTCAGGACATAGACGGAAATACTGTGATGTCGGCATCAGGCTCTGGTTTGCAAACCAATTCAGACTGGCATAAGCGGAAAGGAACTATATTAAGAAGTATTAGTTAGCTCACGGGATCTCCCGGAGGCGGTGTAGTGCATCAAATGGTGTGGCCCGCCGAAAAATGGGTCCGTGTCGTAATCCCCCAAACCCCTGAATGAGACCTTATTTGGAGAAAGGGTCTTTCCAGATGTAATTAAGGATCTTGAGATAAGGAGATCCTTCTGGATTATCCAGGTGGGTCCTAAATCCAATGATAAGTGTCCATATAAGAATGAAGCTGGAGGAGAGTTGACACACTGAGAGGAGACTCAGAAGAGACGACAACGTGACCACAGGAGCGGAGCCTGGAGCGACACGGCCGTAGAGGTCAAGGCATGCCCACAGCCGCCAGAAGCTGGGAAAAGCAAAGGACGGATTCTCCCCCGAAGCCTCCCGAGAGAACACAGCCCTGCCGACGCCTAGATTTTGAACTTTGAGCCTCCAGAACCGGGAGAGAATACATTTTGGGTGTTCTGAGTCACCACACTCGCGGTCCACCATTACAACGGTGGCAGGAGACTAATACAGCCGGAGAGAATAGGCTTGGGGGACAGGGAGGCACACCAAGGGCCATCTCTAAACTCACACTGCAGAAGTAGTGCAGCAGAGGCGTCACGGTGCCCACAGTGGGCCCCGCGGACCTCGCGACACCAGCTCCTGGTGGCTTTCCGAAGCCCGGACTCCTGCGGCCCGGAGGCTGGACCACGGCGGCCACCATCGTGGGCGGTGCCAGCTTGGGGTGGAGTGGGGTGGGGGGGGGAAACGCTTGCAAGGAGCAATCCGATTGGTGGAAACTAGGTCACGTGCTTTCACTCCTGCTACAAGGGAGGCTGGGAGAGGTGGAGTCCGCTTCCTGTAGTAGAAGGTGGTGCATGGGAAGGTGCACTGCAGGTACAGGGAAACGTGTCCTCCGTAGGTGGCTCACCGAGCAGACCCGTGTCCTGTTCCCTGATTCCTCCTGCTCAGCGGACAGAGCCGGGGGCCCCCAGCTCCTGCAAGTAAACAGTCCTAGAACCATCGTGCTGGGTGGGTGAGTGGTGCTTGAGCTTCTTACTTCTGGGCGTAATCGGTGGGAGGTCTTGCTCGCCCAGTTTCCAGATTGCAGCAGCTGGGGTTTGGGCGTGTTTTTGATTTTGTTTCTCAGAATTAACTTTTCCTCTCTTGTTGATGCTTGCTTTCTCCGCTGGAGGCTGATAAGCAGTTAGGTCACGTTGCATGAACTGGCTCCTCCTGTGTCCCCCTCACCCCCTTTGCTCCAGCCGCACCGATCTCCACTGCTTCTGCAACATTCCAGATTCCCTCTGCTCATTCATTCTCTCCCGCATGGAATTCACTTTCGGACCTGATAAGGTTCACCATCTTACTTGATTCTGCTTCATCTCTTTGCCCAAGTACCATCTCTTTCCAGAAACCTTTCCTGCCCACCCCTTTGAAAAGAGCAGCCTTCGCGTCACTCTCCATCCCTTTACCCGGCCTCGTTATTGAAACTTCTTACCACTAGCCAGTACCAGACGCACACTGATTTGCTTAATTTTTCTTTACTGTGCCTCCCCCCACCCCACCTAAAAGAAGAATTCCATAAGGAGAAGCACCTTATGCTTCCTTCAGTGCTGTGTCCTCGTGGCTAGAATTCCTGGCGTGTCGGAGGTGCTCAGTGATATTAGTGGAATGCAGAAATCGTACTGTCACGAACAGTTTAAGTATTTGTTCTTTCCCACTAGGATTTAGCCTTTTCTAGGAAATGGTTCTATGGTAGTATTCTACATCTCCTCTAGAGCCTAGCACAGTGCTGAGCATGTAGAGGGCCCCCAGGGAATATCTGTGAGAAGGACATATCTATGGGTAAGCACCTTTACACATGTAAATCCCAAACACTTGGATATAAAATGCAAGATTTTCAAGGGGGAGTTTTCTCTGAATGGTGTTTCCCAGCTTTAAGTGCCACCCAGTATAATCAGATCTTTCTCTAGCTATATTTGCACACACAGCAGCCCATGTAGTTTTATGCTCATAGAATCTTATTCTAGTGTAGCTAATAAACATCCATCTAACTTGTATGCTTTTAGCAGAAGAGCTCTCTTTTCCCCTAAACAAGAACTGTGGCTGAATGCCAGTCTAGAAAACAGGTGAACAGAGAATGCCTCTGGCCATTCAGGCGATGGGGATGGCGGGGTGGCTGGGTCCTGCCCACGTGGCCCCTCCCCTTCTTGTAGCATCTCTTCTGTAAGCTCTGGGTCTCTCTGGGAGCTTTGGGAACACCTGTGTTGTTAAGAGCAGAAGTGCCCATGTCTCTTCTTTCCTTCTTCTGCCATCAATGGAAGCTCTTCCGGTCGTTTGTCCGGGACTTGGGTAATCGCATGAGAGCTAACAATCCTGGGCAGAGGAGTGTGAGTAAGACAAATCAAGACAACCCAGATGGAGATCGCTATCCTCACTGTCTCCTTCTGTGGATTTCTTTTGGCTCTGTCTGAGGCCATGATAAGAATTCATTAAACCCACACATACATATGCACCCTGTTTGCTCTCCACCATTTTACACCAGTAAATACATTCCCAGGTTTACCCTGGGAGATGGGGACAATTACTCTCACCCCCATTTTACAAATGAATAACAAAGGCTTGGGGAGGTGATCTTATTTATCCAAGGGCACAGGAGACAGAGTCTTAGAAACTGGGTGTGACTTTCAAACTCAAACTACAGAGGAAAGAGGATGGGGTGATTTCTTTCACAATCTGTTGGTGTTTTTTACTGTTTTTGAGAGCGCTAGACTGATGGCCATAGGCTCTCGGCCTCCTTGGGCTCCCAGGTAGACTCTGGTGGGTCCCTGAGAAGTGGTGGCCCGGCCTCCTAACTTCCCGAGATTGCAGCTCGGCTGATGGCTGATATGTGAACCGCACTCTGCCCACAGTGGGGGCCTCCGAAGCCTCTGCCTGCACGGTGGCCCTTCCCTCCCCTCTCAGTGATGGACAGTGCTGGGGCTTAGCCCGACAGTGGCCCCTGATCCCCATTTCCAGGCCGTGGCTCTGTGCCAAGCACTGTACTGGGTGCTGGGGACACTTGGCGAGAATACAGCCATGGCCAACCAGGCCGACAGAAGGAGGGCCACTTTCAGCCCCCAGGAACCCCCTGGACTGGATGCCTTGTGTAGTACCTGGAGGTGCTGCACAGACCGGGCCCTTGTGGAGCTGCTCACCAAAATACAGAAAAATACAGGAGTTACAGAATATAGCCTTAGTCCAGCGAAGTCAAGCTCTGGGACATTCCGGGACGGTGGGGATTCACAGCGGGTTTGTGGACTACCGTGTTGGAAGCCTTAGTTACAACATATTAAGCCTATAATTAGACTCTGATTAGATGTGATTTCAGACATTTGGCATTTGTCAAAATGCAGTTTTCCTTTTTTTACGGGGGGTGGGTAGTGCAGATGATTAAAGTTTTCCCTGTTTATTTGGTGCAATAAAGTACAACAGATGAAATGGGGAAAGGGAAGATTATCACCTTTAACAAGATTAATTTTTAAATGTTTGTTGGTTTTTTTTTTAAGATTTATTTATTTGAGAGAGAGAGAGCGTGCACACGCACAGGTGGGAGGGGCAGGGAGAGGGAGAGAGAATCCCAAGCAGACTTTGTGCTAAGCACAGAGCCCAGCGCAGGGCTCCATCACAACCTGAGCCAAAACCACGAGTTGTACACTCGACCGACGGCGCCACCCAGGCACCCCTAATTGTTTTTATAATGTTTGGAATTGTTAGATTGGCTTTGCTGAAACAGAATTTCACCCTGAAGACACTATTTGAATGTTGGTTTCAAGAAAGGCTCTTGAAATTGTTTTAAAAAAACAATGTTTAAGTGTAACAGAGGAGGCATAAGAATATACATTAAAAAAAAAAAAAAAAGGAACCAGATCAGAGAGAGTGAGGAAAATCATTCCAAAAATAATATTTGATTTGATATCTTAGATATCACAGATAGATGAGCAAAAGTAAATAATGTGGGGTTTGTGTGTGTGTGTTGTGTGTGCGGACGGATGTGTGTATAGACACATGGGTGTATGCATGTGTGCATTATGTGTGTATGGATCTGTGTAGGCATGTATGTGTGTGTAGATATATGGGTATGTGTGGGGATGTGGATGTGTGTGAATGTGTGCAGAAGCATGGGCATGTGTATGGATGTGTGGGTTTGGGTGAATGGATGTGTGTGTGTGTGTGTGTGTGTGTGTGTGTGTGTGTGTAAGAGAAGCAGTAAAGGCAGAGCCCGGAGTTCACGCTGAGGGCAGAACTTGGGGGAAGAGGAAGGAGGATGCCCCAGGTCCTGAGCCAAGTCCAGTGGGGTGGGTGACAGGAGCGCAGAGAGCCAGCCGTAGAGCGGTGTGGGACGCCAATGAAACCAGGCAGCCCTCAGTTCGTCTTAGAACGTACTACGCCAAAGAAAGGCAAATCCAAAGCCAAAGAAAAACTGGGAGGAGTGATGCGTCTCTTTCCTGAAGAACATGCAGCCTTGCTGAAGTTGGGAACCAACAGCCGAGATTCTCGTTTGCCTTCCTCATTTTCCAGAATCCTGGGAGTTGCTGTGTGGAAAACAAAGCCTGGATTCTAAAGGGCGGGTGAGGGAGGAAGGGTATCCGGATGATCCCCCTCTCGCCTTTGTTTCAGTGTCCCCAGAGTATCTGAAAATAGACTGGACACTTGTTGCTCTTTAAGAATCAATCTGTTGGGGCGCCTGGGTGGCTCAGTGGGTTAAGCCTCTGCCTTCGGCTCAGGTCATGATCTCAGGGTCCTGGGATCGAGCCCCGCATCGGGCTCTCTGCTCAGCGGGGAGCCTGCTTCCTCCTCTCACTCTCTCTGCCTGCTTCTCTGCCTACTTGTGATCTCTATCTGCCAAATAAATAAATAAAATCTTAAAAAAAAAAAAAGAATCAATCTATTGACAACCCTGCCGAGCTCTGTAGATGAGCCACCATGCCCTCCCCCTCCCGTTGTCTGCAGGGGCATCTGTGACAGATCATTTCTTTTTTAAAGATTTTATTTATTTGACAGAGAGAGAGATCACAAGTAGGCAAAGAGGCAGGCAGAGAGAGGAGGGAAGCATTGCCAGGTGTGGTCTGAGAGGAGAGGGCGAAGCTGCTGTCATAGAGAAGCGCTCTGCTCTTCGGTTTCGTGCTCACCTTTCTTTGTCACCATTTCATGGGACTCTCGTCTAAGTCACATCTATCCAAGATACACGGAAGGCTCCGTTTCCGTGGGTGTTGATATTAGAGCCTTCCACTTAAGCTCCTGTGGATTTCCTTCTTTCGCTGATAAGGTGCAAAGCTCTTGCTGACCCCTCAACCACATTCTGAGAATCTTGTCCGACCCCATCCCATTTGCCTGACTGGCCTCTCCTTAACTCACATGAGCTCACCTTTCTCACATCTTCGTGGGCATAATTCATTATGTGGTGGTCATATAAAGGCTTGGACATGGGGGGCATTGGGTCACCGTGACGTGATAAACACTTTTCTGTGTTGGGAACTCTTAAGGCCTTTTATGATTTACTGGGGATGACTCGAAACCCTTCAGTTATTTGAGGTTTTTTTAAAAAATGACCTTGAACATAAATGATCTCTGGATAACAAATAAAGAGAATTTGTATTTCTATAGCAGAAAGCCATCCTGAGTGCTTTTGGAAAGGGGGTCTATTGTATTAGCTGGGGAAAAGGAGGTTCAGGCGTCCCTCTGATGGCCTGTCTTATTCATCCATTCACAATGCTCTACAAAGCAGGAAGCTTAGGATTCCATATCTCAGATCCCCATACTTGCTAATTTCTCCCTATCGGAAGAGCAGGTGGCCCGGCTACCGCAAAGTACCTAGGGGGAACTTGTCAGAATTTGCTTCATTGGAACAGAAATGACAGAATGTCAATTTCCCTCCTAACTGCATGGCATCGTCAGGAATCAAATAAGCAATTACAGAAGGCTAAATTGAATTCATTTCAAACTCAGATGGGCAGCCTGCACCTAGGATGCTCCATCGAGGGGAGACCCCCTTTCTAACTCTACAAAAGCAAGCCCAAGCTGCCTCCTTCCCCCTCAGGGTCAGCCTGGCCGGCATTGACACTGGAGGCTTCCCACCTGCCCTTCCTTGTCAGCTCCTGACCTCGCATCCCCCGGCTACACCAGACCCAGAGATGTACAGGGTGGCAGCGGCGTGGCTCCGATGCTGGAATTCAAGGCCTCAAGTAAAGGTGATGTAAGACCAGCCCCTTTCAAGCGGCTCCTTCCAGGGACTCTCTAGAGCACCTTCTCCACTGGTCCTGCCAGGGAGCTCGGTGGCTCTTTTTTTTTTTTTCTTTTGAATGTCAGTGACTGGATGGCACATGATTAAATAAGATAATCCATTTTAGCTCATTTAATTCTAAAAATAACTCTGAAATAGCTATTATGATCATTGTCTCCAATTTTGTAAAATCTTGCTCACCATACAGAGAGAGAAGGTACTCACCATACAGTCATGTTCTACCTTACATTTCCCTGTCTTTCTTGATACTAGTTCTGGGCCTTGAGACTCATTCTGGCCAATAGGCCATGAGCAGGAATGAGGTATCACCTCCTGACGGAGGTTGTCAGAGGCATCCTCCTTCCCTCTCTTCTTCTCTTGCGGCAAACGTAGAGGTCCCGTGAGCCAAATAGCGCAGTACCAAGATGGTAGAGGGTAGTGTTAATCATGTTTATGCTCTCACATCTGGAAGGGTGTTTAGAAGCCTCATACCTTTTCCAGCATTCTTTCCAAGTCCATTTCCAACTTCTGGTTGCACACTTCCAGTGAACAAAGAACTCACTACCTCATGAGCAATTTATACGTGGTTAAGTTCTGTCTGCCCTGCCCCTCGTTCTGTCCTGGGGAGCCACACAGATCAGTTACCTCATCCAGAAACGGAACCCTTTCTCCGTGTTAGGGCGCAGGTATTCTGTCCTCCGAATGTTCCTTTTCCTAAGCCTCATCTTTCAGACGGTCCCTTTCTCTTGCTTGTTGAGCTTTGACTCACCTCTCATACTACAAACAGAAAAGCAGTTGCCCACAGAGGGCAGCCGGTGCATCAGAACACAAGTCGCTCGGGAATGACAGACACTGGTTCTGAGTTCCGTGAAGGAAAGGATTTGTGTTTGTTTGCTTTATGCACGGTTGTATTCTCGAACAGTACCTGGTACATAGTAGGCGCTCAGTTGGTATTTGCTGAGCCAAGGAGTGAGCCAAGGAGTCCTAGATCCCAGTCATTTTTTTTTCTCTTTCTTTTAAACAGTGTAGAGAAATAAACGGTCAGTCGTAAATTCCGTGCTAAACTCAGGTCTTGGAATCCTTGGGCACAAAACACTATGATAATGCAGCTACAATCTCAATAAAACATGTATCAGATAGGCTTGGGATTATGAGCACCTGAATTTGGCAAAAAAAAATGTATATTTGCAATATCTTTCAAATATACCTATATAGTAAGATATAAATACACACACACACACACACATATATATAATTACAAAAAAATCTTAAATATGGTGGTGAAGGCATGTTTGATCACCCCACCTCCCATCTCCATGGCTTTAAGCTTTGTTTCCATACTAAGGCATTGCTCATGGAATTACTGTCGATGCCTCTCTTCTAATTCTCTCCACCAATATCATGGCTTTCCCTAAAGCTTTATTAAGACACACATATTCTGAGGCATGTTTCAATAGTTTGGGTAGTAGCTTCAGGGGTGAGAGCTGTGCACAGTAACAGAAGGTACCTAGCTTTTGACCTTAAAATTGTTATTTACATCTGGGGCCTTTTGTTTGCTGTGACGTGGCATTATAATGAGGGTAAACATTTCTTTTGAAAAGATGGCTATGATTCGGCGATAAAAATGAACACTGGCTAATAAAACCACAGATAAGTGTACCCTTGTATGATGCTGTTGTGTTTAGGCGATAATTCAAATATGTCTGCCTTGTGGGGGGGCTCTCCTACTCCTCAGCAGATGAGGCAACATCTGTCATCAGAAAAACACAGTTGAGGAGACGGTTGCAATCCTGTCTATGTATCAACCAGTGTGATAAGCCTTTTTATTTTATATAACTTGAGAACATGAGGACATTCGCTTATTCATTTATTGAAAAAATGGTCTTGAATCTTCTGATGTGCCGTGCACTGAACGTTTAATTGCTTTCTACAGTAAAGGGAAGAGCTGTCACTAGCTAGCTAGTTATCGGGGTGACTATGTAGGTGAGTGGATGGATAGACAGATGGGTGGATGGATGAATGAATGGATCGGTGAGTGGATGAATGAACAGCCAGATAGATCAGAAGGATGCCAGAGAGTCTTTCTTTGCATTTCTGGGGTCACACCCAGCCCACGCACCACTTCATCCAGGGAACAGCAGTCCAGTTTTCCTTAGGTAATCACTCTCCTCGCTCTCTGTCCATATGGCTTAGTGAATCTAGCCCGATCTCTGACCAGAGGACCATTCTGGCCAAGGAGACCACTGAGACGAGGCTGAACCCACTAGTTCTAATTCTAGAACTGGGGCAGGCCTGACCTAGAGAGAGACAACTCTTCACTATTGGACTTGGATTTGGGATGGTATAAGGCCAACTCTGCTTAGTGGGTTGT
Source organism: Enhydra lutris kenyoni (assembly GCF_002288905.1). Lineage (NCBI taxonomy): Eukaryota > Metazoa > Chordata > Mammalia > Carnivora > Mustelidae > Enhydra > Enhydra lutris. The sequence goes on along the minus strand of NW_019154129.1, from coordinate 2,345,945 downwards.
GGGTACACACAGAGAGAGTGTGCCTAGGAGTGAAGCTGCCAGAAAAGGAAGCAGAAGTTGAGAGAAAGGAAATGTCAAGTACCACGTCAATGACTTGAACATCTGACTTCCACTGTGCCTGATCCGGACACCTGGGCTTTTGAATTCATAGGAGATTTTACATCTCCCCTTCTTTTTTTCGTATTTTTTTTTCTTTTGGTCTCCTGCAATCAAAAGAGTTCTAAATAACACAGACACATAACCGAGGAGAGGGACCCAGTTATTACACAATGTGCTGGAGAAGTTGAAACGTGGAATCAGCCACAGCACCCCTCTCACTGCCTCCTGGAGAAGTGAGCATGGTCTCTGGGCCACGTGTGACCTGCCTAAACTCTGGGGTGCACTCCATGAGCCAGTTTTACATTGAACCCTCTGAAAGCCAACTGCATGGGCCTACTTCTCAAGTATGCCCAAATATTAGCCTTTTTGTGGCCAAAAGGCCATGTCAAATCATTCATTGACAGCCTTCTGTTTATAATCAAGTAAGTAAGCTCAGTTTTGGGAATGTCCCTCTTCCCACCAAGGAACTGAATACAAGTTTCAGTTTGAATTCACTTTGAATGAACCAAAAGATTGTGCCTGGGAAAACATGCTTATTTTGCCCAAAGCAGTCCTTTGTGCAAAAGTTTGCTCAGCACTGTTCTTGGCCGAGGCTGTTCTCCAAGGATCTTCTCAGCTTTTAAACCCTTTGATTGCTTGAAAAGACCTGAGAGAAACTTCTCTTTGCATCATCACGTAATATCCTCCAAGCTCAACACAGCGCTTGGCACAGAGGACATTCTCAGTAAGTATTTGGCAAATAATTAATGAAACATCTTTGACCCCTTCCATAATCCCCATCTGCTCATTTAGGGGGACCCCGGTAGAGAAGAATCTTAAGAGCCAGTTAGATCCCAAAGTCATCGTATGAAGAAACAATCACAGAAAGCATAATATCACTTAAAAGTCCCCTTAATTATCTGTGGATAGTTTCTCAGTGTGTCCAACACTGTTCATTTTGTCTCTATCTTGAAAAGACCGCTGTGCCTTGGGCCGAGCCACTGATGACGAGGTCGAGTTGTGTTGTAAAAATCATAGTGAAGAAAACCAGCAGTCTGTCAGCCAGCGTGGGGAGATGCTTGTACTACCGGAACCGAAAGGACAAAAGGAGGGATCCTAGAGTCCAATTTTCCATCTCCAGCTTTCTCAGGCTCTAAGTGGGATGGAGGTTGAAGTAAGCTATATGATTTAAAAGATTGTCCCTCTTCTGGCTTGGTCTCCTCCTCTTTCTTCACTCCCTCTGTCCCTTTCTACCCCGGCCCCCACCTCGCTCTCCCCACTCCCCACCTCATAGAATATAATTTGAATAAGTAAAATATACTTCTTGCTTCAACTAGGAAGTATTCTTAAACACTCACAGACTAATGGCCATCCCTGGTAAGGGCACCAGAAAGGAGATTTCCCTCGATCTCCCAATGTCCGTATTAACACAGAACATTGTAGGGTTGATAGAGAGTATTCTTTGCAAGCTTTTCCCTCCCATATTTAGTTGATCTTGTGGCAGCAGAAAGATCGGAGGGTAAAGCTACAAGCAAGCTCCACATTAGATGCAGAAACCACTATGATTCATTCTTTTTCCATCCAAATAAAATCCATGTCTTTACAGTAAGTGTGATGAATGGAAATGGCATCCTCAGACACTTATATATATCTCGTGGGCTTCCCCCCCCTCCCCTTTTCCCTCTCTTCCTCTCTTTTTTTCATGTTTTAGTGCAACAAAGTTTCACAAGGAAGGATTTTATAGAAAATCCATGTCTGGGGATTTATTCAGGTCTTTGTCATAAATTATGGCAACATAGAACCAGTCTCTTGCTCTACAATTCCAAATATTTCAACAAGGTGATTACAGTAAAGTCCACAGCTCTCTCCAGCTGGGGAAGGGCTGGGGAGCCCAGCTGCTCTCCCAGATACGAGGGAGACAAGCGCGCCACAAAGGCTTCCTTTGATGAGAAGGCAGAGCTGGGTTTTGGAAGGGAAGGCAGTCTTTATCCCCCAAAGGATAGTCTGTTGAAACAGAATTATCTTTTTGAAACCCAGATCTGCATCGATGGGCCTTGGAAATGACAGCACACAAGACAAAAGAGTTTCCCGGGATGAAACCTGACCTCACCCCTTGATTCATCTTTGCAGTTAATATAATGACCTTTAAAATCGAATTGCCAAGAATTAGACAAAGTTAAAAAAAAAAATCAAGCAAGAATGCCCAGCAGAGATCATAAGGGGTGGTTTAAACGGCTGTTAATTGGGAACCCTGTCATCTCGGACCTAAAACATAAACCAAGGAAGTAGATGAGCCACTTTTCTCTACATAACAATCAAATGTGAGAATCAAGAATCACTTTGACAAACTGTTTCAGTCTGGGCCAAATCTCTGTGGACATCCAGTCCTTGATTCAGTCTCCATGGAGGCCACCAGCCATGGTCAGCAGTGCAGCTGGCCAGTTCCGATCTGCACAGTGGTGCCCACCAGCCTCGAGACGATGCTGTTGGTGAAACTCAGCTTTGAGTAGAAACTTGTGGGTCCTTCCAGTTCCAAGAGCTGAAGTTTTATCTGGATTGCCTTGGTCCTCCCGTCTTATCCCGACTGTCCCTTCCTCCAGAGGTCCTCCTTGGCCACTTTGTCAAAAGAATCTTTCCACACCCCAGCCACCAGTACCATCCCCCATCTTATTTTCATCATGGGTTTTAAAGACCTGTACTCCCTCCTTCACACCCTCATGCATTTGTATGTCATCGCTCTCCCTCCCTAGATCCTAAGCTCTTAGAACCCGTGTCTGTCACAGGGACCACAGTGGCCACAGTACCTAGGACAGTGGCTGGATCCAGGCAGTTGCGGAGAAAAAATGTCGATAAGGGAATGGCTATCCTTTCTAATAAAAGCTTTTCCATGTGTCTTATTTTGTGTAAGCCAAACAAATGAAAATTTGGTATTATATTCTTTTTTTTTTTTTAATTTGACAGAGATCACAAGTAGGCAGAGAGGCAGGCGGGGGGTGGAGGGGGAGCAGGCTCCCCACTGAGCAGAGAGCCTGATGTGGGACTCGATCCCAGGACCCTGGGATCATGACCTGAGCTGAAGGCAGAGGCTTAACCCACTGAGCCACTCAGGCGCCCCTGGTATTATATTCTTAAGTAATCTACAAGATTCCCCCACTTGAAATTCCATCAGCGAATCCCACAGCCAGCTCTGCCTGCTTTTCTTCAGGGCTGCTGCAGGTACAGGTGGAAACAGCTGAGGCCCCCACGGCAGGTCAGGGCTTCTGGAAGCGGATGTTGACTTGGAGTCTAGGGTCTGAATCTACACCTGAATCTACACTTAGGAATCTACACCTGGAAGAGGGAGGGGCAAGAAGCGGGTGAGAGTTACAGTAAGAAGTGGAATCGCCAGGCAGGCAGGTCTTTACTCAGGAGCGAGTGCCAGGTCACACCAGGGTCACACCAGCGTCACACCAGGGTGGCACAGGTGGGTCCTTAGTTCATACTCCTGTGTCATTAAGTCACAAGGTGTGTGGGCTGACCTACAGCCGGGGATGACCTTGAAGGAGCTGACAGCTGGAGGCGATCTTCCAGCCACACTCCCTAGAGCCAGGCGGTGAGTCCCCTGCTTCAAAGGGACATGGGGACAGGACACCTCCCCTGCATTCTGAGGTTGCAGATTTCAAGCTGAAACCCGTGCACTTTCAGAAGTCTGGCCACTGGTGTCCACCGAGTTGCTGCCGTCTTCGAAGATGAGCCGCAAATAGTCCAATTCCTAAATTAGAAGTCACGTCCTGTAAGTGCTTGCTGACTTGGCAGCGGCAACACTGACATAATTTCACAAATAACGATGTTATCCGAGGCAAAAGTTGCATTAGATCAATTACCACTCTATTTCGGTGCCATCTGAGTAGCTCTGTGTTTATTTCAGTTCTCCTATTTTTAAACCAAAGCTCTCAGGCTTCTGAACCACAACCATGAGTATACCTTCCTTATCCAGTCCTTGATAGCATCTGGCTCACATTTTGAACTAAAGACAGTGATTTGAATACCCCGCCCCCAGTCTCTCATCTCAGTTCCCTTTCTTTGCGTCCTTTAATTGGCGGGAGTAGGGGGCGGTTGTTCAGCTACAAAGAAAGTCCAAAACTTAAGGCTCAAAACAGAAAAGAGAGAATATTGTTATTTGGGGGAGATTGAAAGGGGATTAACTTCAACTGTGGCAGGAGAAGGTTTGGGCTGGATTGGAGGATAGTTTCCTATTGGGGAAGGATGTTGAACCCTAGTGGGACTGGACTATCCAGAAAAGTCCATAACCTAGGATGCACACCCATGTGGCTGGTGTTACGGGTCGACCTGTGTGGCCCCAAAATTCCTATGTTGAAGTCCTGATGTCAGTATCTCAGAATATGACCTTATTTGGAAATAGAGTCATTACAGAGGTTGAAATGTGGTCGTTAGTGTAGCCGCTCATCCTTTAGTGTCTTATAAAAAGGGAAAATTTGGACAGACAGGCAGAGGGAAGAGAGTGTGGAGAGACACAGGGAGGAGACGCCGTCCCATGAAGGAAAAACCGTAGTCGTCCTCCTGTGTGTCTCCTTTGCTCTCACATGACTGCCACACAGTGCTTCTGCCACCAGATGAGTGGGGCCTTTCCACACCACCAAGCAATTCCGCAGCACCAGCGGGGGGGGGGGGGGTCCTACAACCCAATTCTGACATTCTCTGCCTAGAGATAGTGTCACATCCCCTAGGTTGAGGGCTCGGTCCCACAAGGCTGCCTCCTCTCCCCACTTGAGATCCAATCACAAGTAAAAAGTCCCCAGATTACCTACAACTTCTGTCCCACTTGGCCACAAATCAGAGGTTCCCATGACCTCCTCCCGCGTGGGTCCCCTTATTTCCCAGAACAACTCACAGAACGTGGGGCAACACTTCCTTTCCTCCAGCAGTTTATTAAAGGGCATGACAAAGGATACGGATGGGTAGTCAGATGGAGAGATACATTGGGTAAGGTCTGGGAAGGTCCCGGGCACAGGAGCTTCTGTCCCCCTGGAATGGGGGTGTGTCACCCTCTCAGTGCATGGATATGCTCCCCAACCTGGAAGCTCCTAAAACCCATACTCCTGGAAGTCTATGGGGGCTTCCTCAAGTAGGCATGATCTATTACTCTGTTTCCACCCCTCTCCCCTCTCTGGAGAATCAGGTGGGCAGGGTGGGGGAGTCGCTGAAAATTCTAAGCTTCTCATCATGACTTGGTCTTCCTGGAGACCAGCCCCATCCAGCATCCCATGAGAGTCGCCCCAGTAGAACAAAAGACGCTCGCAGCACTCTTACCACTTGGGGAATTACAAGGATTTTAGGAGCTCTGTGCAAGGAACCAGGGACAGAGACCAACGGATACTTGGAGGAACCTGGAAGATGCAGTCCTGCTGTTTTGCAGGGGACGCGGGAGGAAATGAGAAAAGCCCTTCCCTGTGCCTTTCCTCTCCTCTCCCGCGTTGTCTGCCCCTTTTCATTCCCTGCCTCCCGGTCTCTCTCAGAATCTGTTAGACAGTAGATGTGTTGGCTCTGCAATTCAGTGCCCTCGGATATGAAATGAGCATAATAAAACTGTTGATGTAGAAGGCTGATCGGAGGAATCCGAAGGATCGTATGTGCATGTGAGGTGCGGGCACGTAGTAAGCGCTCAGCAGACACCACGACCGCCATTACTGTGTCTGCAAAACCTTTATGTTATACTTAATCATTATCATCCATCGCTGTAATTTGTGAGTAGAAATTGTAATTAACAGGTGAATCACTACTATTTTTGGCAAACCAACATTCTCTTTTAATCTGCCTGTCACTCCTGGGATGTGTCAAGGGTTACACAAGCCTAGGGTCAAAGCCTAGCTCTGCAATTTATAAGCAGTGGGCCCCGGTAAGTGCTTAAGGGGTCTGTAGGGATGGATGTGAAGGGGGTCCCAAAACACACTGAAAGATTGAAGGAGGTGGGGGTGGGGCAGGGGAAACAGCCATCCTGATGAAGGAGGAGTGGGGCGGGAAAACAAGGCAGGAGACCTTGTAACTGGGCAGGTCTTTTTTTTTTTTTTTTTAAGATTTATTTATTTGAGAGAGAGAGAGAGAGAGAGAGAGCATGACCCATGAGATCTTGACCTGAGCCCAAACCAAGAGTCAGACACTCAACTTGACTGACCCCCCCAGGCGCCCTATGACTGGTTGGTTTTAGAACATCTGGAGAACTTGAGGAAGAGGCAAGAGGAATGATGAGTTTGTTTCCCACGCCCCTGGCCACCCCCCTCCAGTTGATTAGTATGGAAACTAGAGCCTCTTCATGCTTAGCACCCAACTCCTATGTCTTGATTATCTCTTTGGAGATAAAGATTGCCAACATCTTCTGGTTCTCCAGGGTCCAGAGAGCATTCCAACTATTGTGATAATAAAAATTTGGGATAGTTTTCGGTTGTTTCTTTTTCTTACCTATGTTGTTGTTTGGAGTCCTACTCTGTGCCAGGACCTTTGTGATGACCCATGTTGGACCTACTTTTTACTCCTTTCACAATTCCATAATGGAGACTGTCCTGTTACCCATCTTGGAGAGATAAGAAAACCCCAGCTTTGGGAGGCAAAATAACTTACTCAAGGTTCTGTAGGTAGTAGCATCTGTATTAGTTTGCTAGGGCTTCCATACCAAGTACCACAGGCTGGGTGGCTTAAAAAGCAGAGATTTATTTTCTCATGGTTCTCGAAGCTGCACATTCAAGGTAAAAGTGTCAACAGGAATTGTCCCTTCTCATGCTTCTCATCTTGTCTCATAGATGTACGTCTTTTCCCTGGGTATTTACATGATTTTCCCTTCATAATGTCTGAATCCACATTTCCTCTTAGGAGGGAACCAGTCAGAGTGGATGACTGCCATGACCCCATTATAAATTAATCATCTCTTTGAAGACCCTAATCCAAATACAGTTACCTTCTGAGATACTGGGGGTTACGATTTGTACATACGACTTTTTGAGGGACACAATGGAGTCCGTAACAATCCCCCATCTTTGCGCATGTGTCCTCAGGTGGAAAACTCATAACACTGTTAAAACATCACAGTTTCTGGTATTCCACCAATGGCAGTGAATTATACATAGAGAAGCAATCATTATCAGTTACTCTGACTACACCAGGGAGATAGTCTTTCTTTTTTTTTTTTAAGATTTTATTTATTTGACAGAGAGAAATCACAAGTAGGCAGAGAGGCAGGCAGAGAGAGAGAGAGGAGGAAGCAGGCTCCCCACGGAGCAGAGAGCCTGACGTGGGGCTCGATCCCAGGACCCTGGGATCACGACCTGAGCTGAAGGCAGAGGCTTTAACCCACTGAGCCACCCAGGTACCCCACCAGGGAGATAGTCTTAACCATCTTCTCTACCCATTCATCGAGCCATGGACACTTGGGCTGCTTCCCTATCCTGCCTATTATAAATAATCCTGCTATAAACATATGGGTGCATGTATCCGTTTGAATTAGTGTTCTTGTGTAATTTGGGTAATACCCCAGGAGTGCAATGGTGGGATCATATGGTGGTTCTTCTTTCAACTGTTTGAGGAAGCTCCACCATATTGTCCTCCAGAGTGGCTGTATCAGCTCGAATTCCCACCAACAGTGTGGGAGTGTTCTCCTTTCTCCACATCCTCGCCAACACCTGTTGTTTATTGTGTTTTTTATTTTAGCCATTCTGACAGGTGTGAGGTGGTGTCTCATTATGGCTTTGATTTGTATTTTGGTGAGGATGAGTGATAAGGAGCTCTTTTCAGGTGTCTGTTGGCCTTCTGGATGTCTTCTTTTGAGAAATTGTTTGTCTTCTGCCCATTTTTAAATTGCATTATTTGTTTTTCGGGTGTTGAGTTTTATAGGTTCTTTGTATATTTTGGATACTAAACCTTTATCAATTGTATCATTTGCAAATATCTGCTCCCATTCAATAGGTTGCCTTTCAGTTTTGTTGATTGTTTCCTTCATTGTGCAGAAACTTTATTTTTTAATTTTTTAAATTTATTTATTTATTAGAGAGAGTGCACATACACAGTGGGGAGGGGAAGAGGGAGAGGGAGAGAGAATCCCAAGCAGACTCTGCCCACTGAGCATGGAACCAGACACGGGGTTGGTCCCACCACCCAGAGATCACAACCTGAGCCAAAACCAAGAGTAAGGTGTCCAACCAACTGTACCACCCAGGCGCCCCAGACACTTTTTATTTTGATGATGTACCAATAGTTTATTTTTGCTTTTATTTCCCTTGCCCCAGGAAACATCTAGAAAGAAGCTGCTACAGCTGACGTCAAAGAAGTAACTGCGTGTGTTCTCTTCCAGGATTATTATGGTTTCAGGTCTCACATTTAAGTCTTTCATCCATTTTAAGCTTATTTTTGTGTATGGTGTCAGAAATTGGTCCAGTTCCGTTCTTTTGTATGTTGCTGCCCAGTTTTCCCAAAATAATTAGTTGAAGATATGGTCTTTTCTCCATTGGGTATTCTTTCCTGCCTTGTTGAAAATTGATTATATAATTGTGGGTTTATTTCTGGATTTTCTTTTCTGTTCCATTGACCTGTGTGTCTGTTTTTGTGCCAGTACCATACTGCGTGGATGATTACAGCTTTGTAATCTAACTTTAAGTCCAGAATCCAGAAATGATGCCTCTAGCTTTGCTTTTCTTTCTCAAGGTTGCTTTGGCTGCTTGGGGTCTTCTGTGGCTCCATACAAATTTTAGGATTGTTTGTTCTAGTGCTGTAGAAAATACTGTTGATATTTTAGTAGAGATTGTGTTAAATGTGTAAATTGCTTTGGGCAGTATAGACATTTTAATAATTTCTTCCAGTCCATGAGCATGGAAATTTGTCCCATTTCTTTGTGTCCTCATCATTTTCTTTCTTTTTATTTTTTCCTCTGCAGTTTCTTTCATCAGTGTTTTATAGTTTTCAGAGTTTAGGTCTTTTGCCTCTTTGGTTAGTTTTATTCCTAGATATCTTGTTATATTTGGTGCATTTGCAAATGGAATTGTTTTCTTAATTTCTCTTTCTACTGCTTCACTGTTGGTATGTAGAAATGCAACATATTTTCATTCATTGATTTTGTATCCTGTCACTTTGCTAAGTTTGTTTATAAGTTCTAGTAGTTTTTCAGTGGAGTCTTTAGGATTTTCTTTTTAAAGATTTTATTTATTTATTTGACAGAGATCACAAGTAGGCAGAGAAGCAGGCAGAGAGAGAGGAGGAAGCAGGCTCCTTGGAGAGCAGAGAGTCTGATGCGGGGCTCGATCCCAGGACCCTGGGATCATGACCTGAGTGGAAGGCAGAGGCTTTAACCCACTGAGCCACCCAGGCGCCCCTAGGATTTTCTATATGTAGTATCATGTCATCTGCAAAGAGTGAAAGTTTTTCGTCTTCCTTAGTGATTTGGATGCCTCTTACTTCTTTTTGTTGTCTGGTTGCTGTGGCTAGGACTTCCAGTGCTATCCTGAATGAGAGCAGACATCCTTGTCTTATTCCTGACCTTAGGGGAAAAGAGCTGTTTTTCCCCATTAAAGATGATATTAGCTGTGAGTTTTTCATATATGGCCTTTATTATGTTGAGGTATGTTCCCTCTAATCCACTTTGTTCAGGGTTTTTATCATGAATGGATATTGTACTTTGTCAAATGGTTTTTCTGTATCTATTGAAATGATCATATGATTCTTATCTTATTGATGCGATGTACCACATTATGTATGTATCAATATATGATTGATTTTCATATTGAACCACCATTGCATTCCAGGAATAAATCCCACTTGATCGTGGTGAATGATTTTTTAATGTATTGTTGGATTTAGTTTGCCAGCATTTTGTTGAGAATTTTTGCATCTGTGTTCATCAGGGATATTGGCCTCTACCTCACTTTTTTAGTGGTGTCTTTATCTGGTTTTGGTACCAGAGCCATGCTGGCCACATCGAATGAATTTGGAAGTTTTACTTCCTTTTCTATCTTTTGGAATAGTTTAGGAAGAAGGTTTTAATTCTTCTTTATTTTTTTAATCATTTTCTAAAATTTATTTTCAGCATAACAGTTTTCATTGTTTTTGTACCACACCCAGTGCTCCATGCAGTCCGTGCCCTCTCTAATACCCACCACCTGGTTCCCCCAGCCTCCCACCCCCCCCACCTCTTCAAACCCTTCAGATTGTTTTTCAGAGTCCATAGTCTCTCATTGTTCACCTCCCCTTCCAATTTCCCCCAACTCCCTTCTCCTAACTCCCCATGTCCTCCATGCTATTTGTTATGCTCCACAAATAAGTGAAACCATATGATAATTGACTCTCTCTGCTTGACTTATTTCACTCAGCATAATCCTCTCTCTCTCTCTCTCTCTCTCTCTCTCTCTTTTTTTTTTCTTTTCTTTTTTCTCTCATTTGGGTGGGGAATCCTGACTGCTCAGAAGTGTTCCAGGGTGCACCCACACTGCACCATGGTTGATACAACCAGCTCCATCTGTTCAGTCATCTCTCACCAAAACGACTAGGAGGAGGAATGCCCAACAGAAGAAAAATACAGAGGATGGACCTTCTACAACAGAGCTAACGGCTATCAACATAGACAATATGTCGGAAAGAGAATTCAGGCTAACGATTATCCAGGCAATAGCTAGGTTGGAGAAAGCCATGGATGACCAAACGGAATTGATTAGGGCCGAGCTGAAAGCGACCAGACAGGATGTTCACAATGTTAGGGCAGAGCTAAAAGCTACCAGGGCTGAGGTTCACAATGCTCTCAATGAGTTCCAATCTAATCTAAATTCTCTCAAAGCTAGGCTAACTGAGACAGAAGATAGAATTAGTGATCTGGAGGACAAACAGATAGAAAGGATCAAGAGGAAGCCTGGAACAAACAGCTTAGAAACCATGAAAACAGAATCAGGGAAATAAATGACACCATGAAACGTTCCAACGTCAGAATTACTGGAATCCCTGAAGGGGAGGAGAAAGAAAGAAGTCTAGAAGATATAGTGGAACAAGTTCTTCATGAAAATTTTCCCAATCTCGCGAATGGACCCAGCGTTCATGTACTAGAGGCCGAACGGTCTCCACCCAAGATTATAGATTCCAGAAAAACATCAAGGCACCTGATGGTCAAATTGAGGAATCATAATTGTAGGTATAATCTCTTGAAAGCCGCTAGGACAAAGAGGCTCCTTACGTACAGAGGAAAGCCCATCAGAATAACGTCAGACCTGTCCACAGAGACCTGGCAAGCCGGAAAGGGCTGGCAAGATATATTCAGGGCACTAAATGAGAAGAACACGCAGCCAAGAATACTTTATCTAGCAAGACTGACGTTCAGAATGGATGGAGAGATAAAGAGTTTCCAAGACCGGCAAGGTTTAAAAGACTATGCAACCACCAAGCCAACACTGCAGGAAATATTAAGGGGGGTTCTATAAAAGAGGAAAAATCCTAAGAATAGCATTGAACAGAAATATAGAGACAATCTACAGAAAGAAAGACTTCAAAGGTAACACGATGTCCATAAAAACGTATCTATCAATAATCACTCTCAATGTGAATGGCCTAAATGCGCCCATAAAACAACACAGGGTTGCAGATTGGATAAAACGACAGGACCCATCCATATGTTGTCTACAAGAGACCCATTTTGAACCTAAAGATACACCCAGACTGAAAGTGAAGGGATGGAGAAGCATCTTTCATGCCAGTGGGCCTCAAAAGAAGGCTGGGGTAGCAATTCTCATATCAGATAAATTAGATTTTAAACTAAAGACTGTAGTCAGAGATACAGAAGGACACTACATCATTCTTAAAGGGACTATCCACCAAGATGATCTAACAATTGTAAATATCTATGCCCCCAATATGGGAGCAGCCAATTACATAAGAAAACTGTTAATCAAGTTAAAGAGTCATATTGATATGAATACATTAATTCTTCTTTAAATGTTTGGTAGAAATTTCCTGTGAAACCCATCTGGTCCTGGACTTTTGTTTGTTGTGAAGTTTTTTGATTTCTGATTCAGTTTCTTTGCTATTTACCAGTCTGTTCAAATTTTCTATTTCTTCCTGCTTCAGTTTTGGTAGTTTATAATTTTCTAGGAATTTATCCATTTCTTCAAGGTTGTCCAATTTGTTGGCATATTGTTTTTCATAATATTATCTTATGATTGCTTATATTGCTGTGCTATTGTTGTAATTTCTTCTCTCCTTGGTGTTTTTGTTTATATGAGTCCTTTCTCTTTTTTTCTTGATGAGTCTGGGTAGGAGTTTATTGATTTTTTAAAATATTTTATTTATTTATTTGACAGAGATCACAAGTAGGCAGAGAGGCAGGCAGAGAAAGAGAGGGAGAAGCAGGCTCCCCGCTGAGCAGAGAGCCTGATGCAGGGCTCGATCCCAGGACCCTAGGATCATGACCTGAGCCAAAGGCAGAGGTTTTAACCCACTGAGCCACCCAGGAGCCCCGGGTTTACTGATTTTAAGTTTTTTTTTGTTTGTTTGTTTTTTTTAAAGAACCACCTCCCAGTTTTACTGATCTCTGCTATTGTTTTTCTAGTTTCTGTATCAATTGTTTCTGCTCTAATCTTTATTATTTCCTTCCTTCTGCTGGTCTTAGGTTTTGCTTGTTCTTTTTCTAGCTCCTTTTGGTACAAGATTAGGTTGTTTGAGGTTTTTTGTTTCTTGAGGTCAGCCTGTATTACTATAAACTTTCCTTTTAGAACTGCTTTTGCTGCATCCCAGAGGTTTGGGACAATTGTGTTTTCATTTTCATTTGTCTCCATGTACTTTTTTATTTCTTCTTTTTCCTGGTTGATCCATTCATTGTTTAATAGCACGTTATGTAACCTTCATATATTTGTGGTCTTTTCCTGATTTTTTCTGGTGGTTGACTTCGAGTTCCATAGTGTTGTGGTCAGAAAATAGGCATAGTGATTTTAACCTTCTTGAATTTGTTGAGGTTTGTTTTATGGGCTAATACGGGATCTATTCTGGAGAATATTCTGTGTGCACTTGAAAAGAATGTGTATTTTGCTGCTTTAAGACGGAATGTTCTGAATGTATCTGTTAAATCCATCTGTTCTGATGTGTCATTCAAAGCCATTGTTTCCTTGTTGAAGCTCTATTTAGAATGACCTGTCCATTGCTATAAGTGGTGTGTTGAAGTCCCCTACTATTGGGACACCTGGGTGGCTCTGTCAGTTAAGCGCCTGCCTTTAGCTCAGGTCCTGATCCCAGGGTCCTGCTTCTCCCTCTCCTTCTGCCTGCCACTCCACCTGCTTGATCTCTCTCTCTCTCTGTCAGATAAATAAATAAATAAAATCTTAAAAAAATAATAAAAAAATAAAGTTCCCTACTATTATTTTTTTGCTATCAATTAATTCCTTTAGGTTTGTTATTAACTGTCTTATGTATTTGGATGCTGCTATGTTGGGGGCATAAATATTTACAATCATTGTATCTTCTTGTTGGCTTGTCCTCTTTATTATGACATAGTGTCCTTCTTTGTCTATCGTTACAGTCCTTGTTTTAAAGTTTACTGTGTCTGACATAGATATTGCTCCTCTGGCTTTCTTTTGACATCTGTTTGCACAACAGATGCCTCTCTATCCTCTCACTTTCAATCTGCAGACATCTTTAGGTCTAAAATGGGTCGCTTGTAGGCAGCATATAGGTGGGTCTTGGTTTTTTCCTTCGTTAAGAGTGGGTCCATTTAAAGAAACAAAAGTAGTGAGCAGATCAAACTAAGAGTGGTTTGCAGAGATGACAGTCTGTAGGAGTCCCTACAGTGTCTAAAGGTAGGGAGACCTTCGTCCCTACAGCAGCCACATGAAACACAGAGAAGGAATCCATAAATCCAAACCAGGAAGAAGAACTTCCAGAAGGAATGTCCCAGCTGGGCGTGGTGGGAGCAACCCAGGAGGGTCTGGGACTGAGACTCTGGAGTCTTGAGCTGGCATCACCAAGCTGACCGGCCATCTCCCTTTTGAGAAACAGGTTCCCCCTCGGCATTTCTGCCCTTTTTAGCATTTGGCTTCAGGAACTCAGATTTTCTTCTCTCAAGGGCTTGTCAGTTTCAACAGACCCTTTCTTTTTCTTAAACCATCGCGCCAAACAGCTCTGGGATGTTGCCCCTGGTGGTTCATTGCTGCTCACCTTTCCACAGATTCTCCCAGGAGCCCATTGGGAAGGAGCTTGATGAAACAGGTGGGTTCCAACGCCAGCTTCTTGGCTCAGCAGCCAGCAGACTCCAAAAAGGTTTCATGACCTCCCTGGATCTCCATCTTCTCATCTGCAAAATGAGACTAACCATAGCCAGCTGTCCCAGTCACGCGGGAAATCACCTCTACAATGAGCTCCTGGCACCAGGTAGGCACTCAATAAACAGTAGCTATTATTAGCTTCCCCCAAGGCAGAGAAATGTAAATGTGTACTTGCCAAGTGTTCTGGGATTCTGGGAGTATAGCCAAAATCACCCCACCTCAGAGGAAAATTTTTTCCAGCCTTAAGTTTGGGATTCTACTCTATAATATATCCACATTTGTTTTAATATAAAAATAATGCTTTAAATTATGATCAAGGACAATCAGTGCTCCAGGGAAGTATCCTCTGTCGTGAGCCCATCATTCCCTTGGATATAAACAATCTGAGCTTTGAGAGGCGTGTAGGGATTCCCTTTCATGTAACGGTTCTCAACAAAGAGTGATTTTTGCCCACAGGGCACATTTAGGAGTCTGGAGACATTTTGGTCACAACTTGGGGGTGGGGTGTGAGTGCTACTGGCCTCAAGGTGGTGGAGATCGGGGATCTTCTGCACATCCTACAGGGCACAGAATGGCCCCTCACAACAAAGAAGGGTTTAGTCCCAAGTGTCAAGAGCTCAGGCGTTCATGCCCCAGAGGGATCAGAAGGATTTGTTGTTGAAGCAAGACTGGCTGGTTTGCGCTCATTCTCTCCCCACTCCTACCAATCCGTTCTTCGTCCTGTCTCTGTCTTTGAGTATTGTGGCCCTAAGTGTGGAATAGTGGGATGTTGCAATTACTGGCAAACTATTTTAAGAATCCCTATTTTAAAATGGGTGTTGATGTGCACTGGCCTTTTTTCCACACCTGTTTAGACCAGAGCAGGGAGGAAGCATCCAAATGCTGTCCTGGGCCCACACCAGCCCAGTAGTGCTTTGGAGTGACAGACGGCTCCCTCAAGAGATAGCCATAGTGAGCTGAGCCAGACCTCAGCGAAGCCAGGCAGAGGACAGCTCAGGTCTTTCCACTTCCTCTGCCTGCACTCATCTCCCTGTTCTGGGCTCTTCTAACTCCTAGGCGGGTTCATGTTGTCAACCATCTAGCTAAAATATTGCCTTCTGTGTTGTCCGGCGGAACAGAACCCATGGGAAGTGCATATCTATCTGGAAGGAGATTTATTATAAGGAATTGGCTCCCGTGATTATGGAGACTGGTAAATCCAAATCTGCAGTGTGGGCTAGCTTGCTAGAGACCTGGGAGAGTTCCAGTGCAGTTCTAATCTAAAGGCAGTTGCTAGAGAATTTCCTCTTGCTCTGGGAGGCCCATCTTTGCGGGCTGTTCACGCCGTCAACTGATTAGATGAGGCCCACCCATGTTTAAGAAGGCAGTCTCTTTACTTCAAGTCCACCAATTCAAATGTTCATCTCATACAAAGCATAAAATGAGGTTGACACATAAAATCAACCATCACACCTTCTGACTAGGGTGATGGGATAGATCACGGGACTCTAACCTTGTCCTGACATAGGATTATCACATGTGCTCATCCCAAGCCAGTATTACCCAAATGTTGCTGCTGTTGCTGATGGTCTTACTGGTGGTGGTGAAGGGGATGCTAGAAGGGAGAATAGGAGCTCACTTCTTCGGGTCAGCCTAAGGTTTGTACTGCTGAGCAACACGCTATGTTCTAGAGCAAGCATTGGCAAATTTCAGCCTTCTGCCTATTTTTGTGAATAAGGTTTATTGGAGCATAGCTGTTCACTTACAAATTGTCCATATCTGCTTTCATGCTATAATGGAAGCACTGGGTATTGGTACAGGGATGGTATGGCCCATAAATTCTGACTAGCTCACCCTTTACAGAGAAAGTTTGCCAAACCCTTTTTAAAAGCATGGATTCTAGGGGTGCCTGGGTGGCTCAGTCGGTTAAGTGTCTGCCTTCGGCTCAGGTCATGATCTTGGGGTCCTAGGATCAGGCCCCAAGTTGGGCTCCCTGCTCAGTGGAGAGTCTGCTTGTCCCTCTCCCTCTGCCCTTCCCCCCATTTGTGCTCGCTCTCTCTCTCTCTCTCTCATATTCTCTCTTTCAAATAGACAAAATCCTTAAGGAAAAAACAACAACAACCATGGACTTTATCAGAGTCTGGTTTTCATTCCCTACTCCTCTACGTACTGGCTGTGTGATTTGAGCAAGTTACTTAACCTCTCTGTGCCTCAGTTGCCTCCTTTGTATATTGGGAATGATAATAGCATCTTCATAAAGGTATACTTGACAAGCGCTAGTAACAGGGCCTGTGTCATTAAGTGCTCCGTAGTAGTTGGCTGTCAGTGTTATCCTTAGCAGGTGTTTGCTTTCCAGAAGGGATGTCAATTTCAACGGGACCAATTTGGCTGGAGAAGCTATTGGGGATATATATATATATATCTATCTATATATATATATATATAGATAGATATATATATATATATTTTTAAGTGGTGGTCAGCAAGAAGAAGGGAATATCAGGAGAGGATGAGTGGGAAGTTTAGCATGCAAAAGACAGTGTCAGCCTCTCCTCTGTCTTCTGAGACAACTGCAGTGAAATCTGTCGCTCACCAGTGCTTTTAAGGGTGTATGGGTTGGAAGTATGTGTTACTGTGCTGTTTCTGGGATGGGCACTAGGTGAGAGCAAGAACGGTGGCACAGTTTTGTGTGGGGCGCCCCTCCCAGGGACACTTGCATAATTCCTGAGAATCCAATGAGATACATTTCTAGCGGGGAACTGTGAGACACCACTACAGGCAGTACAGAGGAGCCTCGGGGAGTCCTGATCCTCACAAGCGCTCCCACGGCAAGCACCTCTTTTTCCTATTACACCTGGCCTTAGACATAAGAAAGTTACCATCCGTGTGGCCACTGCAGGCCAGAATTACAAGTGGCTGACCATGGGTGAAATGGAGTTGGCAGATACATTTTCTTTAGCCTAAGCAATGTTTTTTAAAACTGAGCCAGGTTTTAAAAATCTAGGGATTTTGTGTGCACAAGCACACAAAGTGTCAATGTTTCCCTCTCTTGAAACATTAGGAAATGCAACAAGAACCCTCCTTCCCACATGATAGCAGTTGGCTAAAATTGGGCCTCCTGTGCATACCAGGTCACCTGCGTCCCCCACTACTCTCTTTTATCCTACACCTGCCTTCCCTCTCCCTCCCATAACCCATTCCTGCTACCCTCTGGGCCCGCATAGGCATGAATTTGCAAGTTCTATGCTACATGTTTGCTAGAAGTGCCAGTAGAGAGGGAGAAGGTATTTGTTGAAGAGCACAATCTGAAGCTGATGAATTCTTTCTAAATAAAAATCTTCATGACTAAAATAAAGTTTGTGTAGATTCTGGAGTCATAGGAAAGTAAGGCTAAAACAGTCCTTCACTTTACACTTGGGAAAAACAAGATTTAAAGAAATTATTTATTTAGAGGATGAAAGTCAAGTCCTTTAACTCCTGGAGAGAGAGAGAGAGAGAGAGAGAGAGAGAGTGTGTGTGTGTGTGTGTGTGTGTGTGTGTGTGTTGTGAAAGAGAGGGGCTGGAATTATTAAAAAGGAGGTGTTTATTGTTTCCTTCATCTGATGCCTCCCTCCCCTCCTAGAGTAGGGAAATAATCATATCTGATTGGCGAGATTGGGAAGATGGGATCTGATGGTGATTTAGCTCAGTCCTTTGGGCTTGCTTTCGGGGCACTGGCCTTTCCCCCAGCCAAGAGTGCCTTACATGGAGTCAGCGTGCTTGGGTCAGGACTTGGGGATGGCTTTGTGGAGACAGAGAGTGGGTGTCCACCTCTCTCTGTGTCCACTTCTGGGGCAAAGCACAGTTCTCTTGCAGCTGGTGGGTAAGTGTTCTGCTCCCCTGCTGCTCCTCTTTAGCAGATCCCAGGATCCAGACTCGGGCAAACATCAGGGAACCACACTGTGGTCATAGGTCCAAGCCATACCCTCCAGCCCACTATTACCTATAATAAAAGTGTGTTACCTAGCAATTTGTTTCTGAGCCTACTTCTCAACTGGTCATAATGTAAAGGAAAAAAAAGGGGTATCTCTGAAAAGCACGTGATAGGGACAGTAACCAGACTTCTGCTCTGTGGGTTCATCCAGAGGCAAGGAACAGGAGCAGCTCAGAGAAGATGACCTTCAGCAGCAAGGTCAGAGTCTGTTTTGGGCAAGTTGGTATAGACCACATTCCACATCTTAATTCATTGGTGTTTATCAGTGGTTATTACCACAGACAGTTAGTCTTGGGCCAATTATGCCCCTGTGCATGGGGAATTGTAAGCAATTTACCCAACAGACAGAGGGTATGACACTCTGTAGGACACCTACGATGGTTGACCAGTTGGCTGATTGTTTTGCTCTTGTTGGCCTCCATCGAGTTTTTTTTCCGTTTTATTTCCACAAAGAGAGGGAGGAAACTGAATGGATTGGCAGGCCAGATAAGAGACCAAGATCCCCTGTTCATCAGTCACTTCCAAAGATTGACCTGTTCCGTTCCCAAGATCATTGGGAATTACTAGATCTGTTTAATGTCAGGTTTTAGAGACAGTGCTCAGGCTAACGGGTTCATGGGCTTCAAGATTTCTTGCTGCCTGCAAGTCCTTTGTGTTGAAGACGATATCTTTAAAATGCATCACCTCAAAAATTCACATGAATGAATGTATCTGGGGAAGATGGGACTCTAGTCCAAGCATGGGTTATCTCTTAATTACCAATGGTAATGTAACCATTGGCTTCATCTAGAATGTCGCCACCGTCTGCATGGAAAATTTATTTGCTCACCTTGCTTTTACTCCTTTTCTGCAACCTTAGCCATTTGGAGAGGTACTCTCTCACTTACACGGACAACCACATATTGTAGCATTCATTTATGTAAAATGTCTGGGAAAGGTAAATCCACAGAGACAAAAGTGGATTCATGGTTGCCAGGAGCTAGAAATGGGAACAGGGATTAACTGTAAACGGGCATGTGGGATCTTACTGGGGTGATGAAAATATTCTAAAAATAGACTGTGGTGATGGTCACACAACTTGGTGAATTTGCTAGAAGTTGTGCAACTATACAGTCAAAATGGCTGAATGTTATTGTCTATAATATGTATATCTCAATAAAATTGGCTTATTATTAAAAAGGAAGAAAGTGAGTAGACACTGTGACAGTCGTTGATGTCCTGTGCACATCCCCAAGTCCTCTAGTTTCCATGTGGGCTCACTGGCTCCCACCTCCGGTCCTAGAGCTCCTGGCATCAGGGCTTTCTCCGGCCATCAGAGCCCACTCTGCCCACATGTATGGCAGACTGGAAATACGAGGGAATTCATGGCCCTTGTGAGCAGCCCTTGACCACTAACTGCTAGGTATTGGGTGCACAAGTACCCCAGCTGTCTTGCTTTGGGGGCACATTTTACATGGGGTTTCCCAGAATTCTCCAAGCGGGATTGAACTCTAACTAGAAAGTTCTAGCCCTTGAAACTCTATTCTAGAAACTTCTCATATTGGTAACTTGCTTGAGGGGATACATTTTATAGGTTTCTCTTCCTTCCCTTCCCTGCCTCAATGTCCTACCTCTTCCTTCTGGAGTTTTCCGGCGTCCCTCACCAAATATAGTACTTGTACCTACATCTTTGCCTCAGAGTCTACTTTTAGGGTAACCCCACTAGAGAGGATATTTTAGAAATTAATAAGAACTAATAGCTGAATAAACAATTTAAGTTGAAGTTAAGACTTTGGGGTCTGATTGCCTGGGTTAGGGTCTGATCCCCACCTTATTACTTACATGACTCTGCCCAAGTTCCTTGACCCTAAAGTCTCCTATCACTTATCTGTCAAGTCAGGCTAACCATAGTGTCAGTGTTTTAGGGAGTGTGAGGATCTGATGCAGGAGTGCAGCTGGAGCTCTTTGCAGAGGAATTGGCACATAGTAACTGTGTAATAAGATGTAATTATATGTGATTTTATGGGGTGATGACTGGTCCATCAAACAGTCATGAACATTTGAACCTGAAAAGATAGGGTTGGTTGGATTTCCTGGGGCTTATTCACAGAGCATGCCTTGGTAGCCAAAAGCATAAAGCTTTGGCCTTATTGCTTGGGTGACAATAGTATCAGCCTCTCCAAATGCCACCAGCCTTTCTGGGGTTGGGCAGAAAGTGGAACAGACAACAGTTTGTCTTGTCTTGATGAACATACTGGATCGAATACTTCGCCAAAGGGACCCATTTAACTAAAGTAATCATGAAGCATTAGTGGAATTAGTCTTATGATCTTCTGAAAAGAAGTGAACACTGCCGTATTTTATTGGGTTCCATGTTAAGCCTGTATCACACTCATTGGATAGATGAGTAGTCCTGCTGTGACTCGTGGTAGACTTGGAAAAGTTATTTTCCTGGCTGTAGCATAGGTCCTCATCTATAAGAAGGAAATAGAAATGCTTGCCTCAGAGAGGTATCCTGAAGATTATCCACCTTGTTTCATGGGAAGAGAACTATGCAAGGTCTAGCTGATAGCAGATGGTCAATATTCACTCTTTTTTTTTTAACTCCTCTGTTATTGCTCCTCCAGTGATGCTAACTTGGATAGCAATTTGGTTCCTTCAACCTGTCAGAAATAGAGCGTGTGTCAGAGCTTAAGTGACCATCATTAAAGTGGCAGAAGTAATCCAGCTGACCTGGCAAATGCATGGCACATGCACCACTATTCCCCCTACTGCAATAACAGCAGACATTACTAATCGATCATTGCTCTTTTCATTTGAGTTTGGATACCATCCCAGAATCTCTTCTAGCAGAGCCCTCTATGCTGCCGCTACCAACTGATCAAATTTGGCGTACAAGATGAAAGTTATTTGCCAGCTTCTGGTGTAAGCTTGAAAATAATAGACTTTAGCACGAATTCTGGTGCTCACTAAATACTGAATAAGTGGATACTAAGAATAAATGCAGTGAGACTATTCAATACTGGCATCGCCTCTGTCTTTACTAGCAGTCTTGCTCGGAGATCAAACCCGAATTCCTCAGAGTTCCTCCACCCATAAGGTGGCTCTTTCCTTAGTGATGGAAAGTCTTGGAGATTACCTGAAATGCTCGTAATTACTGTTCCAGAGGAACGTCCTCAGAAGACCTATATATTGCTATGATCTTCTCTTGGGAGATTATATCTCCTTCGGTTACAGCATTTCTGTCCAGCACTGGCCGCGCAGAAACTTCCCAGCAGTCCAAGTTCTCTGAAGAGCTCTTCTGGCGACGAAGGAGAAGTCCTTAATTGGTAGAACATAGCCAACTATTTTCTGACCAGAAGGCACATCTCAAAACTGTGTGTCAGGAGGGCTGCAACTGGGCTGTAATGCTGAGGCTGATGGCGATCTCCTTAGGAAATTGGTTTTAGCCGTAGGAATGATGCTATTTTAAAGCGAAAAGACCAGCATGTGACATCCAGTCTGCAATTCCAAACAGCCCATGCTATTAGTCACTGCAAGATGGATTCATCGTCCAATTTTTACTTTTTTCGATTTTAAATGTAAATATATTAATTATATTTATGCAATTATGAAAATGAAACACATTGATCATAAATGCAGAAAGTCTGAGAGAAGGAAACAAAATCGCCCGTGGGTGCCTGGGTGGCTTTGTCGGTTAAGCTGCCGACTCTTGGTTTCGGCTCAGGTCATGATCTCGGGGTGGTGAGATCGATTCCCGAGTGGGGCTCCTTACTCAGCTCTGAGTCAGCTTGAGATTCTCTCTATGACCCTACCCCCACTCAAGCACATGCTCTTTCTCTCTCTCTCTCTTCCTTTCTGAGTGAATAAATAAGATCTTTTTAAAAATCATAGATTCACCATTCAAAATAGTCAATATTAAAATCTGGGATATTTCCGGGGTGCCTGGGTGCCTCTGTTGGGCATCTGCCTTCAGCTCAGGTCATGATCCCAGGGTCCGGGGATTGAGCCCTTCCTTGGGCTCCCTGCTCACCACCGAGTCTGCTTCTCCCTCTGCCCCTCCCTCTGCTCTCTCTTTTTCTTTCTTTCTCTCTCAAATAATAAAATCTTAAAAAAAATAAAATCCGGGGTATTTTCATCTTGTCATTTTCAAGGCATATTTTACCATAATTATGCTTCTACATTACATACAGATATTTTATGTCTTGAAGGTTTTTTTTTTTAATTTAACTTTACAACACAGCATTTCTCCATGTTTTTACAAACTCTCCATATACATTTTTTTGAAGATTTTATTTATTTTAGAAAGAGAGAGTGCGAGCAGGGGGAGGGGCAGAGAGAGGCTTAAGCAGACTCCGTGTTGAGTTTGGAGCCTGACACGGGGCTTGATCTCACAACTCTGAGATCACTTCCTGAGCCAAAATCAGAGTCAGTTGCCTAACCACCTGAGCCACCCAGGTGCCCCTTTCCATATACGTTTTCCTTGTTGCGTAAACATTCCAATAAATGAGTATGCTATAATTTACTTAACCATTAGCTGATACTGTTCAAAGTTCAGTTGTTTCCAATGTTTTGCTGTTGTAGAGAGGCTGTGATGACTACAACTGCATATAAAGTTTTTTTTCTGCATATATGTGTTTCCTTGGAACATTTGATTAGATTCCAAATCTCTCTTATGTGTGCAGAGGTATAAAATACATAACACGCTGAAGTATACCCATCTCAGGTGTTGAGCCCATCTAATTTTTACACATGTATCCATAGTGTACAACTATCCAAATAAGGTATAGAACATGCCCAGCATCCCAGAAGGCACCCACAGGTCCCTTCCCTGGCATGATTTTTAAACAAAAACATGTACTCTGTAGCCTAGAAAGAAACATATGTCCTTATTTGCCCTAAAAAATTAGTAGTTTCTTTACTGACCCAGAATGCTATTGCTGTGTTAGATTATAGCTGTATATCATTTATTACTACTATGGAAGGAAGGACCCTCCCAAAGCAAACTGCTCAGTGGTGTTTCCACTGTCTCTGAAGATTTCTTTCGTTCTTCTTCTTCTTCTTTTTTTTTTTTTTAATAATCTCTACACCCATAGTGAGGCTTGAAACCACAACCTCAAGGTCAAGAGCTGCGCACTCTACCAACTGAGCCAGCCAGACACTCCTCGATGTCTTTGAGTGGAAGTCGGAGGAGTCCTATTCAAACTCTACAAATAGCCTTTAGTCCTCTTCCATGTGTCCTTGGCACACTGATTATAAAACTTAAAGATACTGTATGTTTTCTCTTCAATTCAATAAAAAAAAAACTTTGGGAAAAGCCAGCAATTTTCTTTGTAGCAATTGTGGAACTTTACATAATTAGTTTGTTAATATCCACTTACCGTGGATAATAGCATGAGTGTTGAAATTAAAAAAATGTATAAATGCATATTAGTGAAAAACCATAATGAATAAAAATAAATATATGGATTAGACTATTCTCAGAGTCTTTCTGTGCTCTAATCCTGTGTGCCATCACCACCATCATCCTTTTCCTCCGCATCGTATTTATTGAGGGCCTACTGTGTGCCAGGGATCACCTAAACTTTTTATATACGGCACTTGATTTAATTCTTATAATTGACTCCCTCCCCATTTTACAGATAAGGAAAATGAGGCTGTGTGCCATAGAGGGAGTAAGTTTTGAGACTGGGATGTGAACTCAAGGTGGCCTGTCTCCAAAGCCTCTGCGAGGGGAATGCACACTCAAAATTATAGGTGATGGCAGTTTACTGATCTCTCCTTCAGATTTCTGACAGTGACCTATTTGACATGGTGTATGGCAATTCTAGAAAGAAAAAAAGAAACACCTGTACTTTATATCCTTGGTGAGGTGTAGGATATTGTATGTCTTGCACAGTCAAGAAACACATGTGGGTTCAGTGGCATGAATATTTTTAATGAGATATAACTTACATACTATAAAAGTTCACCTTTTTTGATGTGTTTACAGTTATGCAACCATTACCATAATCTAACTGAGAACATTTCCATCAGTCACAAAAGAAATTACATACGCATTATCCTTCACTCCCCATATCCCCCTTCTCCCAGCCTCCAGGAACCACTAAGCTGCTTTTCGTCACAATAGATTTGCTTCTTCTGGACATTCCATGTAAGTGAAATTATACAGTATGTGGTCTTTTGAGTCTGGCTTCTTTCTCGAGCATGTTGTTGGGACCTATTCATGTGATAGTGGAAGTCAGTACTTCCTTCCTCTGTGTTGCTAAACAGGTGTTCATTGTACCATTAATGTTTTCACCATGCTAGACATACTTGTCTCTCATTCCTTCCCAGTTTATAAGATTCAGATTTGTTCAAAACTGCCTTCCTCTTTCTCAAGCCAAGCCCTGCTAACCTTTTCCTCCCGTTCTCATTCATTCTTGGAGTCACTTTCTCCTTTCTTTCTCTGTCTCCTCTGACATTTTCAGTGTTTTGTTTTATTTATATTCAGGACTCTAACCCTTCTGGAGTTTCCTTGTACATGATATAAGATAAGAGCTCAACATTATTTTCTTCCAGTGGAAATTTAGTTAAGCTGGCAACATATTTTATTTATTTTTTTAAATCATTTTTAAAAATTTTTTAAAGATTTTTATTTATTTATTAGAGAGAGAGATCACAAGTAGGCTGAGAGGCAGGCAGAGAGAGGGGGAAGCAGGCTCCTTGCTGAGCAGAGAGCCCGATATGGGCTTGATCTCAGGACCCTGGGATCATGACCTGAGCTGAAGGCAGAGGCTTAACCCACTGAGCCACCCAGGTGCCCCGGCAATATATTTTAGATACACTGTCTTACCCTGCTGGATTCAAATATCACCTTTGTTATATACTTAGTTCTCTGTAAGAGATCTAAGTGACCTTTTTCCCCCCCTTATTCCTAAACTAGCAATACTATATTTTCCTAGGCTTATATTTGACTTTCTGGTATATTCTCATATAAGTTAAGGCAAGCATATCTCTGCCATCTCTTTATTTATTAGCTGTTTCAGGGCATTTCCTTTTCTATTTGTTTAATCCACCCTCCTTTCCCTTCCCTTAGTAGTGAAAACAGACTGCTGATACTCTAATCGATGCTGGGATTTTTAGTTACTTTTACTAATTTGGAGAAGGCTTGCATTTTTTGTCAGTCTTCCCACTCAAGAACCTAGTGTTTATTTTCATCTTTATAGATCTTGTTTTATGAAATTAAGTGAGATTTTGAAGATCATTTTAAAAATAGTTTTCACTGTGTGATTCCTGAATCTTTTCTTCTGAAGTTATTTCATCGTTGGTGCTGTTGTGACTGGGATATATTTTCAGAGTCCTGAGTGCTAAGGGTTGTACTAAGGATGGGATATTTTTTCCCTCCAACTTCTCCCCATATTCATTTTACAGTCATTATTGTTCACATGCAGAAAAGTTGTTAATATTGTATAATTTTGTTGTTTCCAGTCACCTTACAAATGCTCTTCTTGATTCTACAAAGATTATTATTTTGTTCTTTTATTTATTTATTTTTTTACTAGAGTCCATTAGTTTCCCTTAGTACACAGAGCAAGCCGTCAGGGAAAAGAGAGTTGAAGTTCTTCTCTTCCAGATAAGAACTGGTTATTTTATTTTCTCATCTTAATGAATTTTCAGAACTCCTGAAATATTTTAATACTTTAAACTTTTATCATTGTAAAGCAAACTTTTCTGTATAGTAGCCTTCATTATATTTAGGGGGCTTCTTTTTATTAATGTTTTGGTTGGTGACTTGTCAGAAATGACTGCCAAATGGAATCAAAAGGCGTCTCAGCTTCTCCTCTAATATAGTGATGTAATTAATGCATTATGCAGATACTGTCCCTGGTTCAAATTAGCCTTGAAGTCCTGGAATAAACTCTTCTTGGTCATAGCACTTTAGTCCTTTGATACTAGTAATTTGTTCAAAAGAGTTGTCTTTCTTCATAAGTAAAAGATACTTAGAGCTTTCTTTTCTGGTACTGTCTTCATCAGAACTGGTTTTTAAAAGAATTGAAAGACTTCTCATTACTTCCTCTGGAAGAGGTCACCTCCCCTGGCTTACACATCAGAACCCTCTGGAGGTCCATACCTGACACAACCCAGACTGATTGAAGAAGAGTATCTAGGGGTGAGGTTTGGACATCATTAATTAAACAAAACAAAAACTCATCTGCTGATTCTGTCATTCAGTCAAGTCTGAAAACCAGTGTGTGTGATTTGGAACTCTTTAAACAGTAGAGGAGCGGGGTACCTGGGTGGCTAACTCAGTTAAGCATCAGACTCTTGATTTCAGCTCAGGTCATGATCTCAGGGTCATGGGATCAAGCCCCGCACTGGGCTCTGCACTGGGCGTGGAGCCTGCTTAAGATTTGCTCTCTCCCTCTCCCCTCTGCTTTCTCTCTCTCTCTCTCAAAAAAAAAGGAGGGGGGTGGGGGAGCAATTTGTTTTTTTATGTAAGGAAAATATAGAACTGAGCATTGAACCTCTCTGACCTGGGGATCTTTTTTAATGTTCAGTCTTTCATCTCTCTGGTAACTGGTGTCTTCAAGTGTGTGTTAACTTTCCTTATGTCATTTTAAATATGTTTTCAATACATTGGCCATTTCATTTCGGCTATCAAACTTGTTGCCATAGAATTGCATATGGTGTTCTCTTCTGCCTTTTCTTCTATAACTTTGGTTAAGCCTTCCTTTTGGTAGAACCATCTTCTCTACTTTCTTTAATCAGATTTGGTGGGGGATTCTATCGACATAGGGAGTCAGCATTGGTATATATTACAAAATGATCACAGCGATTAGTCTAGTTAACACCCGTCCCCATACATAGTGACAAAAAGTGGTCTTCTTATGATAAGAACTTTTAAGATCTTTTTTTCTTATCAGCTTGCACATATGCAGTACAGTATTATTAACCATAGCCACCGTGCTGTACATCACCTCTCTAGGACTGACTTATTTTATTACCGAAAAGTTTGTACCTTTTGACCCCCTTCTCCCAGTCAGCTATTTTCAAAAATAAGCTTATGAGTTTTTTTCCCTTCTGTTGCTTATGCTTTCTATTCCATTACTTTCAGATTCTATCGTTATTAATTTTTCCATTCAGAATTTCTTTTGAGTTTATCTTGTTCATATTTTAACCTCCTGGGGTTTGTAATAATTTCCCATGTTGTTTTGTTAGTCATTCTTTATGATGAAAGCACTGAAGTCTATTAATTTTCCTCTGACTACAGCTTTTGTCATATTTTGTAGATTCTATTACAAAGTGTTCTTTTATTTATTGCTTTTAAAACAGATTGGATTTTGTTGTCTGGAATTACGTGTCTCAATTTTTAAGTTATAAAAAAGGTATTTCTAACATTATTAAATTATTATCAGAATTTGGCTCGAGCAAAATCTCTTTTATTTTATTTGTTGAGGCTTTCTTTATGTCCATTGTATATGACAGATTTCATGGATATTAGAAAATATATTTATTTTCTGTTAAGGTAAGCTTGTTTCTGTATATATCTATTGAATTGAGTTTGTAGGTAGAACAATGCAATTTCTCTATGCCTTCAGTTATTTTTATTTCTATTTATCTGCTGACATAGAAAACAAGTATATTGATTTCTTCAAATATATATGTATTTATTTTATCAAGTTCCTGTTGTTTTTCTAATAGTTTTCAGTTTTTGTACTCTTTGCTTCACACCTCTCCAAGTATTTTTTTTTTTTACCATTAAATCATTTATTTAAGCTTTATGACCTAGTCCTAGGAGGAGGGCAAGATGTCCTCCCAGAAGGAGGAGAGATGGGAAACAACTTGCCAAGTCTGCAGAGTTAGTACCAACTAGACACAGGATTCAAACCAGAGTGTTCTGTATTCAGAGGCTCGTCCTCAACCATCACCCTGCGTGTGACATCTTCGGCTTTCCCCTCCTGCAAATGGCTCCCTCGTTAACATGACTCATGTGGGTTCCCCATCCTTCTGGGATTCCCTTTCTGTAGCTACAGTCGGTGGCTCCCAGGAAAGCACCAGACTCAAGCCATGATCACCCTTTGCTGAGATGTTTCTGGATTGTGACTGAGAACGTGAGTCATTCATTGATCCCACACGATTTAATTGAACACCTACTAGGTGCCAGTTACTTAGTGCTGGGGGTGGAGCAGCAAATGAAACAGACAAAACCTACTCTCCTGGAGCTTGTGATCTAGTGGCATGAGACAGACATAAAATAGCAACTATGATCAATGATACATAAATGAAAGGTAACCAGACAATCAGGAAGGCTGTTGAGGGCCGTGCATTTTTGTTGGGATGGTTATGCGGGATGGGAGTAGCTCAGGAGCTGAGAGGTATGAGGCTCTTAAGAGCAGCTTTAGAGCATGTGAAGTCTGGTGGGCAACAGGGGGCACAGGCCTGATGTAAGAGCAAGTGGGAGAGCCTTGCTGGGAAGGGAACAGAAACATGGGGTAGATGCTAGAGAAGGAAGTGAGGCCAAGGGAGGACTGTTAGTGTTTGTTTTCAATCAGAGAAATAGCAGTAAGTTTAGATCGTGGAGAGAACAATGATGCCAGAGGAGAGAGAGAGGACGAGTTGGCGTGGTCTCGTGGGCATGCGGAGGACGGGGCCTTAGGCAGGAGCCTAGGTGGTTTGTCCGCCTAAAGTCACTCAGCATCCCAGAGCAGGGGAGTGGGGAAATGAAGTCGAGGGAGCTTTGGGCAACTCGTATGCCTGCGTCCTCCTTTCTGAGCCACCTAAGAGTCAAGGTCATCCGGCAAGTGAGCAAGGAGAGGGGTGCGAAACACGCAGCCTAAGGAGCCAGAGGGCATCTGGAACAGCAGAAGGCCCACTTGTCAAGCATCAGTGAAGGTCCTCTTGGGGCCCGTGGTTGTAGAGGGAGGTTCTTTCCCTTTGTGTTGGCTGCAGGATGTGACACTCAGGAGCTGTGGCAGCTGTGTTTCTGATACAGGGAGGGCATTGGTCCGCCATGAGAGAGAATTACTCAAGCATTTGGAGAGGAGCAGAGGCAAGAGATGAAGGACTTGACTGGCGTGTTTGGGGTCTCTGGTTCCAGCTCTTCCTAAGGCCTATCTCTATCCTTGATCTTCCCTCAGAGAAATTGCTCAATTTCACCACACACCTTAGCAGACCAGATGGAGAAGTAGAAACCCAGATAGAGTGGCTTCAATCAGTGGGAGGTTCATTCTCAGCTTCGAAAAGAAGTCCAAGGGTAGGCCATAGATGGCTGCTCAGAAAGCATCAGGGACCTACACTGCTTCTTTCTGGCTCATCATCTCTAGCATTGGCTTCTATCCTCATGGACACAAGATGGCTGCTGGAGTTCCAGCTATCCTTCCTACATTCCAGGCAGAAGGGGTACTCATCCCAACTGATTTAGCACTGCCTCCCAAAGGATTTCTTGGAAGCTTCACAATGATGTCTACTGTTCTTTCTTCAATCACCCTCAACTACAAGGAAAGCTGGGAGCCATTGCTTTCTTTGGGCATGTCATCACCCTAAATAAATCAAGAGTCTTTATCAAGCAAGAAGGGAACACTGGATGTTTGGTAGGCAGCTAGCAGACTCCAGCATATTCGATATGCTTCCAATAAACTGCTTTTCCCCTGAAGTCTTTTTGGAATGGATTCCTGAAATTTACAACCAAAAGATGCTCGAAAGCTACTGAAGAATCACAGTAGCTAAAAAATACAGGTTGAGATGGGGTGGAGAACAGAGTCTGTGAGCAAGACAGGAGAAGATGAGTTTGGGGGGACAAAGCTGAATCTACCAAGGCAAAGATAGAGGGGCTAGGTGGGAACCTCTGTAACATGGAGAAACTTTGAGAGGGCTGAGGGGCGAGTTAATAAAATAAAGGGCTATTTGGACAAAAAATATTTGATTGAATGCAGCAGTTGCTCCCAATCTTTTTTTGTTTTGTTTTGTTTTTTGGTAAGTTGATATCTTTTTAACTTTTCTTTTTATGGACTTTTCTTCTGATCCATTTCTGACCGCCCATCATACTGGCCAACAGCTGAGTTTTTATTAACCAGGGTCTGAGTAGATCCCAAATTACAGAACAACTACTGCCAATTAAGCAGCCTTTTTCATTTATCCATCTCGATGGCATGTGTGTATGCATTTGAAAAAAATAGATCTGCCATTATTTATTCACTGGAAAGATGACGCTTGGTGCTCGGAAGGAATCAGACGCCTCTGAAAGTCATGTTTTGTGAGACAGTGTATGAGACTCTCCAGTGACATTTCCTCCATGAGGTCCCCCCACCCAGCCTGTTTTAACTTGCCCTATTGTAGTGTCTAGCAGGTGGCTCC
Source organism: Enhydra lutris kenyoni (assembly GCF_002288905.1). Taxonomy (NCBI): domain Eukaryota; kingdom Metazoa; phylum Chordata; class Mammalia; order Carnivora; family Mustelidae; genus Enhydra; species Enhydra lutris. Next base: position 2,315,330 of record NW_019154129.1, on the reverse strand, counting down.
TTTTTACTTCCTTCAGAGCACTCCTCTCTCTCTGGTGTTACTTGTGTACATACTTACGTACTGGTCTCAGCCCTTGTGCCCCTGCACTAGAACGGAAGCTCCATGAGGTCAAGGACCGGCTGTGTCTTATTCATGGTTACCTCCTCAGCAGGAACACAGTCGTGGACATCGAGGAGGTTCTCAGTAAATATTTGGGGACCATTGTTTGTCGAAGTCTTGAACACAGGGCTTGGCATTGAGTGTATGCTTGTCATCCTTGTTACCATTGCAGCCTGGGGTCCCAGGGACCATACTGGGCACCACGGACACACACAATAAGTATTTATTTTAAAGCAAAACAAAAAATGCCTGCCAAGATTATCTGCTAACTGGACCCGGAGTGGGTCCCTTCTTCAGACATCAAAGCGTCCGAGGGTAGTATAAAAGCGGTAAGGCCTCAGGGGTCAGGCGCTGGTACCGGGCAAGGTCACATGATCCGTGGCCAGCGTAGTGGTTCCTGATTCCCACCTGTCCTTTCTCTTCATCCTGTGTGTCCCCCTCTCCTCTGTCCTCCCCACCCCAGCCCCACCTCCCCACAGGCTGCCCTTGCAAATGACTGGGGGTCCCTTCTGTGCAGGGCAGATGCCAGCTCCCCTTAGGACTCCTGCTTTTCCTTGCTGTCTCCAGATCTTTTCTACAGGAAAGTATGCTGGCAGAGGAAAGTTATTTGCTACCTAGAGCTCCCTCTGCTGATCCTGGAACGACAGCCTGTGTCAGAACACAGCTGGGTGTCTGGCAGGACAGGGCACCTACCTATGTCTGTGCTTGGATCAGAGGCTGTTTCCTTCTCTTGGGTGGAGTGGGGGGAGGCGGGGTACAGGTGATGTGTGTCTGTGGCCTCATGTGCTTGGGGGGGGCGGGGCTGGGTGTGTGGCTTCCGGCATCCTGGCTCCTCTGACCTCCACCTGCCCAGGAATCATGGTGCTTGCATGTGCTTGTCTGAGAGAACCAGAGGTTCCTAGCGATGCGACGGTGTTCTGTGCGTGACCCTCCCACTGACACTGTGAATCAGGGAGCCCGTGTTTCTGCCTTCTGTTTGATGCTGAAGTGAAACCGAGGGGGAGGTTTTACATTTTTTAAGAGGAAAGTCAGGGTCAGAACAGAGCCTGCGTAAAAACAGGCTCTAAGAAACCAAAAAGAAACAGACACATTACGATGAAGGCAGGTTGAGATTTAAAAAAAAATAACAACAACAATCCACATATTTGACTACATGTGACTCTTTGGCTGAAGTTTATTTAAATTCAGAAGAAGGCATGTCAGGCCCTACCTCTCTGGTACCTTCTGTCAGGAGTACTTGAGAGAAGGGGAGAGCCTTTCCCTACAGACCAGCCTGCTGCCACAGCCAGGCCAACCTTCCATCAGTACTGACACTGGCCGGTGCCAACAGTTAGTATGAAATATATGGCACTTTGTTTCATACCGTACCCTGATCCCATGCCCCACGGCAGCCTTAGGATGTAAACATTATTTCTCTTTGCCTTTTACAGATTGGAGAACTGAGGTTCAGTAATGTTAAGCAACTGCCAAAAATCACACAACTAAAAAGTGCCAAGATGGTGATGGGTTCTGCCAACTTGTAAGCTCCGATACACGAGCGAGTGTTCATTCTATGCCTGAGGTTTACTCCATGTCCTGCACTATGCAGAGTGCCAGAGACAGAAAAGATCCTTGCTCTTGGGCATACTGGGAGTGTTTTATCAAATTGGAGGGCTAGACGTAATGCTGCTTCCTCCAGGCAGCCTTCCCTAACTACCTTTTTTTCTCCCTTGGGGCACTCATCATTGACACTGCCCTACTGTTATTGACGAAATGAACAATACCTTTTGTGGCGTATTTACTGCATTCCAGTCTCTATAGAAAAACCCTTTACATGGTTTATCTCATTTAATCCTTATAAGAAATCTGTGAGGAGGGCCCTCTTATCATCCCCCCATTTTACAGATGAGGAAACTGAGGCATAAGGAACTTAACTGACGCGGAAAACCTCAGATAAAAAGCAACGGAGCTGGACATCTGTCTGATAGCTCCTTCAGGGTGAAGACCCTTCTTCCCTGATTTCCCCCCCAGCTCCAAGCTTCGCCCTGGGCACACCCAAGAGCTCAGAACTCCTTGCTGACTGATCTTCTCTCCCCTCATTTGAAAGTGATGATCAAACAAGATTTGGGGGTGGGGATGTGGAGGGAATCCCACACATCATTGGAACTTCCTTAGAGCTCTGGCTTTCAGTTAATGTGAGAGTAGGAGCCGTATTTAAAAAGAAAAAATCCTTAGGGAATCTTCTTCATATCTATTTTTCTCTTGCCCAGCATGGTTCCTGGTGCATAATAGGGTCCAATACATCTGTGTTGAATGACTGAATGAGCTTTAAAAATTCTAAAAGGACTTGCCGCTGTTGCCACAGCCGCTGCCGCTCGCATACTCCCGCCCTGTCTTCTGCATCAGGCTCTGTGCGGATGCTTGACGTGCTGTCGGTCTGTCTCAGGGCAGGAGGAATAATCTTGGCGACCCCAGGAGCTTGCCTTCCTGCCCTTCTATCTCAGGTGATTTTTCATCCTGAAAACCTCACATAAGCTGTTTATGGCATCCATAACCTGCCCAGAGCTTTTAAACCTCTTTCTCGCATGGCTTTTTATGAGTTGAGATAAACAACTCTCTCTCTCTCTCTCTGTCTCTCTCCAGGGACTTGGGGGCCTGGATCCTTAACCTTACCCTTTCAGCCAGTGGCTCCGAGGGAGCTGAACCAGAGCATGGGCCCCAGAGGACCATGGTTAAACGTGTCACGTGCAGGAAGCAGATAACATCATCGTTGCTTAGAGGAAAAAAAATGCAGCAGAGGCCTTGAAGCAAAAAAATGGGCTGGAGGGCGTGGATGCTGAGAGTCCCCAGGGCAGCCTCTGCTGGGATTGGGAGGCTCTGTTTAGACCCCGAGGAAGGGTTCTGGGGACACGACATGATGAGCTTGGGGACCATCTCATCCAGTCCATCATTTGGCCTTAAAAGAAACCAGAGTCCTTGGAGGGGAGCGCCTTGCCCAAGGTCATGTAGCATCAAAGTGGCCCCATGGACTAGATAATGGTGCCTGCCTCCCCTGTACCTATTCTTTTCTTCCCATAAGACCCTGATCCCTGTAGAACATCCAGGTGGTTACAGGAACACTGGCTGCTCCCCAGAGCCATCGGTGATATATGGAACCTTGGCCAGGCTCGCAGAGAGTAGAGATGGAAAGAAAAGGAATTCAAAGTCATAGTCCTGAGTTGCTGGATCAAACCTCACCTGATGTCTTTACTCTGAAATATTCAGTTATATGAACCAGTAAACTCTATTTTTAAGACAGTTAGAATAGAGGTTTAATTCCTTACAACCAATATATTCTCTAGTGATAAACAGATGACAGAAAGCCAAAGAAGCCTCTGTTCTTCTGTTTCACTTATGGATGGGTGGGCTGAGCCCAAAGGAACTGCCCCTATGTCTGTTCAGATGTCTGACAAGACTGGAGATACCCTGAATGCTGAGTCTAGTCCTCAGTGTAGAATCCCCACTAGCTGGCAGTTTACACCCTCAGTTCAGGGAAGTGGGTTGGCTTGTGATGTGAGTCCAGAAAGCATTTTCTAGGTGGCCTCTACCACCTAGCACTCTGTGCACATCTCTAAAGTGACACTGACCCCATGCTCTTCAGTGCCCAGCATCTGCATCTGGATCCCCCTTTTGACCCCAAGCTTGTTGAAGGGGAGACTGAGCCTTACTCACCTTTGGGTCCCTGCACGTGGCCCTGGTGTGACACAAGTTTGATGTGTGTGGATTCTTGATGAGTGGGTGAAACCATCTTTCCCCTCTCTGCCTCTTCTCTGCTAGATCCTGTTTATTCCTCCACTTTCTTCTCTTTCAAAATGAGGATGAGGTTTATAGGCACAGCAGACAAGATGCAAGCTCCCCCCAGTCGCTGATTTACAAGCTGCAGGTTTGATCTGCTATTGTATTCTCCTGTGCTAAGGCCTGTCTGGGAGACACCCCCCCCCCCCCCCCCCCCCGGCCATCCACTCTCGGTGTGTCGGGGTAGTTGGGTGAGAGGACGAGGGAGAGAGACTGGAAAGACTGAGTCAGAGTAGGCTGGGGATGAAACTTGAGTCCATTGGGATGGTCAGTCTGAACTCTCTTTGACAGAAAGGAAGCTCAAGCCCAGGGAGGAGTCCTACTGGCTCAAGGTCACTGGGACAGTTCAGCCCAGATGGGAGAGAACTCCACTTTCAAGGCAAGACCCATTCCCCCAGGAGCTGAACCCTTTACGGAAGGGAAGGCAGGCTTTAGGTTGGATTGGAGGAAAGACCTAGAGGACGGCTCAGGGACCAGACTCTGGACCTGGAAGCCACTAAGGTTGAGAAACTCCACTGAGTCCCCCTTACCAACTAAAGCACTTGCTTGCCAACTGGGTTTGGAGTCTCTTGGCTTGTTCGTCCTTAGGGACCAGAGAAGTGACTCAGGGAAGCACTTAGGACATCGTTGGCTCTAGAGGGTGGGGTGTGACTCAGGAGTCACTCACAGAGAGTCATTCATAGCCTCCTCCCTGCCTCTTCAAGCCAGGGATCCAGGGATCCAGGGACCCGCTGCGTAAGACCCTGCTGTGGTTCCGACACTCCTGATAACGTTTCTCACGTCTCCACCTGCCCGGCACTCTTTGTGCCCGTGGAATATACCTGGGCTGCAAACTCCAGGGCGGGGAGCCCGCTCCGCTCAGCTGCCTCGTGTTGGCTTCCCACACGGAAGGCAGGATCTCAGGACCCCCAGATCCTCCTGACCTCCCCTTGATGCTGAGCGCGCCCACCCTCACCCAGAGCTCCCCTGCTTTTCTGCCCTCGCCCCTTTTCTCCGCCGTGGAAACGGTCCCCCTCTCCCCCACCCCACTCCTACTCTTGCCACGGGGGGTGTGCGTCCTCTCCGCTCGCCCCCACCCCCTTCCTTTCCCTCCTCCTTTTTCCTCCCTCGCTCCGCCCCCAGGCCCCGCCCCTCGCCACCCCGGCCCGCGTTCCGCACCCCCCACCCTACCTCCCCGCCAGCCCCGGGCCAGCCACCACCACAGCCCCCCGGCTGAGGGCTGTGGGGAGGAGAGCCCCGCGGGCCAGGCCCCCGCCCGCCCTGCGCGCCCCTTCCCCGAGCGCGCGCGCCCCGCGGCCCCCTCCGCGGCCTCCTGCTCCCCGCCTCCCCGCCTCCCCGCCTTCCCCTCCTCCTGGTGACGTCCGGGTCCCTGCCCGTCTGAAAACTCCGCGCCGCGGCGGTGGAGGCGGCGGCGGCGGCGGCGGCGGCGGAGGAGGAGGAGCAGCGGCGAGCCGAGGCGGCGGCGGCGGCGGCGGCCCGAGCGCGAGCCCGAGCGGCAGCCGGCAGCCGCGGGAGCCGCGGGGAGCGCGGGG